>NC_137674.1:61327352-61532352 GCF_963989245.1 Nansenia antarctica | reverse complement strand
AGCTGATTTGATTGAATATCACATTCAATAAATTTAAACCTGGAATCAGTTAACCGGAGGGAATTTAAATACATTATTAATGATTCTCTTCATTGCTGCTGAAAGCCCTTCTTTAGGAATCAATGACTTGTCTGTCATATACTGGATGATTTTTTTTACAAATTATTTATCTTTTTATTAGGGATACAAGCATAAATACACCAGTATAAAATGTGACTCTGTCTGGTAAAAAGGGCCACATGTCGGCAACCCTCAAGTTGCACAAATGAGCAAAGAGCTTCTTTTTTTTCTTTGTTTTTTGTCTTTTTTTGCACATTAGGAAAGTTGAGGTGTTGAAGAGCTCACAAAATATAACAAACAACAGTTTAGGATCACTAAATAGCTATAATTTGTTACCAAACTGAGCTTGTTTGCGAGTGAGTTTGGTGGCGTATTCCAGTGGTGTGGGCGGCATATTCCCTTGATTTTATTGGCTGTTGGGGCTGCAAACACCCCCACAAATACTGCTGTGTGTGTCTCTTTGTTTACAAGATGGAGGCTGACGCTCTTGCCACAGAGCGCTCATTCAGCAGCCGGTAGAACCATCATCAGTGGAGAACTTATGGACTCGTTCATCTTGGATTACATACATGCTGGTATTAACTCGGATTCGGAATCTGAAGACGGCATTTCAGACATTGATCTTGACCTCAGCTCTGACGAGGAGAAGGAGGAGCAGGTGGGCTGTGGCTGTGGGCATCGAAAAGGTTTTAAGATCAGTTGATGCTATAACAGTGGACACTGATTATCCAAAAGAAATGCAGAAGATAAGAAACGTTGAGTGCCAACAGAGACGGGAAGAGAATTCAAAACAATCGTCTATCTCTTGCAGCACAGTGCTTGTTGAAAGGCAAAAGCATCTGGGTAGCTACTTCCGAAAGCTCCCACATATTAATAAGAGTTACCAGCACTTCAGGTAATTATCACTGTCATTGTATTAGCAATTCTATTTTATGAACATAGTAGTATTTCATGAAAATGGTGTGTTGGTAACAGTGGTCAATAATCTTAAATGTATTCTCTTGCTTCTATTTTATTACAGCTTTGATGCCCAGAGACTTGGTGAGGTTGCGGCCACTAAACATTGTGATGCAAAACAAATTGAGTTTCAGCTGCTTCGCAATGCTGATGTCCATACACCATAGATGGTCTTCCTGTGCAAGCCCCACCCGGACCGGGCAGAATTATCTTTTTGAGAAGATCAGAGAATTCCATTCTGATTAGACACAAAAACTCACTTTCCCTCCATCAAAGGCCCACTAGATGCGTTATGGACTATAACGACAAATGCATACACACGGACACAACATTATTATTTTTACTATTCTATTATTGTATTGCCCAATTGTAGCTTGCCTTATTATTTCCTTTTATAAATATTGCCATTTTCTCTTGCTGCTACAATGTCGACTGGAACTGAAGCAGAGAGAAGGCACACATGGCAATACAAATGTGAATCTTGAATTATGACAGGTAGTGTAATGGGGGAGTGGTTGTCCTGGGGGAGTGGTTGCGGGTGGAGTTAACCAGCTATTGTTCCCACCCATTACCTGTGAAAAGTATGAAAACTGAGGGTGATTTTCTCTGTTAGTTGACTTGAGGTGTACCAACATACAAATATGCATATCTTCTTCAACGTTTTTCAGATTTAAATGTATGACACATGATTTGAAAGCTTGAAAGCATCATTTACAATTTCCCCTTTCATAATCTAGAAAGAACTGATAAATGACATTGGCCTACTTGAGGCCTTTTTTACCAGAAAGAAAGTAGCCGTGAGAACCAATGGTTCTCTCGAGCCTAATGGCCCTTAGGGGGCATCTCCTGTTTCCATAGCGTGAGGCAGCTTGATGTACAAGTACACCCCCTGGACATGGCGCTGGTATGTCGCATGGTCTTACCCCCAATCTAAACCTTTATGCTGAGTGCCAAGCAGGGAGGCATCAGGTACCATTTCTATAGTCTATGGTATGAATTGACCAGGGAGAGAACTCACAACCTCCCAATCTCAGGGCGGGCACACTAACCGCAATGCCACTGAGCTTTTTTACCAGACCCTGTCACAAATTGTGACAGCAGCTGGTGAAAGCGGGAACAAGTCGGCAACAAAATCTCTCTTATTCTGAAAAATTTAAATAGATTTGAACATTGTTGAAAATCAATGACACACTCGCTAGTTAAGCCAAAATATTGCAATGCAATGGATTCGATGAGTAATCCCCACTTCTACCGAGTTAGTGTAGAGTAGTGGGGATTCACAGAATCCATTGCATTGCAATATTTTTGCTTGACGAGCGAGTGTGTCATTGATTTTCAACAACGTTACAAAGTATTATTTTTTATTTTTTGGTTATTACAGAATATCCCCAGGGGCTTCAAAATGGGCCCTGACAACAAGGACAACAGAACATTGTTTCTGTATAGAAAATAAAACATACTAAATGCCAGCATCCCAACAAAAAGGAAAGGACGACTCTGCTCTCAGGTACGTTTTGACCCTGGCAGTCTTCATTTTAACCATCAGATTGTAGCCCAAGTCAGGCGCATTAAGTTCAGAGATTATCTTGTAATATTATTAGATGTCTAACTGACTGCTGACAGTGCTGAGATAGGAAAAGCTACTGACAAATTTCAATGATTGGTATTGATTTGAGGGTTGACCTTGTACCATGGTAATAACATCTTGTAATACTCATGTACTGTTAATGCGATGTCAATGACCGTGGAGATGACCTACACATACACATTGTTACACAGTAGCCATGGACACAAAACTATTATACTTTCTAGCTTATTAAGGTACTGTATAATGGTGTATGCTTGTAAAGTCTAAAGCCCAATGCACACGGCCCCGATTTTGGCGCACCGCCGAATTCGATTCCATTGTTTTGAATGAGACAATACACACGGCGTGCGATGTGATTGTATCGCACGACAACATTTGATTCTCCATTCACACCAATTGAAATAATTCAAAGAATTGAAAATCAAATGTTCGGCGGTGCGACAAAATCGGGGCCGTGTGCATTGGGCTTAAGGATTCTAAGAGGAGTCTGTAGACTGCTTTCAGAGCAGCAGAATGTCTTCCGTAGGAATCAATAACTAGTACTCAGTAGAATGCTGCAGCTCAGCCCCAGTCAGATCCAAAGTTCAGGGGTCACCTTCGAATAGGATTAGTAATCGCTGGCCACAGCGTTGAGTCAGCAAAAGCGGCTGATTAATTCCAATGACTGGTAATGATTTGAGAGTCCCACTTCACAACACACAGACCCTATACCATTATATTCAACATTGGTAATATTCATGTAAGTAAAGTGTAGATGGCCTACTACACATACACATGTTTACATTGTTGCTTTTATACCTGGAGTATACCTAAGGTCTATGAATTGTAAAGTGAGGCTGGCGTGATAATTGGACAAAGTGCACAAGCAGTGAGAGCGAGGGAGAAATGTGAGATAGGAGCATTAGGGGGAAGGTAATCTGAGTGTGAGGTAGAAAGGAGTGTTTTGGAGAAAGGGAGAAAGGGAGAAAGCATGAAGGATAACTTCAGAGAGATATGGCGCTTTTCCATTGACCAGACCGGTACGGCTCAGCACGACACGCATTTGAAAAGTTCGGTGTGGTACGGGTAGGATACGTTCTCCATTATACACAACAGACCAGGAACGAGCGGTGACAGTAGGAGGAGTTAAGTGTCATAAGAGCACTTCACTTTAATAAGTGCCGGTATACAGCTCAACGGGGGGAAATGCGATAAGAATTATGTCAAAATGCAGCACTATCATGCACAGATCAGCCTTAAAACATGTAACGTTAGATATATAACGTTAAACAGGGAGCAATGTATTTCTACGTAAAGGCTGTGCTTGACGCTCCCATTGGACTGACGGCGGGGCTCATACAATCTCTGCGTTTGTTATAGATACGAGTGCTCCGGCGTCTTGCTGGAAGTCAAATATATTTATTTATACAGCATATGGATGTTACGTGCCTGTTACTTGCCGCTTTCAGTTCTAGTAGATCTAGTAGTTCTAGTAGATCGCGCAACCAGGGAAACGCCGACATGTGTTAAAGGGAGCAAGACGCGAATCTACCGGCATTTGGCTCATGAGTGAACCGCGAAAACGACTGGTCGGCACAGCTTGGGATTCCATGGAAATTATAGGGAACTATGTGTGAAAGAGGCTTAAATGTTGAAATAACAGTAATACCATGATTATTGATAAAATGGTAAAAACATAAAACATAAAACATGACAAGTTATTACAGAAACAGTAAGTGACATTTTCCGAGAGTGAAATCTGTTGTGGTATTTAAAAATGGCAGTTAGCGATAACGTCTATGAACATGGGATGACGATGTTGACGATTACCATTGACCAATCAACGGTCTGCAGCGTCACACGTCACACACAGCCTGGCACGAAAGTACCCCTCTCGAACTAGAACTAAAAACGGCACAGGTACTATGGCCCGGTACGGCTCGGTTGGCACTGCAGTGGAGAAAGCAAAACAAACCGGGATCATGCTGCCCGGCACGGTAGTGGAAAAGCGCCAATAGTGGAGTGTGAGGTAGATATGCAAGTTGCCCACAGTGAGGTAACTGTTGTACTTGTTTTAGCTCGCAATGGTATACAGATATATTCAAGTGGGTTAAAAATAACAGATAAAAAAAAAAAAAATGAGTGTGAGGGGGAGGAGAGTCTCTGAGTGTGTGAGGGAGTATAGAAGACTGAGGTAGACAAGGGTGAGGTAGAGGACAAGGAGATCCAGAGGCAGGAATGCCATAGAGAGGCTAACAAGGTCTGATTGGGTGGAAGGGGCAATGTGGCGCCAGGGCGCTCGCCCGGCCTCAGCCCCTCTCAGGATACACAAAGGCCTGTGAGGAGGGGAGCTCGACCGTGCCAACTCCCCAATCCCTGACACCTCTTCAAACGGCCGGACATTGTCTAGCTCGCGCACTGAGGCTCGTCTGTATGAATTCCTCTTGTCATTCTGAGCCCAGTGTGTGCCAACGAGAGAGAGAGAGAGAGAGAGAGAGAGAGAGAGAGAGAGAGAGAGAGAGAGAGAGAGAGAGAGAGAGAGAGAGAGAGAGAGAGAGAGAGGTTCCAACACCAGAGCAACTACAGTAATGCCTAGTTGGAAGGACTCTTTCACTGCTGGTCAGGGAGTTCATTGAATTCCCTGGAGGGAAATGGTTGTGAAGTGAATTTGGAGACATTGCCTGTGCAGCCCTTCCAACAGGAATTGGATGAGTTATAATTCAAGCTTTTCTATATGAATGCTTATGAACATTTTACAGTCTCACAGTTTTCAAAAGGAGATGGCTGCTAAACATGGTAAAAGTAAGAGAAAAGTGAGAGAAGGAAAAATAAATGCTTGTTAAATGATTACACTCAATAGCAGATTTCTGACAGCGGGCCACACGCCAGGCCTATTCATTGCTGAACACTCAGTCTTTTAGCCTCCTCCTGTTTGTCCTGTCCAAATAGGGCTAGGATGCAGTTAAGAGCAGGGCGGGATATTCCAAAATACATATTATTATACATATATCATACTCTTAAAAGCAACGGTTATTCTGATGTATCATCGCAAATTATATGTATGCAATTATAGATGTCATGGTTATCAATGATGGCATTGGATATGAAGAAATTTGAATTTAATTTACAGGCAAATCACTTTAATTCAATAATGCAATTTGTTTTGATTTTACAGCAACAAACTGGAATATGAATAGTGGAGGACAGCTGTGAGCAGTATCACGGAATAGAAGGCAGGCTTAAGTGCTGTTGAATGATGATGATAATCCTAGTGCATTGTGTACTGCCAGTAAAAGCGATTCACTGAGAACTTTGACCACAGACGGTACGTTTTAACAGCTGCATCTACTCACAATGCTGCAGCTGATGTGATAAAGTGAAGACTTACCACTGGAATACATCAATATATTTGTATATGAATATTTTATCTGCACACAATTTTTCAAATATCTATGTACACCATTATGAGCTGTGATGATGGAAAGTTGTCAAGGGCAACATTGCATTAAAGCAGTCAAAGGCACATTTTAAGAATACTGAAATCTGATTACTAACACAATCCTATCAGAAGCTCTTTTTCTCTTTTCTCAGCTTTTTCACCATTTCAAAGAAGAGGAAAACGACTACATGATCAATCAAGAACAAAGATAGTACAGTATGATATGATTTTACTGCCTCCTCCTTCTTTTTCTTCCCGTCCATATTGCGCCATAGATCTAAACGGCTTGACACTTCGACGAGCTCATTCCCAGCCACTGATATTGCGCCATAGATCCCAGCATCGTGACAGAAACACCAATAGCGTGTTGAACAAAGAGGCATTAGAGCAAAGATAAACCTCTGTGGAAGGCACATAAATCTGGCCAGGCATGGTTGAAGACGGAGCCCACGGAGGGTCATGGCCATTCTGAATCAATAAGAGTCTCGTTAAGCAAAGCTTCTGTCTTGGTGATACTAAACTTCCAACATGACTGTGGAGGTGATCAGCTTTTAGGGGCACATCAGCAGAGCGATCGTTATTAGCCACCTATTGAGGAGGTTGAATTGTATCATGTCAAATGCCATCACTTCTGAAAAACACGGGTAAACAAATAAACAGTGAACTGTAAAATGAAGTCAAGATTTTAGACCAATACTGTATTAAATCCTGTTTGTGGATTAATGTCATAAACCTATTTGTCCATTCCAGTGTGGTTATAACTCTGTGGGGGGCAACATTAGATTCTTCACTATATGTAGTGTTCTATATGGTAATTCTACAAAACCAGACACTTTTTCTGGATTTCCTTTTTTGACAGGGACATCTTGGCTGGCCTTTTGTCTGATTGCATTTGCTACAGTATAATGGTAAGATAATAGACATTTCCTGGGGTGTTCTGTGAGGAACCATGTCCTTGACCTTTACAGTGAGCGGTGCTCAAGTAATCTCACAGCCGTGTCGAAACAGGATACAGGACGATGCTGGAGTGGCAGGTAAAGGTGCAAGGCTGATGGATTCCAGCCTCCTCTCTCACTGTGCGACCTAGCATATCCACCTTAATTACATAAACGCAGCTGGGTTATAATGCTACTCAGAGACTTAAACCACCTCAGATTTGCCGTCCATTAAGTCTTCTAAATACTGACTACAAAACCCCCTCACAGTTGAGATGACCTTCTGTTTTCCTAACCGTCAAGCAAAGTGATCCTGTGATAAATCAAAGGGGTGAGTTGACAGCAGGGGCCGACTCTCAGACAAGCCTTCTGGTGTTTCAACAAGAATGATGGGGATAAAAATATGTTTGTGTAATCTCTCCAATTGGATTAAGTTTCGCCTTCCTGTACGAGGGGGCTGGGTGACAGCGGTATTGTGTATCACGGCTGAAGGTTTTCATAATGAATATGCCGCCGCCTCTCTGATAAAAAATGTCATCTCCAATCTTTCTCTGAATTTCTCTTCTTCTGTTATTTAATCCTACCACCATGTTTTTCTCATCTTTTTTTGGTCACGGAATGCTCATCCATATCTAATATCAACCAAAATACACTCTCAAGTTTACACAGCGGAGAGAGAGAAAGACGATCCGTGCAATCACAAGAGATTTGGTTCACAGCAGGTGGACTTGGTGCAAACTCCCACACTTAAAAGAAGGTTGTGAAGTCAGTCATAGCATAGTTTGGACGTTGCAAGGGTAGAGTACAACATGAATAATATGGTACCCATGCTAAACAACAATAGATTTGATGAGTGATACAACTTGATTTACATCCAGTATTATAGCTTGGTGTGTTTTAATTGTTAACTCAGTTCACTGCTGTATCTGTACACGGTCCTCCCCTCCCCCTACATATGACTTGTATTATAGTGTTGGGGATAGCATCTGGACTGGCATTGGGCCATTGATAAGAATTAATCATTTTTCAATAACAGTAATTTCTCCCTACTAGGATGAACATGTAGCTCCCATTCATGTTGTCCTTGACAAAACTGCCACAAATTCATCCTCTATTCATCCAAAGTACTTTGAGATTCCTGAATACCGGTATCTGGCAGTATCGCAATGATTATTACTCATAATTATTACAATGATTATTACTTAGCTTTGATAATACTGTTACTGTTACAAAACAGTAAGGCACTCTTAAACACATGGACAGATTGAACATACGCAAGCAGCACATATGATATTTATTGTGGTATAGTGTTCTTTTGGCAGAATTTACTAAAGGACTAATTAGAGGCATTGTTTTTACTGTGTGTTATTGCAGCGTAGTGGTCTTCTCAGCTTTCACTTAATTGGTTTCATGTTCTACAACAATTCAGAGCTACGGGGCAGGAGGGGAGGAATTGTTGGGAGAAAATGAGAGAGAGAGAGAGAGAGAGAGAGAGAGAGAGAGAGAGAGAGAGAGAGAGAGAGAGAGAGAGAGAGAGAGTGAGCGTGCGCGTGTGTGTGTGTGTGTGTGTGTGTGTCTGTTTGTGTGTGTGTGTGTGTGTGTGTGTTGTGTGAGTGCGTGTGTGTGAGTGCCTGCTTGGGGGGAATAAAAGCGAGTCAGCCATCCATGACAAAAAGTATATTGTGCTAGTACAGTGCTAGTGCAGGTTGTCCGTTAAACCAGTGGATGCTTTAGTGGCCACAAGTCCACTAGAGGTCAGATACAGAAGGAGCACCATACTGTGCAGTGATGATCAACTGCTCCACCTTCCAGTCCATGTCCATTCCTACCCTCTGCCTATATCAGAATAGACTCACTGCAACAAATCACTGATTGACAGGTGGTGTAATTGACTGTGTGATGTCATAAATTGTTTTGCGCATATCTGATGGCTGGCGGGTCTCTTGCTAGACACTTCTCATTTGATTTCTCAGCACAACTTAATTACTCTATTTCCCCACTGACCTCCAATCTGCCTTCACTGTAATCCATCTTTCATATGCAGACCTTCAATATTACCCCCTGAAGTCACCAATTAATTTCCACGCTTGGCCTTTTACACTCCTTCTGAATGTATTCATATATATATATCTCAGGTTTTATGTGTGTTTTGAACTTAAATGCATTTTTCATGATTGCTTTCCCATTATGAATGTAGTCTGTGTTAAAGCTTTCTGAATGCGTCTATAGAACTTCAACCACCCCATAGTACATTACAGGACTTGCTCTAAGCATTAATAACAAGTCAAGTATGCGTTCAACAGCCTTTATGAAGTCTGTAAAAACATACAAAACTGCCACAAATATGCATAAAGTAAAGTATGCATAAACGTATTAATGTATTTATAATGCATTACACAACAATGGTTCATGCAAAGTATGACCTAAAACAGGAAGATAGCCTCAACCATTTTCACATATCACAGTGAATATTTAAGGCATACGTGGTGCAATCATACCGTTATAAATAAGATATCTAGCAATAACAAACTTAAAATGCATGCACTTTTACTACATGTAAAGTTCATGTTGAGAGTACCAATACATTTGCCTAGAGCGAACAACATAATTTTCCCCATCAACTTTATCCAAAAACAGTATTCCCAGACTCCTCGGCAGCGTCTCAAATTAAATAACTTTCATTCTGGCCAGTACTGCAGCTCAGACAATTTCACAAACAGCACGAAAACAATTAAATGTCTAGGAAGAGAGACACAAGAAATAAGAAACATAGAAGAGAGGAGAGATGTCTTGAAAGTTAGTAAACATCTTATATTCTCCTTCTGATGGCCTTGAAAATGTGACAGTTTGACAAGTTTAGATCCTCTGGGAAGGTGCCTCCAGAGAACCACAAGGAAATTAAATATGGATTGGCTAGATCTATTCACTATTGACATCATGTGGATGATTGTGTGTGTGTGTGTGTGTGTGTGTGTGTGTGTGTGTGTGTGTGTGTGTGTGTGTGTGTGTGTGTGTGTGCGTGTCTGTGTGACTGCATGTGTGTCTATTTGTGTACTTTAATCTGTGTTGTGCACTTCTATGTGTTGCAGGTGAGACTAATCTTTTCTGTACTGTGTGTGAGTGTGTGTGTGTGTGTGTGTGTGTGTGTATGTGTGTGCATAAGTGTGTATGGAAGAAAAAGCACATTTGTGACAGCAGCTGGTGAAACCGGGAACAAGTCGCCTATGGTAAATGGACTGCACTTATATAGCCCCTTATTCCAAAGCGCTTTACAATGGCCTCTCATTCACCCGGGAACGCTTTACAATGACCTGGCGGCAAGCTACCATGCAAGGCGCCGGCCCGCTCACTGGGAGCAATTTGGGGATCAGTGTCTTGCCCAAGGACACTTCGACATGTGGCCAGCCTTGTGATCATTAGACGGTGGCTCTACCTCCTGCGCCACAGCCTACCAATCAAAATGTTTGGACTTTTATTCAGAAAAATTAAAATATATTTCAGCGTTATTGAAAATCATTGACACACTCACTAGTCAAGCCAAAACATTGCAATGCAATGGATTCAGTGATTAATCCCCACTACTACCTAGTTAGTGTAGATTAGTGGGGATTACTCCCGACGAAATGTATTTACATTTATTTATTGGTTGGAGACTTGTTCCCGGTTTCACATTTTTCATTTTGTGGTGATGTACTTTAGGCTCATTTCTGTGCAGCTACATCCCAGTGGAAAACTGGAGGCAGAAATACAGCTCATACACTGTATCACTCTAGAGACTCTGTGGAGAACATCTGTCTTGCCGACCTCTGAAATGGCATGTCACCTCCCTGGACACAAACTGACAGACGGACAGACGGTCATTGCAGAGAGGGTAACAGCTGACACGCGAGGCTGGGTGACTGGTGAAAAAAGACTAGGCAAGAAAGCTCACATTAATTTAGCCTCACAGGAGAGATAGGAGACTCTCTCTTTCTTGAGGGCTGTATCGGTATGCCTGGTACCTCATAAGCCTGGAGATGAAAGAGAATATCAACTCACATTAAAAAATGTGACATCAGACCCTCTAACACATGCACGCATAGATACACAAACACACACACACACACACACACACACGCACACACACACACACACACACACACATGCACTCTCACAACCACACACACGCCCCTCCAGCCCTTGGATTAGACAAAAAAATTATAATAAGCATGTGACATGACACTATGGCATGGTAAGTATAGTGTCATTTCTATTCCACACATGCCTGATTACACTATTTATTCACCAGCAGTATAGAAACAAGGACCGCCGTAAACTATGGATTCATATTCAAACTAACATTGTTTATGCCTGAAAAACCTCATTCATTTAGCCTCACAGGAGAGATAGAAGACTCGGGGCCCTATTATAGGTATGCCTGGAACCTTAGAGGCTGCGGATGATAGACAATATTAACTCACTTGTAAATTGCGACATCACACCCTCTCACACAAGCACACACGCACACACTCATTCACACGCCCACACTCACACATGAGCTCGCACACACGCACGCACACACGCACGCACGCATGCACACTCAATCACAAACACTCACACAAACTCCCCCACCTCTATAGGCATGGATATTATTTATTTATTTATTCACCAACAGTATAAACACTAGCACCGCCATGAACTATGGATTAGCATTCAAACTAACATTGTTTAGACCTGAAAACGATGACACGACACACCCATGTCTGGGTGGTAATTGCATAGGCACCATGGGGAAGGAGGAAGGAGGTGGGGACTGGGGAGGTGGGGGCTGGGGATGGACAGCACAGAATTGCAGTTCCATGGCTCAACACGTAATTGTTAAATCTTCAGTCTGAGGATACAGCTCTACAGTGAAATGCAAACAGGGATGATTGCATTTTGTATTTCGCCCCTCTGACCAACGGGCCATGGCGTTCGGCGCGTTGACAGGAAACTGTAATTGCGGCGTTGTATGTGTGTGTGTACCATGCCGAGCACTGCCGTGTGGCATGCGTCACGAAAGAGGCTCCAGAGACTTAATTACATATCAGCACTCAAAGTGGCGGCCTCCAGTGTTTTCTGAACCGCTTCTTCTGTCTCCTCTCCCATTATGTGAAGAAGCATTACGGGAAAAAAATCTGTTTATAGGAAAATGCTACTGTGCAACAGCACATAATAAGGATCTGGAAATGCTAACAGGGGTTAACAGCGTCTGAAGCCTAAATAATAATAATACATATTTTTTCTTTTTAATCTTATACAAATAGAAGCAGATACATCATACATCACACATAATTATATTTATATATATGTTACGGTACATGTGGGAATACGGTACATGTGGGAAAACTAGGGTTAGGGTTAGGTGCTACGTCGACTTGGTACATGCTGGCATGTCTAACCCTACCCCTAACCCTAACCCTAACCGTAGCACCCTAGCACCTAATCCTAACCCTAGTTTTCCCACATGTACCGTATTCCCACATGTACCGTAACATATATATATATATACAGTATATGCTATAACAGCTTCCACTCTTCTGGGAAGACTTTCTACTAGATTTTAGAATATGGTTGTGGGGATTTGCTGGGATTTTGCTGGGGCAAACCATGTCATTATGGACCTCACTTTGTGTATGGGGACATTGTCATGCTGAAACTGGAAAGGGCCTTCCCCAAACTGTTGCCACAACGTTGGAAGCATACAACTCTCTAGAATCGCATTGTATGCTGTAGCATTAAGATTTCCCTTCACTGGAGCTAAGGGACCTAACCCAAATCATGAAAACAGCCCCAGACGATAATTGTGCCCACATACTTTTGTCCATATAGTGTATAGACACTGATACTACACTGAGAACAAATATCAACCTACTTCATATCAACATTATTTCCCCAAAATAAAGCCATCAAAACCTTCTGTGATAGATATGGTAATTCATTATCAGTTCCGTGCAAAGCTGCCGCTGTCAGATTACATGCATCACCATAACCATCTGCTAGTATCAACAGAGAATACATACCAGTTAACCTAGCGTTTATTAGGTACTGGCACTTCTTTATCTCAATGTCATTAGTGGCCCAGCTATTAATGGACCCAGGCGTTTGTTGGAGGCTGTGGTTGTTAGACGTTTTACAATATCTGCCAGAACAGTCACTGTCTGAGTAAAAGAAGATAATGCGATTGCAATTACTTTCCAACAGCATTTGCCCATCTTTCCATCTCTCTTTTTAAAGACAATTCAAGTTGCTAATGCCTGTGTATTCACATTGTACTCAAGTAACAGTTATTACTTCAGTTACATGTTTTTGAAGTTCAAGAGATTTAATTCTTCAACAAAAAAAACTCCAAAGCCCATTCCAAGTATACACTTACTGTAATGTTATGACAGATAACCAGCATGGGAGAAATGTAACCATTAAAATACACCTCAGCAACGCGTGTGCATGGAGGAACTGCTGTTACGCTGCGTGCACACAGGGCCATTGTCATCGTCGTTCTGGCGCAACCTGTTGGGATGGACTTGACGTACTTCAACGTGCGATGCAGACGCAACAACTCTACTCGTGTTGCTAGCGAAGTTTGCCACAGAAGTGGGGGAAAAAACGTCAGATCAGATATATAAACGGGTTATTTTGATAAACTGGACACATTTTGTGAATATATATGGTTACTTTCTCGCCTGAAAACATATAAAAACTTCATAAAATGACATATTAACACTTGTAGAGCCAAATTACAGATTTTAGCCAATGGCGGCCAAAATTGAGGATTTAAAATCTGAGGCGAGAGCTCCGGGCAAGAAACTACTTCCGGTTTACTTCCGGATCCAACGCAACGCAAAAAGCTGACATTTTTTGACTGATTGCCGCACCCTGACGGTCAAGAAACGCAATGCAGAGCAAGGCAACTGATCAACGCAACGGCCCCATTGAGATGAAAGACTTCCGGTGCAACGCAATGGCCCTGTGTGCACGCAGCGTTACCCCTAAAATAGGCCGCAAGCGTCAACCTCAGCAGCACGTATTTTTTCTGTGTGCCGCGCGTTGCAGGC
Organism: Nansenia antarctica; assembly: GCF_963989245.1. Taxonomy (NCBI): domain Eukaryota; kingdom Metazoa; phylum Chordata; class Actinopteri; order Argentiniformes; family Microstomatidae; genus Nansenia; species Nansenia antarctica. Next base: position 61,518,321 of record NC_137674.1, on the reverse strand, counting down.
AAAACTCAACGTACAAAGATAGGGCTGGCAGTAGCAGCTCCGCAGTTAGAGCCACAGAAGACACGCGGACAGTGTAGAAGCCGCAACAGTGAAAGCCGCAGCAGTTCTGCTATGCGACGCACACACATTGACAATACAGCAGGTACATGTGGCACATCAAAACATTGTCACCGACAACAGTGTTCCATGGCAACAATAAAGCTGGTATTTTTTTTTACTTCATTCAACATTCTCAATATGCAATTCCACTTAGATAGAACGGGTCGCTAAGGGTTGCACCCATTCTTTTCAATTTTTTTGCCATGTTTATTTTTCTTTAATCTCTTATTGCCTTTTTAAAATGAATGCTGTGATGTCCCGTTGTAGGAGGCCAGATTCAGAACGTCATATAAAGGAACATATGATGATGCCTGGCTTAGCCAAACTGGAACCATATCAAATGATTTAGTTAAATTAAACATGCAATTTAACAAACACAGTTAAATGTTGTTTAGGGCTTGTTTAAATTTCAAGGCTCGAATTAATCAGCCATTGCAGGTACGTAAAAACAGAGACGGCTGTGCTTGCTTGACAATTGAAAAAGGCAAATTGGATTTCCTATTATTTTCCCAGTAATGAAACAGTTGAGCTGGCCATCCTTACTTTGCAATTTGCTCCCTTCACAGCTGCTCTGTCTCCATACAAAACACAGAGCTATCCGTTCCAAACACACGAACCTTCATTAAAATCATGAAAGTGACACAAAAACACACCCAAGCACCTGTGTCCTTCTGCCTTCCCTTACTACTCACACACCATCATTATGTCCACATAAATCTGTTGTGCGTTTACTAAACCTACTTATTACTCGACCTGGGTTGACTTGTAATATAGTTAGAGTGTTTGTTTGAGTGTTTGTTTGGATTGCCAGGTGGGAGGGTTTGCTTTTACTTTTAGCCCTATTCCATTGGTTCCATGGCACCAGACAGAATCAAGCACCACAAAGTGATTGAAATGACTAAATAACTAATGAAATACTATTGGTAGCCAGGTCTGCTCTGCTCATTAATACTTAACAAATGCTCACTGGTAGCTAGTTTGTGTGACAGGGGTCAATCTAGCTGGATCGATAAGCTTTCATTGACATGAGTTATAAGTGAGAAAACCAGTGTGTTGTTTCATCGATGCAAGAGGAGACACTATTGTGATTCTCTGTGTGCTAGTGCTGTTTGAAAAATAATGTTATTTGATGGGCAATTATTCTTATTTGGCATTTCAAATTTCACCAGCTGATAACCTGCCGATTCAATTATCTGTCAAGTATTGCTTTTTTAATGTAGGGCTCATCGTGGGCATGTAATGCAGCTCATCATTATTTAATAAAGCTAAATTGATTTCGTGCTTGCATGTTAATACGGCTCTCAAGTTCTGATGCCTTGAATCCAGTTGTTATGCATCAGACAGATGGATAGATATATAGATGGAGAGAGAGAGAGCGAGAGAGAGAGAGAGAGAGAGAGAGAGAGAGAGAGAGAGAGAGAGAGAGAGAGAAAGGAAGAGATATAAAGAGAGGGAGCATCTGTGCTTATATTATCTTTTTATCCTCTAACATCTCTGAGCTGATGTCTTGTCTCTCTATCTGCACTCAAATTTCTAATCCATATCAAAAGGCACCACTGAAGGTGTGAGCTTGCTAGCAGCAAAGAAAATAATGGGAGGCTATGATAAAGGCACAGAGGGCAAGGCGGACAAACAGTATAGTTTGTCCCAAAAAAAGCTCCCAAGATAAGAATCTGGTGAAGGTCGTGAGAGGGATCTCATTCTCACCAGAGATGAGCCTGCTGATAATGTCAGCTCGGTGAGAAGATTAGCCCTGTTTCCCACCATGGCGCCTGTCCCAGTGGTGTCATAACTGGACTGATCCTATCACTGCCAGTCAGCAATGATGACCCTAAAAGTCCATTAAGGATCCATTTTGGCTGAGGCTACATCAGGCACACAGGAAGAGGGGAGTGTGAGTGGAGGTGTGTGTGTGTGTGTGTGTGTGTGTGTGTGTGTGTGTGTGTGTGTTTGTGCCGAAGGGGAGGTAATTTCCTCCTCAGAACACTCTCACTGAGGTCAGGAGGAGACATGGCGCCAGACAGACACAGCTTTGGTGAAAAAATAGACATTTAAATGAGAGAAAATGGTGTAACGGTAGTAATGTCAACCTGTATAGACTCGGAAACACAATAACAAGCTACTATAATGTAACTTTGGGTATTTCACAGCTTTGATTATACTTTAAATTAAATCGGTTGAATTTAATTCCTGTGAGGAATTCCTACAGTGAATTGGCACAGGATTAAAAAGAGAGTCATTTACAGTGCAACTGTGAGCTCATTTTGTGGAATTACATTAATCCTTTTGGTTTCGGTTGTTTCTTTCTTGTCTAATTCTCCAAATGTCTTCCATCACGATTTAGAACAACCTACAGCACGGTGAAAACCACTCTTGGTCAAAATACTTATTACATGGCTTGGGGTGGTCCAGTGGTCTAGCACCATAGCCTACAATGCACACACATGTGACATATTATAATGCTTTGGTCCTCATGTCGGGATCTGATGTAATGATCAGACTTTTCTTTCGAAAAATGTTAATACATTTCCACGTTGTTGAAAATCAATGACACATCGCTAGTCAACTAACCAGTGGCGGGCGGTGCATTTCACACCTAGGCCTTCAGTGATGTCCGACACATTCTACCTGAATTATTTTACCTCTTAATACCATCGTTATGACGCCATGGCTCTAGAAACTAGACAGAAACACAGTATAACCGGGCGTTGCATCACCTTAACATAGTCAGACAAGTACAACAGTTATATTAATATTTCCGAAGCATTTTTAATCAATAAATCCGCATTTACAATGAAGAGTGTTAAACTAACATCTTTAAGATCGCTACATTACCCACGTCTGTCGTCTCGTCCACCATAATAGCGACAAAGGGTGCCTTTTTAATCTCCATTTTGATCTCTTCTCCCATCACTTCAGCAATAGCAAAAATCAGGTCGTTTTGTATTTTGCCTGACGTCCCAGTAAACACTTTGTTTGTGGACAGGTGGTAATGTAAATCTGGGTTGTTTTCAGCCAGAAAAGAAAGAAGCTCAACGTAGTTTCCTCTGTTTGTGGACTCGGCGCTTTCATTGTGTCCCCTAAATGAAAGTTATTGTTTACCCAAAAACAGGACACAATCGATCAGTATTATCGATCAGTCAACGAAAGCTTTCGTTGTGATGCTCTGTTTCCCTGCGCACTTTCAAAAGTTTCACATCTACCGGCATAGTTACGCATCTCAATAGTGAATATCAATAGTGCGTATCAATAGTGCGTATCAATAGTGCGTATCCAATCAAAAGACGTGCTGGGTGCTGACATCATTGAGCCTTACAGCAGGCGCCGTTGTTGCTTTTGCTCGCATCTACGTAGGTTTACTAGGTACGCCACAGGCAGTGGCGGACTGGCCACCGGGCAAGCCTGGCAAATGCCAGGAGGGCCGCGAGACTCTGGGCCGCTCAGAATGTATTATATAAAAAATATATATATATATTTGTAATTTTGTCTCTGGTGATTTTCATTGAAAATAACTTATTTCAGCAGACCGCGGCCCAAAACATTTTATATCGGCGGGCCATCCACGCAGTTCTGCATCACGGATGCCCAGGGCCCTAAACCAATAGGAGCAGAGCTTTAGGTAGCGGGGTAAACCAATAGGAGCAGAGCTTTAGGTAGCGGGGTAAACCAATAGGAGCAGAGCTCCCCTATGGGGCGGAGCTCCACTCATAGAACAGGAGTATACCTCCATAACTATCGTAGTCAGCTCTGTATCGCCAGTGGACACGCACCTCATGTCATCATTCCGTTTATAACAGCAGTTAACGTTACACTGCTTTCATTTTCAGAATGGGGGAATTTGATGAGAGCGATGCAGTTAATGTGCAACAACTGGATGCAGGGAGCAAGTGTGGTTGGAAGTAGGAATGCACCGAAAATCGCATGTAATGGGCCGAAAATAGCACAAAAAAGTACATTCGGTGTGAAAAGGCTATTGAAAGAGATATTGACTGATGACTGCCTACTGATAATACATATAATTACAGCAAACATGTCGGTAGTTTGGCATCTGTCCTCTGACTGATGTTAACAATCCGTGTTGCGTGTTGCGTTTGGAAATAGGGCTGTTGCGTCGCAAATGCCAGGGCTGTTTTTGGTTCCCAGTCCGCCCCTGGCCACAGGTTTTCTCGTTCCAACGTTACAGGTCGAATTCGCGGCACCGTTTTTTGTGCAGGCGGGCAGATTTTGGAGCCCCCTAGCAACACATTTTGATTGGATAAAAGCTCTAACATAAAGGCCAGCCCTCCAAATCTCAATCGGAGACTGGAAGCAGCGCAACCAAGAGGAAAGCTATGAAATGAAGAGAATAGACTATGGGGAATCATTAATACATATTTGTGTAAAAAATATATTAAAATAAAATGTATATTCTGATGATGTTTAGGCCAGCAGAGAAGGCCTTGCTGGCCCTGACGGCACACCACTGCAACTAACACATCTTTTTTTGTGAGCCTGCTGCTAACAATGTAAAGTAGTGTTATAGTTAACTAGGTAGCAGTGGGGATTACTCACCAAATCCGAATCCATTGCGTTGCAGTATTTTGACTTGACTAGCGAATTTGTGTTGTGATTCTCAACAACGTTGAAACGTAGTTCCGTTTTTCAAAACAAAAGTCAGAATATTTTGATTGGTTGCCGACATTCGGACCAAACGATCAGACTGTGTCACATACATGCTCATGTCGGGATACCCTCGGCCCATGCCTTGCCCATACCCTCTCCTCCTTACTTTCCTGTCTCTCTACACTATCTATATCCAATAAAAATATAAGAGAGGGACTGCCTCACAAAAAAACAACAACTTTAAAACCAAAAAAACACGAAGGACAAAACATCTGTGTACTGTGTCGTACGCTTCCCCTGTGCAGAGAAAAGTTGATTGAAGTAAGCTTTCGACTCTTTTAACCCCACAACTCTTTGTAAAACATGGGCTGTATTGTCTAACCTTTTACTTTATCCCTATACAAACGTGAACCATAACACACCATTCCATAACTGCATTAAACACCATAGCCCCCAGCATCACTCATCTGTATCAGAACATCAGAAGATCTTTTGGCTCACGGAACTGCAGCTCTGAGTGTGAGTGAGATTTGACCTTTTGGTAGTTTATACACAGAGGAAAAGATCAAACGAGTGGGTCTATTGTGAGACTGGAGGAGATTTTCATCAATACCGCGTGACAGGGAGTGACTCTATGAATAAAACATCTAAGAAATGAAAAATGGGATACATCCAATTTTACTGTAAGGGTCTATAACATAGTGAAAAATGTGAGAACATTTATTTTTTATTTTCTTACTTCAAAGGACACCATTCTGACGGAGAGCAATGCCTTCTGAGCCATGCTCCCTTAACATCAGCTCAGGCTGAAAGGTCAAGACTCAATGACCCTACAAGGAATATGTGACGGCTGTGGCGCAGGAGGTAGAGCTGGCGTTTAAAGATCGCATGTCGGCAGATCGGCGGTTCGAACCCCGGCTGGCCACATGTTGAGGTGTCCTTGGGCAAGACACTGAACCCCAAATTGCTCCCAATGAGCGGGCCGGCGCCTTGCATGGTAGCTTGGCCGACATTGGTGTCTTAATGTGTGTGTGAATGGGTGAATGAGAGGCCATTGTAAAGCTCTTTGGAATAAGGCGCTATATATTGGCGCTTTTCTACTACCGGGCCGACCCGACCCGACCCGGGCCGCATTTGTATCCTACCCGTGCCGTACTTTCAGAAACGCTTTTCCATTATACACAACATACCTGGAGCGACCCGGGACTGTAGGAGGAGTTACGTGTCATAAGAGCACTTCAATTTAATAAGTGCCGATATACAGCTCAACGGGGGGAAATGCGATAAGACTTATGTCAAAATGCAGCACTATCATGCACAGATCAGCCATAAAACATGTAACGTTACGTGCCTGTTACTTGCCGCTTTCAGTTCTAGTAGATCTAGTAGTTCTAGTTCTAGCGCAGATGTGTTTTTATGGCGTTCACGGCATTAGTCAACTACATGCTCACATTCAGTCTGCTCTCCATCAAAAACCCTTTCCACTGGTAATAAGGAATTGGCAAGAATAGATCGATATAAATAGATCAACATAATGCAGCACTATCATGCACAGATCAGCCTTAAAACATGTAACGACATGTTAGATATATAACGTTAGACAGGGAGCAATGTATTTCTACGGAAAGGCTGTGCTTGACGCTCTCATTGGACTGACGTGGGGCTCATACAATCTCCACGTTTGTTATAGAACGAGTGCTCCGGTGTTTTGCTGGTAGTCAAATATATTTATTTATACAGAATATGGATGTTACGTGCCTGTTACTTGCTGCTTTCAGTTCTAGTAGATCTAGTAGTTTAGATCTCGCAACCAGGGAAACGCCGACATGTGTAAAGGGAGCAAGACGCGAATCTACCGGCATTTGGCTCATGAGTGAACGGTGAAAATGCCTGGACGGCACAGCTTGGGATTCCATTGAAGTTACAGGGAACTATGTGTGAAAGAGGCTTGAATGTTGAAATAACAGTAATACCATGTTCATTGATAAAATGACATAAGGGATGAAAAGGGGAGATGGCAGTTTTAGAAGGGGGATGATGAAGCGCGCTGGACTGAGGAACACCTCGCCATAATAGCGATTTTTTTGTTATGCTTGTTGTAAATAAAGGTTCTATGATGCATTGAAATGACATTAAACTAAGATAAAAAGATGGTTGTCATAATTTTTCAAATCTTTATTAATAATCTTTATTACAGAAACAGTAAGTGACATTTTCCGAGAGCGAAATCTGTTGTGGTATTTAAAGATGGAGGTTAGCGATGAAGTCTATGAACATGGGATGACGATTTCCATTGACCAATCAACGGTCTGCAGCGTCGCACGTCACACACAGCCTGGCGAAAAACCTTTCGCTACCCCTCTAAAAATGGCATGGGTACTATGGCCTGGTACGGCTCGGTTGGCAGTGGAGAAAGGAAAAAGAACCGGGCCAGCTCTGCTCCTATTTTCAGACTGTTTCTGTGTACTAAAGCTACTGAGTACAGAGGAGATAAATGCATGCACGCATACACACACAGGACACACGCGCACACGCACACACACACACACACACACACACACACACACACACACACACACACACACACACACACACACACATAAACACATGCACCCATTATTCACTCTGCACTATGTCCCAGTCCTTTGTTAAAATATCCATCATCATGACTACTTTTTTCCATTTGTTTCTTGTAGAGTCTAGATGTGTTTCCATATTTCAGTTACAAAGAAGAAGGGTGGCTGTTGACAGCAAAAGAGAAATCTCAGAAGAATATGGCAGGTTGGCAAGCTTCAGTCTTTTGCTAAAGTGGGAGGGAGGAAAGTTAAATTGAGACAATCTATCATTACTCGTACACCCCTTCCAAATATGTGATCCATAACTTTATCAATGGGCTCTCAAAACAACTGCGGGGAAGGCCACTCCATCATTGCGTGAGCCTGAGTACACGTATGAAACAGGACTGGCGGCATGGAAAGGCCAGCGCTGTCATTCTGAAATGTCACCTGTGTCACAATGCAACAGAGCCTAATTGCTTGGAACGGCAGAATGCAGAGGTTAGAATTTTACATCACAGCTTGCATGTACTGTACCTTCTAATTAGTTTTCTCTACCATTCACTGGCCACGCCTGTCATATATATCACGCCCCCTCACCGACGTGTCCATATATAGACTTTCCTCTCATTACACTAAGCAGTTGATTTATTAACTATAAGTCAACTGTATATCATAAACAGGCAGAATGATTAATGTGTGTATAAATAAGTTCAATAGATAACGTATATCTCGAAACTTTCATGCTAGGCGATAAGTGAGATTTTTTTTAGCAACACCACATTCAAAAAGGCAGTTCATCTCCCTTCACTAGATACAATATTGATCAAATTTAATGAGAGACATTGACAAAATCATATGGAAATATATAGTCAGTCTTTCCAAATCGGTGAAGCTTAGACCAGCACATTTTTCCTTATTAATTTAGCTGGAACCCACACAGGAGTTTACATGGAATATGGGCTTCACATCAGACCTGGGGTAATAGTCAAACTTGGATTGAAGCTGCATTAAACCATTTCTAAACTATTCATTTAACTAAACCACTCCCATGGTATACCTACTGTAGCATACCATGCAGCTCAGGGGAGGCTGGCGGAAGTAGAAATCGGAGGACTGCTCAGTGTAATGCTTAGAATGGAATGAGGAATCATATCAAACACCATTCATTAAATTCCATGCATTACAATGAGCCCGTCCTCTGATTTCTATCTCCACCAGCCTCCCCTTATGTAGCTCCTGTGTCTGAAGAGGAGGCAGTGTCCTACCAGTCCACATGGTTGCCACGAGCAACTGATCAGCACCAGCTTAAGAGGTGGAGCAGAAGGGGATCTCAAAACCGACTTTGCTGTTTGATTGTTCGATCCATCACAACATTGGTTACCTCAGTGCCACAGATTAGTCTCTGTGAACTGTGTAAAACACACGTTTCAATTTCCCAGACTGTGGATTTCATTCATTCAGATGTTCAAGTCGAATAGATCCAGCAACTCTGGATACTGTGAATTTCCCCATAAACGGTCACTAACAACAATAACGCACACACACACACATACACACACACACACACACACACACACACACACACACAATGGGATTGAAAGCCTGACAAAAACAAAGGGGTGAATGTTCTATTTCCACTCTATACAAAATCTGTAGTCAGAGGTCAAAGACCTCTATGGGCTCTTGTCTGATAAATAGGGTATTGTGTGTTTGTTGCATCGGTAAAAGTCCTAAGTTTTCATGTTGCCGAAGTCAATACTGCCTCTCCACTGGGTGCACTAGATGCTGAAACTCTCTCTCTTTCTCCCTCTCCCTCTTTCTCTTTCTCTTAACTTTTCTCTCTGTCACCCCTCTCTCCCCATTGCTGAAGGGTATCGATACACGTCCACAGCAGGCAATTTGTTACAACAGGTTGGAATATAAATGCTGACAATCTGACAATCAATTCACTGAGATTGTCTCGCAAACGTAATTTCTCTATAGTCTTGATTTCAGCTTCTATTTGTGAAACGTCCTTCAACGGTGATCCAGCATCTGTCTCAATCAATGAGGGGGAATGTCAGGGGGAGCACCAATGAGTGAGCCGTCGACAACCTCTCTTTCCCTGGCCTGCCCTATACCACCATGCACCCAACTGTCACTGTTAACTCTACTGTATAAGGGAAGCTGTGGTGGGATGTGAGTTGGCTGGTGTTCTTTTCTTGTATGAAAGGTGCTATATACAGTAAATAAAGCTTTACTTACTTACTTACTTACTTACTTACTTACTTACTTTTGACCCATGAGGCAAAACTAAACCTGGGATCCAAACCTTATCCTTAAGCTAGCTACAAGTAGACAAACTTATGAAAATACATCCATTAAAAGTATTATCTGGATTGTTATCTTTGTCAGGTGAGGAGTGTGAAATGTAAACGGTCTGACTTATTCCAAAGCGCTTTACAATGGCCTCTTATTCACCCATTCCCACACACATTGACACACCAATGACGGCAAGCTACCATGCAAGCCGCCGACCCACTCATTGGGAGCAAGTATGGGGCCAAGGCTGCCCACTAAATGTGATAATATATTGAATTAAACACGGTAGAAAGCTATCAAGCCTAGGTATTCCTAACAAAGAAAATCACCTTCCATTTTATCTGTGTTGTTGTTCACCAATAGATTTACTCTTTCTTAGCCAAGTTGAACAGGTCAGATAGTCTGGCAGCAGATTGCTTCAACTTCTACTGAAAGGAAGAAGTTGAAAATATGAACATACAGCCATTAAACCCCACGGTCACTCTATTCCCTATAGTCTGAACAGTTTAAACTCACTATTTTGATTAACACTTTTCTTTTCCATAAGGTGAACAAATCTGAAAACCACAAACCTCAGGACAAGGACCGCACATTGTGTTCTTAGAGCAATGGTGTACAGTACTATTTCTCAGATTTCAAGATCGTCCACACCTGAAATTAAATGGAAAAACCTTTTCACATGAGTTTCAACCGCCATCAGAAGAGATGCTGGAGTAATTAAGTTTGGGTGAGTTGCTCTGAAACCTTTTGGAAAAACGTAGTGCTTCATTGCTCTCAGTGACCCCCAGGCCCAGACCACCTCTTGGACAGAACAATACTTCATTTTGTGAAATTCCTTTTACTCAAGAACACACAATCTCCCCTCAAACATACTTTTTTACAGTACTACTATGTTGTTGCTGTGGGGCTTGGTTGAAACAAAGTTCCATGTTAGCAATTAGGCTTTCGGGACACCAACACCTCTCTGCCAAGTTGTTGTGTACTGAGTGATGAAGGCAGAGGCACACACAGTCTTGGCTGTTGTGTAAGGTCCTGGGGCTATAACAAAACACATGGTAAACATCTCACGTACCCCAGGGTTGGGTCCCACATACCCCTTTTGACCCTGACAACATTTAACCTGCCCTTGGAAGCACTTTGGTGTCATTCAAATAGCTAATAGCTCCCATTCTCCCATAGAGATGCCATTAAGGCCTTGACACTGCAAGCAGTCCTGAATCACAGCGTTGGGGCGAAGAGATTGTTTCCAAAGTGGCGGAAGGGGTTTCTCTTTAGAAGAGAGGTGTGTGTGTGGGGGGGGGGCTCATCAATCATCATTTACCACAGTATAAGTGGTTGTGCACCTCCCTAAGGGTTCTTGGGATTAAACTGCCAACCATATGCTGTACGATTCCCAAGCTAAGCACTTCTCAAGGTAGAAGGCCTACTACCCCCTTCAATTATTCTACCCACCTTTTTTGAGGCAAACGGCTGTGAGCTGTGAGCTCTGTGGGATTTTTAAGAGAGGTAGCTGTGATGTCATCAGTATAGAAGTGATAGGATGAATTCTGATTGGTCTCCTTGCAAACATCTCCTAATTTAGATACTTTAGTCTCTATAAGAGAAGCAGAGGGACAAATTCGCTCTTGTTTCTTCGTTCTGGTGTTTGGTTCTCTTCATGAGCTGTCAGTGAGAGAATGACATGTGGTCATCTATTTTTCTCTCTCCCTCTCTCTCTCTCTACTCTCTCGCTCTCTATCTATTATTCGCTATGGCGGGTAGAATGTAATATTGTTATGAAGCATTTGCCTTGTAATAATTGGGTTAGGGTTAGGGTTAGTATACTGCAAATGAATAGAATTAATTAAATAAGCCTTTAATAATACTGTATTATTAAAGCCTAATTTGATTCATTCTATTTGACCATTCTTACACTAAATCAGCACCAACTCAACAGTTCTTTCCACGTAGTGATAATTACATTACTTGGAGTCAGATTAATAATATTAGATATGCTTTGCATATCTTGCAAAGTTTATGGAGCTCATTGTGGTAGAATGTCCCAATGTTGTGTTGTGTGAATATGTTCCAAGCATATGTACTGTAACGTATACCAGTGGAGGCAGGTGGTGAACTGGCGTGGCGTGTTTGATACCATTCCTCATTCCATTCCATACATTACAATGGAGTCTGTTCTCCTCTACCTCCACCAGCCTCCACTGGTATCAAACCTAGACTAAAAGACCAACATCAAAAGCTGTGCAATGATTCCACAGTGCTTTAACAGACATCAACAAGTGAAAGCATTGTCAGATGACTGGTAATTGAGGACTTTAAAAAGCTTTCATTTAACATGAAAGTAGATGACCTGCCTTGATGTCTCATGATGTTCCAACTGGCTAAATCAGACCATTAGCATCTACAATTGATGAAGTTGCTCTTTATAGCCCAATAGAAGAACTATGGACATCTTTTCCATCAGAGCCGCACAGTATGTTGAACATTACTTTTAGTGGTGGCCTAATAGGCTGAATGGCCCTCAGAACAGAACAGGATATTGGTGGAGTAGCTGTTAAAGTGGAATTTTTACAACAAAACAGTGATGCCTTCTCTGATGCTTGCTGTAATGGATGTGTGCTGGTGAGTGGTGGGTAAAACAGAGTACATTAGCTGAATATGACTACCATGCCAACACTCTTGAATGTAAAAGGTCCAGATTAAAAATGTGGCTGACATCATTGCATCACACCCTTCAGTGTTGAGAGTTAACCATGCATCACTCATGCATCTCCCATATCTCTTAATCTGTCCGTAGAAGAGGAGAAACCATTGGGGAATACACAAGGGCACCTTTCCATTGACCATGGTGAATGGACTGCACATATCCAAATCGCTTTACAATGGCCTCTCATTCATCCATTCACACACCAATGGATGAATACTACATGGACAATACTACCTTTGCACATACTATATATTGCACATGTCTTCTGATATAGCTTCTTTTATACTTCTTCACATTAAATACTGTACATAAACTACCTCACTGTACTAGCTACCTAACTGTACATAGCTCATAACTGTATATAGCCCATAACTGTATACCTCTAAACTAAACTAATGTTTACAATACTACCTCTGCACATACTGTATATTGCATAGTCACCTATCAATACCATTCTTGTTCTATTTATGAGTGCTCTTATATCAATATTTGCACTTTTGGTTGGATGCGAAACTGTATTTCGTTGTATAGTACTTGTACTGTGCGATGACAATAAAGTTGAATCTAATCTAATTTAACCCCTAGGGTTAGCAGGGCTGGGTTATAAAACACCTTTGTTCATTTCACATTATTGTCCACTTTATTCTGGGTCTGAGTCTTTATCACAGGAGAATTATTGCATAGGCCGTTATCTTCTCTTACACTGGGATAAATGCAACTTATTTTAGGGGTGGAGGGAGGGGGAGAGAGAGAGAGAGAGAGAGAGAGAGAGAGAGAGAGAGAGAGAGAGAGAGAGAGAGAGAGAGAGAGAGAGAGAGAGAGAGAGAGAGAGAGAGAGAGAGAGAGAGAGAGAGAGAGAGAGAGAGAGAGAGAGAGAGAGAGAGAGAGAGAGAGAGAGAGAGAGAGAGAGAGAGAGAGAGAGAGAAAGAGAGAGAGTGCGTGTTACCTCTCAGCAATTTCAAGCTCTCACCGATTTAGAACAATTATTGTTCTCCATTAACCTTGTGATTTTAATTCACATTCAAAGATGCTCTCGATTGACTGGAGTTCAATCTTCTACAGGCCATTATGTTCCTTATTTCCTCTATCTCTCTCTAATTTCTGCAAATGTGTATAAGGGTCTGCACTTGTGTAATCTCTATCACATTGAAATTAGTCAGCTTAAAATGTCTAATATGGACTAAAGATATTGTAACTAATTTGAATTTTAAAAAAATACAGTTGATGAGTTCGATAGGTTAACGCTGTGTCGAAGGTTTAATTACTGACTGGATTACCAAAGACAATGCCAAGGTGACAACACAAGGTCAGGACAAGGTCAGGAGAGAAATGACTGGGAGTTATTTTGACAACTGAGAGCCTTGTGCACATTAGAATATATTGTATAGCTGGAATATTATGAGAAAAGCAGAGAATATGAATGAGTTAAAGTCATGGAGAAACCGACCAATCCAGTCCTCCGCCATCCTCAACTCCCACCATTCAACTCAATGATGCATGTCACCTAATCATTTCCTGTCAAAAACCTTTTTCAAACTTGTTAGTCAAAGTAAAATTTTCTAAAGAAACCACATTATAATGCATACCATAATCATTCTGTGCAAACATGGTTTTATGGAAGAATGACTTCTTTTAAGTAGCCCGGGAACAATAATCGTTTCATATATTTTATGCATGGTCCATGCTCCACTTAATATTATGACCAGTGAATTTGGCCAAAATATGTATTATCACAAATCCAGTCACAGACTTGTAAATTACTCCTTAAAATATAGAAATAAGGAAATGCCCTATAAAAACATGTAATTTATTGACGGCTGTGATTGATCGTTGGCTACAACGGCTTGTGTATCAATCAGTCAGCTTTGCTCATTAGGTCAGCACATTCTACACCACAGGGGAATAATTATTCAAAACCCAGAAAATATGCAGAGAGAGTGAAAAATAAACACCGCTCTCTGAATGAGAATGATATACCTCATGAATGTCAGAAATACTTCAAAATGATAGTAGAATTATGCTGTAAGTTTGATATAAGGAAAGGAAATACAGTAGGGCCACACACACATAGACACACACACACACACACACACACAGCATGTATACAATTTACGCAGCACTTTCCACCCAAGGGTGCGTCCTTGCATTGCCCCTCAACACAGAGTGATAATCTAACTCTAACTGTGGGGGCCATCTCTGGTTTGGTTGTTTGTTTTTCAGAACCTGGGACTGTAAGCTCTGCCTGTGGCGCCTCTCCCGTCCCTTTCTCAGTATGTGCCTTGTGTCTCCCGTCACTCCCTCACCTGCAGAGATCTGGGATGGGTTCAGAACCCAGCCTGTGAGCACCGAAGGCAGTGTGTGTGTGTGTGTGTGTGTGTGTGTGTGTGTGTGTGTGTGTATGGGGGGAGGGGTGCTAAACTTTGAGTGTGCGCCAACGCTGTTATTTTCTTCATCACAGAATCCGCCTTGACACAAATAATGGAATGCATTGGCAGCCTTTCAGAAAGCAGAGGGGGTAAAGTGGGCCAATGCCAACCCTAGGCTATGCAAATCCCATCCACCGCTGACTTCTGAAATCTAATGATATGACTGAACTGCAATGCTTTCTTCCCTTCCCTTTTTCCTCCCCCTCTCTCCCCCCCTCCCTCTATCTCTCTCTCTCCTCCTCTCTCTCTCATTTCCCCTCTCTCTCCTCCTTTATTTTTCTGTCACTGAGACTGGCACTACCATCTGGTGCCAGTGCCCATGAGATGGACAGAGCCTTAGTGTAAGACCGCGGGGCGCTGAGAGGCTGCCTGGCACCTCAGATCCTTCCAGAACAATCTGCACGGGTCGACGTGATTGGCTCCTTTGTGATTCTGAGAGCCCCATGACCACTCGAGCATGTGCCTTCAATTAAAGCCCTGTGTTAAGTAAAAACTGCAATTTGCAAGGCAAGCACGAGGAAGCACTTCAGTACAACCAGCAAACCACAAATAGAGGTAGTCAATAGGGAGAATCAATCAATCCACTGATGCTGCTAGCAAAAGAGCTTTCATATATTTTTCTTATACACCAAAGTGTAAGGGTTCTGATACTGCAATTGATACACCAATTAAGTTGAGTTTTGGATTATTGTTGTAACAAGTAGCTGGAATAGGTGGAAACAAACAATGCACTGGCTAACCAAGCCATTTAAATGCATCCCATTAACGTCGACAATGAGTTTACTCCAAGGCAGAGAATGTTTACACAGTTCTACAGACAGTACCCCCCAGTCATCATTCTGAGTAGTTTGGTATAATTTCCTTGAGCTCCCATTTCCCATTTAACTAATACAGAATTGAGAGCACACTTATGGTCTGTATTTATCTTTCAAACCTTCTGTGGCAGACAACACTCGGAGCAAACTGCAATAAGAGGAAACATATTGAGTCATCTGGTTTATTGGTTTTAACTGCGTCTGATATTTTCAAGTTTAGCATTCTGTTTTTACCCTGTCCATAATAGAATGGAATAGTGACAAATAATTAAGAATGTATAGTTCAATCTGCAAACCAAAAAACAAATTACAAATAACATATGATGACAAATAAATAAATATATATATATATATATATATATATATATATATATATATATATATATATAAGTATGATCATTATTGTGTATGAAACGTTTGGAACTTTTCTTTTTGTTTTCTTTATGTTTTTGCTTCTGTTTTGTTTTGTCTTAGAATAAGATATGTAAAAAAAGGTAGGGAAAATAAGCTAATGCTTCATCCTACACCTTTCCTGTAATTTTGTATTTGTTTTTGTTTGACATTTCATTTAATGCCTTATTGATATGCATTTTCTATGTTCATACACAACATAGTACTACTACTACATAAAAGATCCAGTGTGCTGCCAGTGAAGGCATACTGATATATGCATGATAATCCTGGCTTTCTAGATGGAAAGGTTTGACCTAATTTGGTCAAAGGTGATATATATTATGCGAATGTTATAGATCGTGTATTCCTGAGATCAATATCAAAATACATATACAGTATATCTACTGTAATGCAATCTCTAGGGCTCCATATGTATGTAGTGTAGGAGAACATTATTACTTCAATAAGACATTTTATTTATTGATACCTTTAAGACTGAATTTACAAGAGTGAATAAACAATCAGTCTGTCTGGGAACACATTGACAGTGAGACAGTTTTCCCCCTGCTCAGGATTCTACATTTGCCCAACAACAGATACATTTGAATAAATGCAATTGCCCTTTTGTGTTCCATGGCTGTCTCAACGCCTAGAAACTCAAGACAATGTTGATCCACGCCAGGGGGGTTGCTCAACCTTTGTTCACTCTGTTGCTCTCCTTCCTTACTCTTGCTATACCGAAAGGAAGGGAAGGCCAGTTTTACCCACATCACCTTCCTCCCTCTTCCTCACCTATGACCTCTGCCCAACGTGATTGGTTAACCTCACCTAAGGGCGGGCTTGTTATCTGTGTGTATAAAAATACATGTCTCCCTATTGTCATCACTTTTTTGAGGACGTTTCACTGTTAAAGACTTGTCTTGACATGCTTGTAAACTGTTCTCCTTTTGCAAAAGAGAATTAAACACCTTTTCTATGCAATCTGAAGAAAGCAGGCTGCCCTTTGATATTTAGATACTTAAATAATTATTTTACAGTAGTAAAATGTAGTAAATGCAGATCTCTTACTTTCCCATACATTCTTCCACCCAAGTTCTAAAAATAATATGCCGACTATGCTGTGACATTTCATGAACCAATATTTTTGAGTGGAAGAATAAAACATATAATGGGGCAATGTACAATATTTTAAGAATATTTGTATTTATACTTGTTATACTTGTTGTTATACTGTATATCCTTGTTCTGTTTACTGTAGAACATATTATTAATTTCTCAAGGGTGTTCTTTTTTTTTAAACTCATGTCTTAATCCTGGTTAATCTATAACAAGTATTTGTTTCACCCTGACAACAATTGGAGTTGCATTAAAGACGTCATTCTCATGGTAGATCTGCTGCAAGTCTGTATTTGTGGCTATTCCATCACTCTATTTAGACACACACACACACACACACACACACACACACACACACACACACACACACACACACACAGAAAGAGACTTATTGCTATGCCAATTTCATCTAGCATCTATCATCTAGTGCTGATCATGCCCTACTAGCCAAACCCAGACTCATAACCCACAATATGTGAGTCATCATAGTTTCATCTCCCCTCTCCCTCAGATGTATAAAAAGTGGCCGGGGGGTTCAGGCTGTATAAGAAGTGGCTGAGGGGTTGAAGGGTTCTAGGTGGGTTCAGAGAGATGTTATGTCTGTTATCAGGGCCAAAAAGTCTGTTTTCTTTTCATTGGTGTTTGATCTGGCCTCAGACCATCCGTTGTCGGTGGCAGTGGCAGTAGCAGTCGGCATTGGTGTCACCGAGGCGGGGTCCCACTCTGACTCTGGTACCCGTGCCAAGCTCTTGCTAAGCCATGATGAAGTGACCAGGTCAGGGTCTGTGAGAGAGAGAGAAAGGTAGAGGTAGTAGCATTGGGACCTGCTGTGTTGGCGCAGGTGGAGAGGATCCTGTTATGAACACAGTGTTCTATCTCATCAGAGCCAAAGGGCTAAGCTTGGCCCGCATATCACATTATTATTGGATGCTACTGTAGGCCTGGGCTGTGCTCACCATCAGCAGGGAGTCTTGAGCTTTTACATAGAGTAGAAACTAATAGAACACATATGTGACAGGGTCTGGTTAAAAAATCCTCAAGTCCTCATGGTCATTTTTCATTTTTTTCCAGATTATGAAAGTGCACATCAGTGTTTAGCACATCACAACATGCTGATAGAACATCAACATGCTAAAAACACATACCTACACATAATTAGACGATCACACATTCCTTGCTTTTGAATACGTCCTAAAACAAAAGTTTGTTTACAAGCCATGTATCACTACCAGTAGCCTACGGCAGACGAGACAGTGAATCCAATTAACAAATTATACGTATTTAGTGATCCTAAAACGGTTGTTTCTTATATCGTATGGGCTCTTCAACACTTCAACTTCCGTAATATGCCCCCAAAAAAACTGAAAACCCTGTTTTTGCTCATTTGTGCGACTTGAGGATTGCTGACATGCGGCCCTTTTTACTAGTCCGTGTCACAATTATTATTTCATTGAGAACAGTAGAGTAGATTAGGTTAGAGTAAAATGGAGTTAAGTATAGTGGAATATAATAGAATGGCTTTTACTTAATGTATCACTGCAGGAGGGTACAGTATAGAGATCTACAATAACCCCCTACTGTAATGAGTTTAGGTATAGTATGATATCTGCAGCAACATGTCTTTACAAAAGGCCATACAGTAGTATTTGTTTATCTGTGATGATGTTGAGAGTAGTTATTCATCTGACAGGGAGCTATTTTGAATTCAGCATGCATTAAGGGAAGGTGCAAGCAATTTCCTGAACAATCAGTGTTCAAACTCTGCAATTTGACACGTCTCCGCAGGCTGAGCTTCCTCTTGATGAATGAAGACGATCCTTGTAACATAAGGACAAATAGGAAAGCCTCACTTACTGTTCTGATTATTAGGACAGTGTTCATCAGATTTATGACTGTAATTTTGTCAGGACATGCTTGTGTTTGCCATTTATATTCGGTTTATAGAGCCATGAATGCATTTGCATAATGAGGGCTGAAAGTGATATGCTGATGAAAGCAGAAGGGAGGGCGCCCACTAAACTTTTTTTATGTGTGGTGGTATGAAAGATAGCAAATACGATGCACACGCCCGCATGCACACAGACACGCACACACATGCGTGCGAACACACACACACACACACACACACACTCATACACATGAACACACACACACACAAACATACAGACACACACATGCGCGCGCACACACCCACACACCCACACACACACACACACACACACACACACACACACACACACACACACACACACACACACACACACACACACACACTAATGGAGCTGGCTACAGTAAATGCTGGGAGCTGTCTTCTTTATTCTGCCCACTTAAACAAACATGGAAGTCGATATCCTTCAGATGCCAAAGAAAACAAGCAGAAGTCAATGAGCTATCCATGCACAGAGAAATCAAAAAACAATACAACAAGACTGGAGCCTCCCCGACAAGAGAGTTAACAGACCAGCGGGGGAAACACCTGGGGGTCAGCACCTGAGGGCAACACCTGAGGGCAACACCTGGGGGACAACACCTGGGGGACAACACCTGGGGCAACACCACTCTCTCTACACGCCCTGACACCGAATGATGCTAAATATGAAAAGATGATTGGTACACACAGAATTGTTACTTTACTCTGATCAAAAGCACAGTAGTTGAATATGATGTGCCTTCCCATGGAGGCCTCCACAGCGAGGATAAGGCTAACCGTATTAGAGCATGGTTAATTGCTGGTTGCTCTCTTCACTGGCAGTCAACCACCGGCTTAGGTCACACAGCAACTTCCTCACCTTCTTAGTGCATGCATCACCTTTATAATGAGTCACTAGAGGAGTGTGTTAAAGGGCTTCGGTGGGAGATGCCATGCCATGCGTCTCCTCTGTCTTCCACAGGCTTTCCCTTTACGAGCAGGCTAGTGTGATTGACTTCAAAGGCAATAAGAATGCAATGGGGATTCATGTGCTGTTACATCTCTGAGAGGACAAATGTGACAGGGTCTGGTTAAAAAGTCTGCAAGTCTGGCAAAATCTTTTTTCTGTTTTTTCCAGATTATGAAAGGGTAGATTGTAAGCTTTAAAATGATGTGTCATACCTTGAAATCTGAAACAAGTTGAAGAAGTCATGGATATTTGAATGTTGATACCCTCCAAATGACCATTTTGAGAAAACCAGGCGCAAAGTCTTCACAGAGTTTTTTCACAGGTAATGGGCGGGAACAATAGCTGGTTAACTCCACCCCAACCACCCCCTCAAGACAACCACTCCCCCATTACACTACCTGTCATTATCTACCTGTCATCTGTCAGTGGGGTTGTCAGCTAACCCTCAGGAAACAAACTTGCAGGGCTGACATGTATAACTTGCTATAAAAATAAATAATAATAATAATAATAATAAATAAATTAATAATACTACTGATGATAATAATAATAATAATAATAATAATAATTCAAGATTCATGATTTTTTATTGCCACGTGTGCCACAAGTTTATTACGTCCCATTACAAGTACAAGAGAGTGAAATTCATGGCAAAGGAAAACATTTGGCAAGATACAATTGAGCAATACAATAATAGAATGGTAAAAAAATTATAATGTTGTGTCCGTGTGTATGCATTTATCATTATAATCCATAAAGCATCTAGTGGCACTTCGGTGTAGTTCCTTCCCATCCCATCTGGGCATCAAAGCTGTAATAAAAAAAGAAGACAGTACATGTAAAATGATTGCCCACTGTTACCAACACCACTTTTACGAAATACTACTACACTGCGTGCACAATTATTAGGCAAATTGTATTCCTCAGTATTCATTTTATTGTTGAACAAATACAATGCTGTCAGTCAATCCTAAATGTTATTGAAACTCAAACCTGAATGTTTATCAAAGAAGAAATGTGTTTTGTCTTTCTCAGGGGAATAAATAACTGCAGAATTATTAGGCAACTATTAGTGTGCAGAATTATTAGGCTACTACTACTAAACTACATTACAACACATTTCTTTCCAACTCACTTATTTATTAAACATTTTTAGAGTTGGGGTAACAAATAACTAACACAAAATGATAATTAAATAACATTTTTGGCCTTTCAAAAACATTCAGTGACAAATATAGCCACCATTATTTTCAATAACTGCCATGAGCCTTCCATCAATGGAGCCTGTCAGTTTCTTGATCTGTTTGATCAACTTTGGCTGAAGCAGTAACCACAGCCTCCCAAATGCTCTTCAAAGAGGTGTGTTGTCTTCCTCACTGTAAATCTGACATTTGAGAAGGGACCACACAAGTACTCAATAGGATAGTCACGTGAGGAAGGGAGCCAGGTCATTATTCAGTAATCTTTGAGGCCTCCACTGCTCCACTAGTACTCCAATCCAAGTACTCCACTGCTGGCTAGCCAAGCAGTGGAGTACTTGGATGCATGTGATGGAGCATTGTCCTGCATAAAGATCATGGCCTTCTTGAATGCTGCAGACGTCTTCCTGTACCACTGTTTGATGACATTTTCTTCCAGAAACTGGCAGTAGGTTTGGAAGTTCATTTTCAGTCTTCTTCAGTCAATCTTCAACCTGAAAAGGTCCAACTAGCTATCCTTAATGATAGCAGCTCATACCAGTACCCCTCCTCCACCTTGCTGGCGCTGAACTCAAAGTGGTGGCCTGTGTCTGTTAGTGATCCAGCCACGGGCCCATCTATCTGGTCCATCAAGAGTCACTCTCATTTCATCTGTTCCTAAAACCTTTGAAAAATCTGTCTTCAGGTATTTCTTGGTCCAATCTTGACACTTCAACTTGTGAATCTTATTCAGTGGAGGTTGTGTTTCAGCCTTCTTTACCATGCCCACGTCTCTGAGCATTTAACACCTTGTACTTCTGGACACTCCAGATAAGTTGCAGTTCTAGAATATGATGGCAGTGGAGGATAATGGGTTCCTGTTTAATTATTCTCAAGTCTTGCAGTTCATTTGCGCCTTTTCTTCTCCATGCGTTTTTTGCGACCCTGTTGACTATTCGCAACAAAACGCGTCAATAGTTTAGCTATTTCAAGAGTGTTGCATCCGTCTGAAAGGCATTTTTAAATGTTTGACTTTTCAGTGTCAGTTAAATCTCTTTTTTCGCCCATTTTTCCTTGAGGTAATAAAGCTACCAAATAATTATGCACACCTTAATATAAGGTGTTAATCACTTTAGCCACACCCTCCCTCATTACACAAATACATTATCACCTGATAATGTTAAATCCAATAAGCATTCAAGTTTATATGGTTTGGAGTTGGAAAATGTGCATAGAAATAACGATAAGGTCACAATACTCACTTGCCTAATAATTGTGCACCCACACAGTGTATGTTGATAAAATAGAATTGCTTATACAATGACAATGACAAATACCTGAAGTGCTGGTGACTCACATCAAGGTGTCATCTCTCAGAACCTCTCACCTCGTCATTCTGTAACACAAATTTCAGGTCAGAGGTGTGGACACTTCTCTATTGTAGGTTTTCCATAGACTCTCAGTGTACTGTACTTGTACTATAAGAAGTAGGCTAGTGAAATCATTTCAATCCACAGTATTATTCTACAGCAAATCTACAAATCAATGAATTAATCATTATTTTTTATTCCACACAACATTACCGTTCATTACAAAAGCATTTACCTTTTCTATAATCTATTATATCTCTAACAAAGCTAGCTAGCTAACAAGCTAACACTTGTTTGGCTAGCTGGTACACACAAACACACTAAAATGGTGCATGAAACATACTGTACAGTAGGGATGTTCCGATCCGATATTGATATCGGATATCTGTGCGATATTGGTCCTGAATGCTGGATCGCAGATCGGACCGAAAAGAAAATAGGCACCGATCTGTGCTCCCGATCTGGTGTGTCACTCACGTGATGACAACAGTAGTAGTCAGTGGTCACATGCATGAGAGTTGGCTAGTAGCTACCTTTGTGTAATGAGTCTGACAATGTCATGATGCCAGCTGGTGAAATCATAAACCATTTGCTTAAGTAATTTTTCTGTTGTTTACGTAGTCTGAAACTGCAGATGGTAAGCTTTCAAATGATGCGTCATACATTGAAATCGGAAAAACATTGGTGCACCTCAAGAATGGGAATGCCACAGAAGAAAAGTGATTGATCAAACCACAACAACAAACGCTGCTAACAGCTAGCGGCTAACAGTGGTAGGAACGTCTCACTGCTAGGAATGTCTTACTTCGTTTTTATAACATCACAACATCACAACATGCTGAGAGAACATGGACATGCTAAAAACACATAACTACACATAATTAGATGAACACACAGTCCTTGCTTTTGAACACGTCCTAAAACGAAGGTATGTTTACAAGTCATTTTCACTTACCGGTAGCCTGCGGCAAACGAGAACAGTCAATCCAATCCACAAATTATAAGTATTTAGTGATCGATAAACTGTGGATATCGGTATCGCAGATACCTGAAGCCCAGGTATCGTTATCGGTAGTGAAAAAATGGGATCGGGTTATCCCTACTGAACAGTACGTTGCATGTTTAGTAGGTCTGCAACAATATTAATTATGTTTTATCTTTGACAACCTATTTCTTCCTCCCACCATCTAATAACAAAGGCACTATCTACCTTACTCACAAAACAACAAATAACTGTTTGGCTATCCTAAGTAAACAACACAAAATCATAGTAAACAACACATGTAACTCACTAAAACTTACCCAAGAACACAGCAGAAGGTCTGTCTGCAGACAACTGTACCATGAATAGTGAACTGATGTGGAGATCAATGTCTGAAATTCCATTGTCTTCTTTGTCATCGGAGATTCTGAGTTCCCGTTATGTATAGTCCAATATGAAGGCGTGTGTAGCGACTAGATCGAGCCAAAAATCCAAGTCGCTGAGAGACGCGAGCAGGGTCTGGGTTGAAATTGTATGACGCGCTAAAAACAATTCGCTTGAGTTAAAAGGTACTGTGACGTACAGAAATCCATAAGCGACCAAAACAAAGAATAACAAACAAATCGTAAATAATATGCGGTCAACAAAAAATACAGCGACCCTGTCTCCCCTCTCTCTCCACTCCCGCCATACAGGTGAACAGGTGCTTAAATTGACTTCAGGCTAAAACAATAAACAAACAATCAAATAAGCTCACAATAAACCCACTAGCTTTTTGTACTAAATACCCAATAAATCGTATTCATGGCTCCTACAGAGTTCATTAATTGCCCACTGTCGATATTTCTGTCTGCTTTTGAAATTCTGTTGATAGCATTAGCGAGAGCTTCAACATCCATTTTGTAAACTTGTCAACAAACAGGTCCACACGCACATGGCTACTTAAATACGGCTGGGGTGGGTGTGGCTACACACACTGCCACACTAATACCCCCCACCCGACTTTGCTAACTAAATGTAGGTATTTAGTGAATGTAAAACTATTGGTTATGATATCGAGTGGGTTCTTCATCACTTCATTTGTTGTCCTATGCCAAAAACCGTAAAACTTTTTTTTTCACAACAAGACTTGTTTTGCTCAATTGCGAGGTTTCACAATTGCCGACATGAGGAACTTTTAATGAAACGGTGCATTCTAATGCTTTGGTCCTCATGTCAGGATCCGATGTAATGATTTGATGACTTTTCTTTCCAAAAATGTGAATACATTTCTGCATTGTTGAAAATCAATGACACATCGCTAGTCAACTAACAGAGCTTGTTTTGTGAGCCTGCTAACAATGTAAAGTAGTGTTATAGTTAGCACTGGGGATTACGAATCCATTTCGTTGCAGTATTTTGGCTTGACTAGCGAGTTTGTGTTGTGATTCTCAACAATGTTGAAATGTAGTTCTGTGTTTCAAAAGAAAAGTCCAGACATTTTGATTGGTTGCCAACATGCGGACCAAATGATCAGACTGTATCACGAATATGTTTCGGGCCTGGTCCATTAGCTCTCTCTGTGTGTGTGTGTGTGTGTGTGTGTGTGTGTGTGTGTGTGTGTGTGACCCCTCAGAAGATCCACCACCTGTATAGTGAGCTGCTGGACATCTACTGCTCTCAAGAAAGTGCTGCAAGAAAGTCAACCTGCTCATCGACCTGGAGGCCAGGCTCAAAAACCTCAAAGCCAACAGGTGACACACACACACACACATTCCAAACACAGATTACACACACACACACACACACACAGATTATTCATATTTCAAAGCCACCAGGTATCATAGGAGAGGACTAGGAGAAGAGATGATTATGAAAGGGGAGAAAACGGAAAACCTATTCAGTTTTAAGCTGTGTGTGTGTGTGTGTGTGTGTGTGTGTGTGTGTGTGTGTGTGCGTGTGCGAGTGCGTGCGTGCGTGTGTGCGTGTGTGCATGCAGCGGAGAGAGCAAGAGTATAGATGAGAGTGACAAACCCCTTATGGATTTACTCGAAGAATAGACTTAATTTCGTGTTGGTGTCTTCAAGTCTGAAGCCGTGCGTTCCTCTGGGGGAAACCCATAACAAATACATCACATCACAGTGTCATTTTTTGCACATCGCTCTCTGTTGTCCTGTCCTGTCTTCTCCTCGTGGTGTGGTGACCATCCATCTGCACCACTGATCAGGTGTTTTAATGACAGCTTTGACAGGCAGGTGTGAAGCTTTTTCGAGAGGTGGTTTGGGTTGTGTGTGTGTGTGTGTGTGTGTGTGTGTGTGTGTGTGTGTGCACGAGTGCATGTGTGTATTATTGCTACTTGCTCTCATCCCCAGGGGTCCTTTGGGTCCAGTCTGTCTGTAACAGCTCAGGCGTGCTAGAAGTCTGCTGCTGCTAAGGTCAGATTGTTTGACCTTTCTTGGCCGAGTGATTGGCTATGACAGACTCCCACCCACATGAGGCCTTCTCCTGCAGTATCAAAATAGAGACTCATTTAATACCGTTTTTTTCAATTGCTAACACACGTTTATGAAAACAGTGCTCAAAACTTTTCACAATAGCACACACCCAAAGTGCAAACCTAAAAAGTCAAAATCGGACCTTTGCACCAAATGGCACACACTTCATTCATATTACCAGATTAATGTCCAATCAACAACACACTGTTGTGCTCACTCAAAAGCACTTTCATCTTTGGTGGGCTTTGTCATAATAAAATAGTTCTGTTTGTAGAGTACTCTGCAGTGAGAGATTGTTCAAGTCTACAGAAATATATTGTTGAAACAAAACCTTTTACTTTTTCTCCACAACAAATCAGTGCAACATGCACAGCATATATACAGTATATACAGTATATATTACAGTTGTGTGAACAAAAAAATGCTCTCTATCAAATACAGTAAACAGATAAGAAAACTGGAATACTGGAAAAAGGAATAAATATACAGAGGAAAGAAACATACTTAGGCTGCATCTTGCTGCCTAGCTGGGTCTGGCCACAGCACCTCATCAACATCACAGGCAATATCTTCCCTGGCTAAACATCAAGGGAAGAAGCGCCTTGAGTGTCGTATCCAGCCCTGGATAGCAGCCATATCAATATCATCAAATGCCTCCTCCATTGCCTGCAGAAGAAGAAGGCCATACTGAAAATAACTCTTCAATTGACCTTTCGCAAAACAAAGGTGAAGAAGGAAGTCCGACATTATTCACAATGGTGAAGCGGTGTGCCTATGGACTTTGCAAATCGGACAGCAGATATTCTAAAAGTTTAGAGGGGGGAGTGATATTTTTCGCCTTTCCAAAGCCCAAAACCCAAGAGTAAAGAAGCTGATGATTATACATTGTTATGAATTCTGTGTTTGGATAATCATACTACAGTATTGCCTGCGAATTGTATAAATGTTTCTAATATATTGGAAGCATTTTGGGTTGTGAAATGCAATAATAAGAATGAATATTTATAAGTTATTAATAAGTAATATTTGAGTCTGGGGAGAGAGCTGCTAGCTAGCGCTAGCAATGACACAGTAGCACTAGCTAGCTACCTCTAATATTAGCCTGCAATTTCGAGGCACTTGTCATCTTGACTAATAAAATACGTATATAGCAATGACAACTAGCTAACATTATAAAAGCAGAACTTACCCAGCAGTGCAAGAGCATGCCTGGTCCACAATGTTATGCTGTTCGAACTTCAGATGGAGGTCATGGGGTTTCTCGTTTTTGCACTGCGACCTGTATGCATTTGCTTCGATTAAGGTTTTCCCCTTCTTTTTTTACGTTGATATTATTAATATATCCCTCCACTGCATATTGCAAACCCTTTTGTCTCGATCTGGAGGATATTGCGTTTGTATTGCTCCAAAAAGCATCACTTAAAGTGACTGGTATGCCACAGATCCCATCCATGCTGCGCTGTTTTAGGCTGATATCACAGAAAGCTTGATGGGCTTAGCAACAGTAACCAAGTTGGGCGGGGCTTTGCGAAAGGTCAATTGGATTGAGAAATGGAGAGTCAAGTGGAAGGTATTGAACAAGTGTTCAACTGTGGTAGCAACATAACCAGTTTTGGACCAGGGCTGCACGATGGAAGCTGACATTGTCCTATACTACAACATATCTGTGATGTTCTGCGTCATCCATATGGTCTGCCGGTACCAAAATGTTGTGCAGTCTGTCCAAAAATGTGACAATGTGGGCTGTGTTGTATGGACCAAGGTTGGCATAGCGGTGGAGGACACCATTACGTAGTATATTTATTTTTTATTATTTTTTTTTTTCCAGATTTTATCCCTTTTTCACCCAATTTGGTAGCCAATTCAACCCAACCTAGCATCCAATTATCCCCTGCCTATTGCATAGGATCCGCCGCACGACCCCGTGGCCGGCAGTCCCAGAGGAGGTCGCCAGGCAGACTAGGCTGACTGGCTCCTCGAGCCCAGTACCGTTATTCCGGCGCCCAGGGGGCGGTGTTGCGCGACGGATCCTAGTCCAGAAATACTCCTATACCGCCCTCGGAAGCGGCCGGCCAATATGCCGCTTCCCGTGTGCCTCGGCCATATCTGGATCTGGCGAGCCGGGATACGAACCCCGGCCCCGGTGGGCAGCATGCACTAGTGGCCAGTGCGTAGACCGCTACACCACCGCGGGGCGATTACGTAGTATATGTGATGGTGGCACACATTGTGATGTTGCTGCCACGTTGGCCAAGAACATCTACAATGGCTCTGGGACCAATGATGTTCCTTCCCCTTGTCCTGGTCTTTGTGCGGTTGAAGTCAGCCTCATCAATAAAAATAAACTAATGTGGGAACACATTAGCATCCATTCCAGTACTCTCTGAAAACAAAACAAAAATATCAGTCAATGTGGTGTGGTCCAGTACACTGAGAAAAATGCTGTACTGTGTGTAGTGTACTGTAGTCAATGTTGTACTTACATCCACATATTCATGTCTCAGAGCTTTGATTCTTTCAGAATCTCTCTCCAAAAGACACCCTGTAAAGCTGCTTCATGTGCACTTGATTTCGATGGAGAATTCGGGCCAATGTGGATAGGTTGACTTGCCAGATGTTGCTGAAAATGGTGTTGTATCTTATGATGTTGTTTTGAATCTTTCAGACCAATTGCATTATTTGCCAAAGCCAAGTTCATTATTGCCGCTTCCTATGCCTCAATGAGCATTCAAACCCTTCCGCCATTTTGTGGTAAGTTCTGTGGTAGGTTTGTGCTTTATGTGTCATTTTAGTGTGTCAGCAATTGAAAAAAACTTTAATATCAGCGTCAAAAGAGGACATGGTTACTTAATCATTCAAGAGGCTGGTGATGATGTTTGATACTGTCTTTGATGTCACCATAGTATGTCTATAAATTATTAGAATACTCACCCATATTGCAATATTGTCTAATTAGAGGATTCGTTTTTGGCGTAGGCTATGTTAATTAATTCATCAAACATAAACACAGAGAACTCATCATTCTCACATCATCACAACAATCTGTTTTCATCCAGCATCCAACAAAGCCAAACACACAAACAAAAAACGAGGTCTGGGGTAAAAATAACCCCTGAAATCTGACAGATCCTTGAAGACCGACATCAGACAGGAGTGTGATGTGGGTTGGGCTGGTTCAGGAATGTAAGGCGGGCCTTCCTCCTCTCTTCTCCTCCCATTCACTCCTCCTCTCCTCATCTATTTTCTTCTCTTCACCTCACCTCTCCTCTCTTTTCCTCTCCTCTCTCCTCTCTCCTCCCCTCCCATCCCCTCCTCTCTTTTCCTCTCCTGTCCTCTACCCTCTCCTCTCTTCTCTTCTCTTCTCCACTCCTCTCCTCTCCTCTCCTCTCCTGTGCTGAAACGGGAGTGATTGTGGCAGGGAGCTGTTCAAAGCCCAGGCTGTATGCAGGTTTTGTGACAGATGGTAGGGTTTAGTGCCAACGGAGGCTGGGCCTGGATGGGTAGGGTGTAAGGTGCGTCTCTGTGAGAGATAGACAACACACAGTCAATCTGGATGATCATCCGACTGCCAGGATCTCTCAGATGGTCATAATTACTGAAGCATGTAAGAAGAATCCCACTTTGAAAAAAATAGGAATGAAAATAAAATAATGATCATTACAAAATGTACTGTACAATCACACACACACGCACACACACATGCGCGCGCACACACACACACACACACACACACACACACACACACACACACACAAACATAGGGTATAGAACTACATTTCAATGGTGCGCATATGAATTAATTCATACAGATTGAATACATTATGATCAAATAAGTACAATTAATTGCACCATTGAATGAATTGCACAGAGTACATTTGAAATTCTGTCAACGTAGCCCAACGCAGTGGAGAGTCTGAGTGGACCCTATGAAGATAGCACTGCCCTAAGTATGCTGTATGAATCACACAGGACTGGCCATGCACTATAATGAGCCGCAGAGGAGACGTGTTCTGTCACTGTCAGACATAAGACAAAGAAACAAAACAAGGGACTCCTTCACCCTACGAGGGAACATGTACCTAAATGGACTGCACATATAGTTATTCCAAAGAGCTTTACAATGGCCTCTCATTCACCCATTCACGCACACATTCACACACCAATGGCGGTAAGCTACCATGCAAGGCACCGGCCCGCTCATTGGGAGCAATTTGGGGTTCAGTGTCTTGCCCAAGGACACCTCAACATGTGGCCAGCCTGGGATCGAACCGCGGAACCTGCGATCATTACACACTAGTTCTACCTTCTGAGCCACCCTCTGTCCTCCCGTTGAGGTGATCAATGCGTCCTGTTCTGTTCTGTCTTGTCATGTCTGATTCTGGTCAGACAATCAGACAGGTCTACAGGGAGATGTGGAGATGAAGAGAGAGATGTGGCACTACTGTTGTGTCAAACAGCCCTGCTGAATGCCTGACAGAGGCAGTGCGAGAGAGAGAGAGAGAGAGAGAGAGAGAGAGAGAGAGAGAGAGAGAGAGAGAGAGAGAGAGAGAGAGTGAGAGAGAGAGTTATGTTCCAGTAGTCATGCTGCTCGGGGGGGAAACACTAAACCATAGATGATTGTTATCCAGCTCATCTAAAATCGTTAAGTATATTTAAAATATATTGCATGTCTAGAAGTCACATAGCGCTGCCCTGAACACAGCAAGCTCTGCGAGCCGCACCATCTTGGAGCTCAAGAAGAAGTGGTTTGATACCAAGATAGAGGCACCAAAACAGAGCATAGCTACCTATGAAGCAGGTGCGAAGGCCACATGTGGAGGAAAGTGCACAGCTGAGCTTTCCTCCTTCAACTAACGGATCATGGCAGTTGTTAGTTTGTGAGTTGTGGCAGATGTGGGGGGATACGGACTCCCCCTCTAGAAGACCTGTCTTCTCCACATGGAGATTACAACTAATGATGACAAATTAGGCCACAACATCTAGGCCTAATAAAAGCAAGATATACATAATAATAATAACCATAATAATTCAGCCATGCATCATTCTAATTCCATCTAAATGGCTAATATTAATATCTAAAATTGTGAAACAGTTAACTATTAGAGTGTACGTACCCATGGTCATACGTTTGCATGGATATAAGCACATTATCATGTCAGGTTCAATGTTTAATAAATGATGACTTTAAATAAATGTACATTTAAGAAAACTGGAGGCATGTTTTGGTCTATTTAGTGTGTATGCAGTGGTTATCCATGCTCCAACATCTCCCACTTAGGGAGCACAGGTATTGTGTCACACAACAAAAGCATCTTAGTGTGTGTGTGTGTGTGTGTGTGTGTGTGTGTGTGTGTGTGTGTGTGTGTGTGTGTGTGTGTGTGTGAAGAAAGCCATTCATGATACAATGGAGTGATAACTAAAAGATGGATAATGTGCATTTGCCATCATGCAAGGAGAAGAGACTGAAGCCAAGTACTGGGTTTATTGAATCTACTTGGCTGCTGAGAATGTTGGAGTTTGTCTGAATGTCATTGGGGGAAAGAGAATCATTGTGACACAGATGGCAGTGGAATGAGAGTATGATGCCGGAGGGAAGACTATATTCTAAAATGGATCTTATGCCTTAGAGTTTTTGCGTAAATTCCCTCCGGTCTAAATCTGTTGAGTTGCCCATGAGTATGAAGCTACTGATCAGTGTAATGCTATAATCATTCAATATAACAATAGAACAAACTGTATACAGTATGCATCTCACTTGGGAGTTGTGAACACATCTTTTTTTTAAAATAATAATAAAAAAAAACATTGTAACTCTTGGGTTTTGTCTATTAGTTTCGAGTCAATAATAATAATAATAATAATAATAATAATAATAATAATTACTTTTTATTTGTATAGCATTTGTATAGCACTTTTCCTGCAAACGTTGCAGCTCAAAGTGCTCAATGTCATACACACATCGCATTTAACTTATTCAACTGTTGTTTAGCCATGGAAATAATATAAATGTATCCCAAAACACAATGTTATACACAGTTCATTACATGATCATCCCCAGTTGATCCAGTGTTGTTTTCACTGGAGCAGCATTACCATTTAACAACCGTCATGTCATCATCAACAGAGGTTAAATAAGAACAGAAAGATAAACAGGCAAGCAGAAGAACATCTGATTTTGAACAAACTGGATGCTGATGAGATGCAGATAAAAATACCTCCCCCAGTTGATGGATGCGCGTGAATATGAGGGGAGGAGTGACCTCAAATAGCCTCTTGAAATAGACTAAACCATCCAGGGAGAGAGACCTATGCTTGCCTGGTAGATAATCCCTCCTGTTTTGTTCCCTAGCCAAGCTGTTCTCTCAGGCAATGTGTTTTTTTCAGTTTCCTCCCATTCCGATTTAAATAGAAATCAACCAGTTTAAGAGTCAGGCCTGGGTGGTAATACTTGCTCTACAAATGTGCAAAGAGAAACATATACAGGCCTTTTATGCGCTAACGTGAATTTATGCATACTCTTATTCATCGTTGATTCATTTATGAGGGTACGAATTAATGTTTCCGTGGGTTTTGGTTGCTTGCACTATTCATTAGATTGCATTTCGCCCGAGGTGTATAATAACTGCGGAGGTATGTTGGCAGCTGTGTAATTGACAGACTTGTGTGTGTATTGATTCAATTTTCATGTGCAGAGAAAAGAGACACAGGAGAGAGCCTGTGTATATTTGTGTGAGTGCGTGTGCCTGTTTGCACTGTATATATGTGTGTGTGTGTGTGTTTGTATGTTTAGATTTTGTTTAAGGTCTGACATCTCAAACCCAACACCTATCTTTTTCTGGGGGATTGTGTTGACAGCATTGTGGGAGACAGCACCCACTTCTATGTGTCATCATCACTCAAACAGCACAAGGTCTCGGGCAGAGATGTTGCCATACATCAAGGTATCGGTGATCAATATTGATTGATCCTCTCAACTGCTGGGAATATCATTGCAGCGTCTGCCTCTTGCTTGAGATGCGTATCAAGTAATTGATATGGAAGACAAGTGGTAACTCTACCATAACTTTTTAACCTTGTGAAAAGCCCAGATAAATCAAAATGAGATACGACAGCTTCAGAGAGGTACTGCAGCAGCGATAGACTTAACCATTTTTGTCCTATTTTAGAAGCCATCAAAACAGAGGGCAAATGCGTCACTGAGAGAGCAACATAGAGCTTTCAGACTGCTGTTATCCCCATTGCCCCATATTACCCTTGAGTCATTTATTTACTGTACAGGAAAGACTCAGAGAATGAAAACTTGAAGCGATATAGTAGGCGTAAGCGCTTGAGTTAATGGTCAACATGCTTGCTTGAATCGCTGCCCCTCCCCCCAAAAAGAAAATCTAATTTACTGCTGCAGTATTTCAATAAACAGTTAACAGAACAGCTGATTGTAGTTTTTTTTTGTATTCAATTACTGCTGCAGTACAGACTTGATGCCCCTATTTAGAGTATTGCTTCCACCTTCTTTTGAGGGAGTGGAGAGCTTGATGTCTGTTCTTTCAATTTCCACCTTATCCCTTTATGACATTGAACTTCAACAGGTTCTGGTTAGAGGGAAAAAATTACAATGATGCACATCTCCAGTGAAACATGACAACCAACAAAGCCCTACAACCAGCAAAACAACATTAAGTCATTTCCATCTGCTTCAAATCAATTTGATACCTATTCAACCATACATTACGGAATGAGCTGCAGGTACCACAATATGAAGTTGCCCCTCTTATTGATATATATTCATATATATATATATATTCAACATCATTTGCATTTATGGATTTCTATCTTGTCTATCTGTGTGTGTTCCTCGGGAAATGGCTCTCTATTCATAGCTCTATATCCATCTCATATCGGTCGCTGTTGTACGTGGAAGCCTTCAGATCCAGATCCTCTTATGCTCAACAACCTTCCAGGAAGCTAGATGGGTTGTTAGCTGGAGGCAGAGGCCAGGAAAGCAGGGAGGGAGTTGGAGACCTACCATACTGTTCGGTAATGACTAATTTAATGGGTCCCTAGGATGGAGGAAACCATACTTTCCCCCACACACCTAATGATGCCCCCAGCTAAAGAACACAGAGGATGGAAGAACCTCTACGTTTGTTTTTATTTATTTATTTACATGTGCTTTTTAATTAAACCATTATTTATGCAGGGTGTCCCACTGAGACCAAGGTATCTTATCAGGGGCACATTTGAATTAAAGAGGGAAAAGAGAAGAGAAAATACAGTAGATGGTAAAAACAAAAGACATAGTGAACTTGTAGAAACAGGATTCACCTCTATGAATCTATTCACCACTAATTTCACGCTACAGATGATCTGAAATTATAAGGGCCCAGTAGTACTAAGAACATGAAGTTGGCGTACTCTCGAGGTATAGCTCTAAGAGGGAAAATACAATTGTGACGGTCTGATCATTTGGGCCGCAAGTCGGCAACCAATCAAAATGTTCCGACTTTTATTCTGAAACACGGAAATACATTTCAACGTTGGTAAAAACAACACAAACTCGCTAGGTAAGCCAAAATGCTGCAGTGCAATGGATTCGGTGAGTAATCCCCACTGCTACCTAGTTAACTAACACTACTTTACATTGTTAGCAGGCTCACAAAAAAAAAGCTGTGTTAGTTGATTAGCGAGTGTGTCATTGATTTTCAACAACACTGAAATGTGTATATTTTTCGAATGTCGACTTGCAGACCAATAGACCAGACCGTGTCACAATTGATGACTGTTATGCATACAATCATTGCTTCCTACAGACCTAAGTTGCTATCTTCCATGATGGTAAGGAATTAAGGGTCTCCATCTAAATGGTGTTAGGCTCTTATTTCCTGCAAAACTGTTGAACTTTCAAAACACAGAAATTGCGGTATGGTTCTTACAGTATGTGGCTACTGTACAAGTGCTTTCCTATGTTGTTCTTGCACTTGGTTAGCGTGCACAGCTACACCCGCACTCTCACATTTGTGGGTTCTGCTGGGTGTTGGACCTGTCTATATTGAATAAACACCCACATCATTCTATATCTTTGCGCCAGTCACTGTGATCCCTCCTCGCCATATTGGCATCTGGAGGCACCTGGGTCGATAAGGATTTTAACTGCATCTTAAAATGGGTAACGGTGGCCTTTATGTGTGTCATTGTCACTTACCTAAAAGTCATGGGTGCTAACCACCGCCATCCATCATCTGCTGCCACCAGCCCGCTCGTCTCAACTGGAGTGGGATTATGTGTTTGTTTGTTGGTGTTGACTCTCAAAGTCACTTTCGTTTATGATGGAAATAAACACAGGTAGTGGCTCTATGGAAAGTGTGTGTATTTCAAAAATACAACTTCATTCTCCTCTAGATTATACATAATACCTATATATATAATAGTAAAATCTCCACCTCCACCTCCAGTTTTTCTCCAGTTCAAAATAATGTAATGTCTTCTCAAAATGACATTTTTGTCTTCAAATGACAAACACACAAATTAATCGAATAGACACTTGTAACAACCAATTGAACACTGATGTGCACAATGGAAAACACTATGATCAGCGGAAAACAGTACTAAGATAAGATTATCAGTAGGCCTTTATAGGCCTGTTATAAACTTTTATGTTTTAATACTCAAATATAAAACACATAAATACAAGAATAGAACGTTTTTTAAATTCTGAAATACTGTACACATCTCAGCAATGACAGTTGGATTTGTAAAGTGTTCTTCATACAGAACAAACAATAGAAAAAATAAAATAAGCCTTCTGCATACTCTACACAAAGGCCACAAGACCTCGTCGTCATTGTGTTTGAGGTTATTGTGTTTGATGTTAATGTTAAAGAGGTAGAGAAAAACTATAAAAGTAGAATTCTCCATACGTTTGCATTTTACTTAGAACTTGGTATGTATCTAGAAAGCCAGTTGGCCAGACAAACACTGAGAGAGAGAGAGAGAGAGAGAGAGAGAGAGAGAGAGAGAGAGAGAGAGAGAGAGAGAGAGAGAGAGAGAGAGAGAGAGAGAGAGAGAGAGAGAGAGTTAAAATACAAAGACACACATGTAGGCCAGCTGTATTTTGGCACTCAGGAAACCATGGATTCTATTAAAAATAATAGTTTTCATGGAATATTCTTTATTAAATCGTTGCTGTGCACCAGAAGGCCTGTTGGCAGAGTGACTTCATTTCTATGTACATTTACTGAGCTCTGGCAACCGCTTCACCTCGTTTTCAATTTTGTGGCTGACTGATGAAGATGTTTAGTTGCCCTGAGCAACTATGAGAAGCCACAGAGTCTGACTGGCAGACTTAAGCCAGGGAGAAATGCTTGTTAGTACCAGCCATGTTGTCATGGTTAATTAAATACCTACCGTGTATTCTTAATTTGCTTTCTCAATAGCAATAGCTTTTTCTAACCCTTTCCATCTAGAACCATCTAGAACCATGGGAATGAGAGAGCCCTCTTGGATCACAGTCCTCTGGCTGAGGTCAGCTGAAATAGGTTGTAATTGTACATTCATTGTATTTTGGTTTGTTTCTGGATAGTTTACTCCATATATGGGGCCGCTAATACAAGTAAACGGTGGATACATGACACTGTAGCTCTCTCTGTCAGGCAGAACCCAGTGCTGTTTTCAATAAGAGTTCAAACTCTCTCACAAAACCACCTAATGATTTTCAGGACTTTACAATCTTGGCACTAACTATCTGACTGAATTCCCTCTAGTTAAAATGGAGGACAAAAAAAAGAGAAAGACAAAAACAACAACATGCAGTCCTATTGGTGTAAAAGACCTCAGTCACGAGTCGTCATGCAGGCATGCAGGGGGGTGGGAGAACTTCATTGAGTATTTTGTTTTCATCTAAAGCAAAGCAGCAGTACTGCAGAATGGATGTGTGCTCATTACTAGGCCACTCTCATTTACATATAGAGCACCCAGGCTTCTGGAGGTAAGTGGACTTAACAGTGAGATAGCTCTCCTGTTTATTGCTTTTCATGCTGCAGTGAATACCTGAGAGGTGCAACTTTTCAAACGTGACAGTGAAATCCATAGCAAATGACCATCGGTCCACCACCGTACTTTTTGTGAAGGAGTCATCTGCACTTTGAAGAGAGTGAGTGAAGGCTATCGTTACACACTCCTTCCATTTGGTAAATGTTATATTGATATACTGTAAGTACTATTTCAGTTGTGAAGCTGGCATTTAGCTAGTGTGAAGCTACTGTTGAGCACTGCAACATACATAACAATGACAGAGAGAGAAATATATTGTACAGTGAGTGTTTACGTGCACCTACAAGGCTGTTTACATAGACAAATGTCACAAAATGCTTCACAACAACATAATAATAAACATAATAAACAATAAATTCAATAGAAAC
The DNA here is from genome assembly GCF_963989245.1 of Nansenia antarctica. Lineage (NCBI taxonomy): Eukaryota > Metazoa > Chordata > Actinopteri > Argentiniformes > Microstomatidae > Nansenia > Nansenia antarctica. The sequence continues at coordinate 61,481,010 of NC_137674.1, read as the reverse complement.
AATATGATCTAGCATCAAATCATACACCCAGGAGTAAGCCAAGGAAAAAAACTCCACAGAGGGGAGAAAAAGTGCACAGTGGTAAGGAAAAACTCCCTCAGAGGAAGAAACCTTGAGTGGAACCAGACTCCTGTGGCTGATCTAACTATCGTTAGTTACCCATTCATTGCTATTGTTATCCTCTACTTTCCTGGTAAATACCTGGTAATTAGGAACCTGTAAACTAAAAGGAAATGCACACATATATTGTCACATGTCCAGACAACAATGGCTGCAAGCATGTGTTTATCCAAACTTCTATGAAAACATGGAAATGTAATTTTCATTTCCCCAACTATTGCATGCTATACAAGATGGAAAATTGTCATCTTGTCAGAAAAAAACATCACATTGCATTTTCCCCCGAAATTATGCAATCCGTCAATGTCCACTAATCTGGATGAAAATGATATTACAACCCCAGAAACAACTTTTGTTGTCTTGTCCAGTCAGCAGCACTTGATTTATTGCTTTGGCATTATGCTAAAGATAATCTTAGTTCTGCTGGGAGACTTAGGTGATTTATAGTCATTGCATTTGCTTGTAAAACATCGAAAGGACAAGCAGAGAAGGACAGGAGTATGGCAACCAACTGTAGTCAATGATATGGAAGAAAACATGGAGGGAAATATGGAGGGAACTACTAACAATGTAAAATATCAAGAGATAAATCTCATGATAAAACCACCACCAGCAACCCTATAATCTGCATAATAGACACAATCCAAGAGTGGTTGTGTGGGTAAGGTTCAACCAAATGAAACAGTTCACAAATGTTTATCAATGACATGAGCATCATTAAGTTGCTCTTCATGTCGTTATACTGTTGTCACACCATGATGTCGTTAGTCAGGTTGAAGGTCCGAATCACAATGAGCCAATAATTGTAATCAAGCACACCCTGTCATGTATAATTGTTTTAATAACCAACTTTATCACCTCATCTTCTGAGAATCAACTTGCATCTGATATATGTATGGTAATCCAGTTTTCTGAGAATCATCAGCTTCTGAAATACATGATCATTTAGAAACAGTATCTATAGACATTTAATGAAACTATACATACTCAATGTACTACAGCACATAATGGCCTTGAAAAATCTGCAGCGATTAAGCATTGATAGTGTTTAACAGAAATAGCTGCCCACCAATGTTTCGATTGGCAATAGCATAAGTGTATTGATTTCTCCTTCAACCACTTTCACTCTACAGTATGGTATTCATTGCAACTAAACATTGCCCAAGCTGGAATCAAACCCACATCTTGGGTGTTTCAAGTATCACTCCAACAAAACTGAACCAACCCAACAACACCAACACAAGTCGCAAGAAGGTGATCCTACAAAAACATGGGAGGCAATTATCACATAACGACCAAGTCCAAGTCGCCTGTTCCTGGCCCAATTGTGACAAGCTGTAGGGGCTCTCATCTTATTAACCTCTGCAGGGAGATGACAACAAGGCTAGACATTGACTGAGGCCACTCAACCAGATTAGCCTTTAGCCTTGGAGAACATGCACTGTGACTTTGACTACTTATTCCTTCCCGCTGAGCAGATCATACATCTATCGTTATTGATTGGCCCCCAGCGCTTTAAGGCTCTAATTGTGGTGTGGCTTCGTATTTCTCAGACAGTAATAGGTTACACAAAAAGAATAAAGATGCAGTCGCAGGGTATCGATCAGAAGGAATCCACACCTCGAGCAAAATTAACGAGACAATGCATGAGGATCGATGCGATTTTCCCTGGCTCGGCCAGAAGGAGCGGAAAAAAGGGAGGTTTTTTTTCCCCCTCTTCTTCTTCTCGCCTGTAATCTGAATACAAGTGCTCATCATAGAGTATCAACTGTAAAACCACCAGAAATTGCAGTATGGATCGGAGGAGCTTTGCTTCAATTGTTTAACCATAATTGAGTTGGGACCTTTCTTTGTGTGCTGGATGATGTAAATTAATAGTCGGGGGTTCCTGTTCATGTATTTGTTTCAGGAAAATCTGATCGTTTGGCTTTATTACACTATATCCTATTCTGAGACGCCTCAGTAGTCGATAACAGGATGGGAAACGTTTCAAATGGAGATATCATTTTTTATTTTTGGGTTCTAGATTTACATCCCTACATAATAACTCAGTCTTGAACATTGTAATGATTAGAAGCATTATTACCCCACAAAGACTCATTCTATCTTTTCATCTTACTGTATATATGGTCCAAAATGTCTATTGGTTACTGTATATAAGGTCCCAAATGTCTATTGGCCTATCTTTATTTTGTATTTTTATCTATTTTTTACTTTATTTAGTTATGAATTGTGACTGTGTACATTTTTTAATATCTGTATTGTGAATTGTATAGGGGACCAAAATAAACATTCTCAATCAATCAATCAATTTAGTTGTTGTTGTTTTCTTGTCTGAGCTGCTGTAATGCCTGAATTTCCCCTCCGGGATCAATAAAGTACCTATCTAACTATTTATCTTTTGAAAGGATAGAACCAAGCAGCATGGAGAGCCACAACATTCAGATTGATTCTCGTAGTCATAGCGTGGTGGGAGGCTGATTTTTACACTTCAACATATGAATGTGTGTGTGCCTTGACTCTGTTTGTGGGGATCATTAAGAGGGAACTCAAGCAGGCAGGGGGTGAGGCTGGGGGGAGGGGTGTATGGTGGCGGGTAGGGAGTGAGCACTCACACGTGTAATTACTCACACTCCGGTGGCGCCTCCCCATGCAAGGCCTCCTGAGGCGAATGCGCGGCAGCGGTTTCAAACTGAGCGCTCCTCGCTGTTTCCCTCAGCATGCTCTGCCAACAGGAACCAGAAGTTTCATCGCCGTTCCTCCTTTAATTAACAGTCACACCCCTGTTTTCACTCCCCAAGCCAACTTATTGGGGGTGGAAATCTTGGGAAGCGTCAGCCATATATTGGCTTACTGTTTTTCACATTTCTGCTTCTAGCTTAATTACATTCTATACCTGCATCCTGAGTAGTTGTAGCTGTAATGTTTAATAGGGAATGTTCATGGCTATAATTACTCCTTAAGAGTTGTTAACATTCTTTGAGTGGATGAGGATCTTGGATGCAGCTACCAGGACATTCTCTGGTTTCTCTGGGCGCACGTGTCTTCAATCATCTGACTGTCATCATCATAGGGGCCAACAAAACTCATTCTCCAACAGTTTTTCTGTTTTACGCAGCAGTTTTACGAAGTAGGCCCCATGTCTGATTTCTCTCTAAGCATGCAACTGCCTTTCTCTAAGCAACAGAAATGATGATGTCATAGAGTAGACCACATCAGCATTCCCAGTAGTACCTATCACCCCCCACTTCCTGTCCCACCCTCTCTCAAACAAGGGAGTACCGTAGAATCACAGTCTGGCTCTTTGGCCACCACCATTATTTATTTTCCTCACAGCATTTTATGTATATCTATGAAGGATAGAGAGCCGGCCCATTAATTAACCATAAACTCTGTTAAAGGGCTCCAGTGGGAGGGTTGACCGGTGCTGTACATCTCCACCGCGTCCTCCCCTAGTACTAGTGATTAATGATACTGGTCTTATCAAGGGGGCTCTTATCAGAACAGGACGCTCCTCTCAGGCAAAGCCGGGGTTAGATGCTGCTGTTTAACTGCTGGAGTGAGGGTGAGGGAACTGCAGGTTCGTTTTGCATGTTAATGACACAAGAGTCGATCGTGAATCGAGCGCCTTGAGGATTAACATTAACCGTTCACCTCCCTGGTCGTAACATAGACGATGATGAGCTGACATGCTCCTGGTTTCTCTATAGGATGCCTCTTAACTTGAGTTAATGGAGTGTGTTGGTAGTCACATGTGATTCACATGTGTGAGTTATTTTGTTATGATATGCATTCAATATGCCCTCAATTTAATTTCATCAGGCAGTTTGAGTTGAGCGTCCTGAGATCTGATTTTATTTTAAGAAATCTGAGAAATCACAGAATCAATCTCTGTCCAACCAGCAGCTTCTAGAGTTATCTGCTCTTCATGACTTATCTAGCACAGTACTCACTTTCAACTTTATCAACTTTATGCATCACTGTATTTTTTGTTGTTGTTGAAGAGCTTGCCATGGCCCTGAGCATATGATGTGTGATATAGTATCATCACAATTATTAAGCTCCACCAGAGAGAGAGAGAGAGAGAGAGAGAGAGATTACATCTGCTATCTGATGATCTGCCACTGCAGAGGCCTTATCTCTTCCACTGTCCACAGATCACTATCACTAATCGACTAGGAATAGAAGACATGATAACAGCTACACTGTCTTATCAAGGCAAAGGCAGCAAGTGTGGCACTTAATGAAAGTGCATGTAATACATATCACATGAACATGTTGAGAATTTGTATGCATTGAATGCATTGCATATTATTGTTACTGCAGTTTCATCACTAAAATCCATTCTTGGAACCAAACTTCAAACAAATAAGCCTATGTACAAAAATCCTTTGAAGAAAGTCCTCAGAGTGTTGCATATAAACAAAAGATAATAAAGTCGAAGAACATTTCAATAAGAAGCACCTGCATATGGCTTTCACATGGAACCTTATATTAAACATTCCCCAGCAGATCCTGTTTATTTCTATTCTCTGCACCTCTTCTTTGCTCTAAGCAAATGTCAAGGAATCTGAAAAAAGCTAAATTAATACTTAATGACTATGGCATTTATTAGCATTTTCTCCAGTCTCAGGGGTAATAACTATGGGTGATAACTATGGGCAAATGTGGAGAGAATGATGGAGGCCACACATCACAATGTAATTTGATTTAAAGAGTTTGTGTGTGTGTGTGTGTGTGTGTGTGTGTGTGTGTTTCCACACATTCTTTTCTTTCTGCGGTGGTGTGTCAGAGACTAATCATGAGTGTGTGTTGAGCATATCGTCCATTGTGTGTTGATCCAATTATGAGTGTGACACTATTGGCTGAGGCTAAAGTGGAACTGTGGGTGCATGTGCATTCAGTCTTTCTAATGAAGGACTTCTTGCAATGAAATTAAAAACGTGACAAGACAAGACAAGACCCACCCACCCACACACAGTGAGGCCTTTCCTTCTCATACTTCCTCTCTCCCCCTCTTGCTCTTCCTGCGTGCTGGAGAGGTCCGCAGGACTCATTAGTGCCGGCGTTGGTGTTTCATGCCGACTTTCCCCAACGGCATCACTAGCACCATTAGCCCAGGCAGCACTGTGATTTCAAACTGCCTGGGCAGACGGATGGCTTTCAAACTAAAGCATGGTCCTTTTCTTTAATTAGCATTTTTCAAACATCAATATATTTTCGTGGTCTCCCAGGACCAAACTCCACTGAATTAATTATTAACAGTCTTGCTTCTCTTATTTTTTCCCCCTCTCCTTTGAAAGCAGTTTTCTTTCTTTCTCTCTCTCTCTCTCTCTCTCTCTCTCTCTCTCTCTCTCTCTCTCTCTCTCTCTCTCTCTCTCTCTCTCTCTCTCTCTCTCTCTCTCTCTCTCTCTCTCTCTCTCTCTCTCTCTCTCTCTCTCTCTCTCTCTCTCTCTCTCTCTGCATTTGAGTGAAAGTGGGATGGACTCTCTGGGACAACGCCGCTCCCCTCAGGTGAGTTTATATAGGACATAATCTGTAAAATTATCAATTTGGGCTTAAATCAAGACCGCAAGCTGCTAGGGTATTCACTATTGCTGGATTGTAATAGCGTGTGTTGGACCCAAAGCCTCAGCCATTAACACCCTGCTCAACTATATTTTTGAAAAATGAAATAGAAGAAAAGCCTAATTATGTTCATGGTTCTCCCTGTTTTTTATATATTAAAGCGGTGATTAGAGCAGGAAATTGTGTCAGGTTTCACACTTAATTCTGCCATTTTGTAAGATATGCAGTCACATACAGTAGTTACCCCACTAAAACAGTAACCCCACCAAAGAGTTTTGCAGTAAATTCCCCTAGAGCGCAGAATTTGTTTTGCTGCAAAACTTGAGAGACCAGAGAACATAAATGAACATAAATGTAATCTGCAGAGAGTAATACCTCTTTTGATCTGTCATACAGATGGGAGGACAGACTTGAAAGTATAGAGGGTTGAATTCTATTCACAGTTAACACTGGAGATAGAGCTGACAAATGTGTGTGTGTGTGTGTGTGTGTGTGTGTGTGTGTGTGTGTGTGTCATTCCAAAGACCATCACCTACTTGTTTCATCAGAGTGGATGGAGATGGGGAAGGAGAGACAGGGCCGCTGTACCTGTAAAAACAACTAGCTTATAGAGTCAGACAGATCTTGTTTACAGGTAGATCTATTGTCCTGTGGTTATGAGAGGTTTTTAGATTTACTTGCATGAAAGATAACTTGCATCTCTGAAGCCTTATGACTCATACACAACGCTAACGTCTACGTCAGCAGCATGTGTGTGTGGTGGAACTGCTGTGACTCTCATGCTTGCAGCTTCCATACAGACAGCGTTTCTGCTGTGGCTCTACTGCGGAGCTGCTACTGCCAGCCTCGTTGAGCGAGAGAGAGAGAGAGAGAGAGAGAGAGAGAGAGAGAGAGAGAGAGAGAGAGAGAGAGAGAGAGAGAGAGAGAGACTTGTTTAGACATGTCTCGACTTGTCATAGAACGTGTTTACACAGTTCTAATTTATTTGTATTTATATATTTTTTAAACTGCAATGTCCACACTTCTTTTTCACTTATTAACAACAGATAGTGTTGATTTAAACATGTTTATGACATATTTACAGATGTTGACATTGAAACTGTAGTGTATGTTTCTGGTATGATGTCAATATGACTATCAACAGATAATTTTCACACACGCGGCAAAGATAGGCGAGGGTCCGAATGTCTAGATGGTGTGCCGCTGTAGCCAGCGTGAGACACGCTTGACACACGCGTCTCACACCCGCTGTGTGGCTGCTCTAACCCATTAACATGGGCGCCGAAATTAAACGCACAGGCACTACTGAGGTTGATGTCCATGGTGTAGCCCAGGCTTTACAGTTGCTCCTCAATATCATGCCTAGGCCTAGGCTAGCAGTGTCCTTGACTCGGGTTGGTTACAGGGGAGGCTGGTTCATTAGGGGCAATTGGACAATGCCCCACCAAAGGGAGAAGAGAGAGATTTTTTTTCTATGACTTCTAGACAGTGTTGCTTCTGAATATCATAGTCCAATCAGCTAGTGTTCTGTGGAGTATATCATAGTCCAATCAGCTAGTGTTCTGTGGAGTATGTTCCAATCAGCTTCAAGTCCCGCCCCTTTCAGGGCAACTTTCAGTCTACTCGAAATTGCACTAGGCTGTTCTCGTAGACTTGCATGTAAAATCTATTTTGGTAACTTCAGGCCATTCGGTCATTTGTCTATGGGGTTTTGGGACATGCACAAAGAATCGTACGTGCTTACGTCATGTCATACGGCCGGCGTAGCTTTAACCTACATTTCAGATCACGTTCGTTCACCTGCGGTTGAATCTTTAAAAGAAACACCGTTCAGCCGTCGTAGCAACCAGGAGAAATTAACAGTAAAGGAATTAGGACCACCCAGACCAAATTTAATTATAAAGCAAGTTTATACAAAGGCAGGGAAAATTGGAAAATCGTATAACCGAGGATTTACGAGGGGTTGGTATGAGAAGAAAACATGGCTAGCGGGATGTGAAGTAACAAATGCGTTGTTCTGCTTTCCACTACCGGACTTTGTAAACAAATTGAACAAATGGATTAGAAGGAGGCATCTTTTGTTCCCAACTTGATGATATTGCAACTGGACCTATTACCGAAGTCAAACTTGTGTAAGTAAGTGAATCATCTGTCCTTCAGTCATGATAGGAAAACCAAATCGATGCTGGGAGAAGGAATGGCAGACTGTATTCTGATTGTATCTTCTATGCTCTTTGTATGTTTCTATGCTCTTTGTATGTTTCTATGCTCTTTGTATGTGTCTTGGTGTAGGAGAAACGTAGGACCACGTTGGAAACAAGTGTTTCGGTACACGTTGACGTGTAGAAACTGTAGAGAAAACTGGGGGGGGGTAGAGGTGATGAAGAGGTCTGTACAGGGGGGTAGAGGTGATGAAGAGGTCTGTACAGGGGGGGTAGAGGGGATGGAGAGGTCTGTACAGGGGGGTAGAGGGGATGAAGAGGTCTGTACAGGGGGGTAGAGGGGATGAAGAGGTCTGTACAGGGGGGTAGAGGGGATGAAGAGGTCTGTACAGGGGGGGTAGAGGGGATGAAGAGGTCTGTACAGGGGGGTAGAGGGGATGAAGAGGTCTGTACAGGGGATGAAGAGGTCTGTACAGAGGGGTAGAGGGGATGAAGAGGTCTGTACAGAGGGGTAGAGGGGATGAAGAGGTCTGTACAGGGGGGTAGAGGGGATGACGAGGTCTGTACAGGGGGGTAGAGGGTATGAAGAGGTCTGTACAGGGGGGTAGAGGGGATGAAGAGGTCTGTACAGGGGGGTAGAGGGGATGAAGAGGTCTGTAGAGGAGGGTCTGTAGAGGAGGGTAGAGGGGATGGAGAGGTCTGTAGAGGAGGGTAGAGGGGATGGAGAGGTCTGTACAGGGGGGGTAGAGGGGATGAAGAGGTCTGTACAGGGGGGTAGAGTCGATGAAGAGGTCTGTAGAGGAGGGTAGAGGGGATGAAGAGGTCTGTAGAGGAGGGTAGAGGGGATGAAGAGGTCTGTACAGGGGGTAGAGGGGATGGAGAGGTCTGTACAGGGGGTAGAGGGGATGGAGAGGTCTGTACAGGGGGGTAGAGGGGATGGAGAGGTCTGTAGAGGTGGGTAGAGGGGATGAAGAGGTCTGTAGAGGTGGGTAGAGGGGATGAAGAGGTCTGTAGAGGTGGGTAGAGGGGATGAAGAGGTCTGTACAGGGGGGTAGAGGGGATGAAGAGGTCTGTAGAGGTGGGTAGAGGGGATGAAGAGGTCTGTACAGGGGGGTAGAGGGGATGAAGAGGTCTGTACAGGGGGGTAGAGGGGATGGCGAGGTCTGTACAGGGGGGTAGAGCTATTCTCATGCTAAAATTGACTGTAAATCCAGATTTTAAAGTTGATATTCTTCCCCGTGGAGCATGCCCCCATAACCTGTGCCCCACCCAAACATTTTAGCACCAGCCGCCACTGGTTGGTTACGCAGCACAGTAGTTGGTTAAGCAAGCACATTGTGACACGGTCTGGTGAAAAGGTCCGCATGTTGGCAATTCTCAAGTCGTGTAAATGACCAAAACGTTTTTTTTTTAATTCTGTTTTTTGGGCCATAATATTACAAAAGCTTAGTATTGAAGAGCCCACTTGATATAACAAACAACAGTTTTTGGATCACTAAATACTTACCATTTGTGAATTGGATTCACTGTATAGTCTGCTGTAGGCTACTGGGTAACGGCCAAGCTCCACCATGGCCATGGGGCGCCCACGTGGGGCGTCAATCACCGCACCTGTGGTGAACTCTTGTTGCAGGAATGGACGACGAACGGCTCATCCTTGAGGTCGAAAAATATTTTCGCACTTTATTGATCCACAGCTAATCAAACTATCAACTGCAACTCTGTTGATATGTAACTAGATTTATGGTTAAGGATAGGGTTAGATTTAAGGTTAGGGCAAGGTTTAGGATTAGTGGTTAGTTAGTTGAAATGTTGTTGACAGTTAGTTGAACATCTACTGAACTAGCAACTATCTATTTGGGAATATGTAGATAAAATATTACCCTGATTGGAAAATGTTCTGTATGATGTTGTTATTGTTGTGGACATAATTGCAGTCAAGGGTGAAATTACTCCCGTATACAAAAAATGCCAGTGGAGCTAGAGTAGAACGTTGACGTTGACGCAACGCTGCAGGTGGAGCTTGGACAACGGGAAGTTGACGCAACGTCGATGGCGAGTTGACGCAACGCAGCAGGTGGAGCTTGGCCTAGGTGAAACGTGGCTTGTGAACAAACGTAGATTTTAGGATGTGTGCAAAAGCAAGGACTGTGTGATCATCTAATTATGTGCTGTTATGTGTTTTTAGCATGTTGATGTTCTATCAGCAAGTTGCGGTGTGCTATGTTCATAGTGATGTTCCTTGCTAGCTTACTGTTTTGAGTGTGTTGATTCAGTTCTGTTTTGTTTCTCTAGTATTTGGTTTGAGGGGTACCAACATTCAAATAAGCATATCTTCTTAAACTATTTGAGATTTGAGATTTAAATGTATGACATATCATTTGAAATCTTACTATCTGCAGTTTAATAATCTGGAAAAAACTGAAACATGACATTGCCGTACTTGAGGACCTTTTCACCAGACCTTGTCACATTTTCTCTCCTTCTCTAAGATTTTCGTTCAGTTCCTGCAGAGGTCTTGATTTTCCTCACACGTTCCCTCACAGCTGCTATAGCGCTTATTCAAAACCTCACCCAATGGGAAATGTCATATACCCCCACACTACTGCTCATAAGTTGCAAATGACAAGTGAGTTGCATAATTGCTTGAGCATTATATTTTGATTTATCATCTCGGTCAATAAAATTGGTCAATGTCTCGTGCTTGGATAGCTTTGTGTCTTTTTCCATTCAATATGCAACATAAAGTCGGTAGGAATTAAATGTGCAAATGTTTAGGGACAAACGTCAAACTATAGAGCAGATTTATTTTCTGTGGACATTGCATTCTTTGTCGATCCACAGCCATGCTGTTTTTCTGCCACAGGACAAAATCTAATCTATATGTTGGCAACAGAGAAACTAATTTATAGAAAGTAATTGAACAAAATGCCTATGTTTAATATTTCCCCAGCACCAAATTACAGTTTCTTAATATGGCATCAGCAGACCTAATGAATCCAATACCATCAAATCTCCAATGAACTCTATGGAATATCAACTTCAGTAACATAATTGACTTAGAGGATACAATACTGTCAATCTTACTCTACACAAACACATACAGCCTGAGGTAAAATTCACAATGAATCAGATTACTTTTGAAAGAAAAATTAGCTATTCCTACAAAAAAGTCATCTGATTTGTTGTAAATATGTGACAGAGTCTTTTTTGTTGTTGTTGTTGTTGTTGTTGTTGTTGTTGTTGTTGTTGAAAGTGCAGATTGTACGCTTTCAAATGATGTGTCATACATTGAGATCTGAAGAAGTTGCATAAGATGCTTAGTTGAATGTTGGTACACCTCAAACCAAATACCTGAGAAAATCACTCTGAATCAAAACAGATGCATTTGCTACCATTGTGTTGGTAGCTAGCTAGCAGCTAAGCTATGTGAAAGAACATCGTTATAAACATTTAACTGCATGTTTAGCACATCACAACATGCTGATAGAACATCAACATGCTAAAAACACATAACTACACATAACTAGATGATCACACAGTCCTTACTTTTGAACATGTCCTAAAACATAAGCTTGTTTACAAGCCATGTAAGTAAGTAAGTAAGTAAGTAAGTAAGTAAAGCTTTATTTATATAGCACCTTTCATACAAGAAATGCAGCTCAAAGTGCTTTACAACAGGAATAAGAACATAAAGTGAATATAAAAACATATACATGCATAGAATGAATATAAAAGCAGGGGAAAACACTAAAAAGAAAAGGTAAAGATCTAACTTTCCATATCCCTTTCATCTCCCTACCTTACACAGTCTTTCTGTACTTCCCACTGGCTTTCTACCAGCACCACAAACAGTTTTGGGAAAAGGTCTGTCTCAGTCTCTGTGGACGTTCTCAGTCTCTGTGGACGTTCTCAGTCTCTGTGTACTGTGGTGACCACCACGTAGACCCGGTAAACACACCACCCAGACAGGAGACAACACAGCGCTAAAGTTTCAAAACCGCCCACTGGACGTATTTATTTAGAAAAAAGAAGAGTTACGGAGAAAGCAAAAAGGTCCAACTAAAACTCGCCTCCGGGCGGCTAACGGTGGAACTTAAGGTGCCTCTAGGGGAGGGCAAAAGGGTGGACTTAATTCCTCTCGGGGGGACACTCCGGTGTCCCGTCTCCGAGCTCCGGGGGGTATTTGGGCAGAGGGGCTGGTCGCTCCGCTATCGGCAGGCGGGCTCACGCTCTCCCTACTCCCGGCTCTCTCTTTACTGTGGGGAACAAGACACAGAATTAATTCCACCAGGCATTGATCTTATCCGCCGTACCACAGCCCTCACCCATACGCGTGTCGTCGCGTAGCCTCTCGCTCCCTTTCTGACGCCTCCGCCTCTCCTTTTCATTCCTCCACCTGTTCGCGTCGCAGGTGCTCCGCATTGCCGCAACGAGCCCTCGACCTGATGGAGTGATGTGCACCAGCCGGGTGTGTTGGGCGTAGACTTCGTTAATTACGCTGCCCCTTAATCTATGCGGCCGCTGTCCAGGGTGCTGAAGGCCAGGTATACCCGGGGCTGCGTGCGGGTCACCACACTTCCTCCTCCTCAGCTCAACATTGTGGTCCCTCTCGAAAGCCCAGAGACAGGCATCCAGTCTGGACAGCGCGTCTGCGTTCCTGTTCTCCTTCCCGGGCTGGTGGTCCACCTGAAAGTTGTAATCCTGTAGTAGGAGGAACCACCGTGTTACCCTGGCGTTAGTGTCCTTCGCCGTCGCCATCCACTTCAGCGGCACGTGGTCTGTCACCAGGGTGAAGGACCTCCCCAGGAGGTAGTAGCGTAGCTTGTCCACCGCCCATTTGATGGCCAGGGCCTCCTTCTCCAGCGTCGAGTAGGCCCTCTTGTGGGGTAGGAGTTTACGGCTGATGTACATTACCGGGTGTTCCTCACTCCCCCGGGCCTGCGACAGCACCGCTCCGAGACCCCCTTCCGAGGCGTCGGTGTGGACTAAAAAAGGTAGGGAGAAATCAGGGGTTATTAGGACAGGGCTAGAACATAGGTCTTGCCTGAGGTTTTCAAACGCCTCCTCCGCCTCCGCGTTCCATATTACCCGGTCGGGGAGCGCCTTCCTGGTCAGCTGGTGTAGTGGGCTGGCTAGGGCTGCGAACCGCGGGACGAATCGCTGGTAGTAGCCCACCATTCCTAGGAATGCCTTTACCTGTCGTTTGGTGCGGGGACAGGGCCAGTTTCGAATGGATTCCACCTTGGGCTCCTGGGGTTGAACGCTGCCCCGCCCAACCCGATATCCCAGGTAGGAGGCCTCCTCCATCCCGAGATGACACTTGTTCCGGTTGGCGGTGAGCCCCGCGTCCCTCAGAGCCCCTAGGACGGCTCGCAGCTGCCGGAGGTGTAGGTCCCAGGACCAGTGGCGGCTGGTGCCAAAAATTTTTGGTGGGGCACAGCAGTGTGGCGGGGGGGTCCACTTTCGCGCGCGCAGCGCGCGCGATTTTTTTTTCGCGTGCACGATTTTTCTCGCGTGCACGCGCATAGAACACGCACTGGCATTACAACCACTGTATAATTTCAACTTTCACCCTTAAAATGACCGTGTGGGCCATGGAGAAGTTACCCTGTCAACTACAGACACTGAGGTGGAAGAGTGACCGGTCTATGGACGTCGGTACGGTCCAATACCCAGTGTCAGACAAGGAGGAAGTCTAGTCAACAAGGCTAGTACAGGCCTCACAGCTACACTCAGGTTAATAAAGGTAGCAGATGAATATGTGTACTATGTGTCTGTGTGACATGGCTACATCAATGAGCAGAGATGAATGCTGCAGTCAGTAGTACAGTAACTATCTATTTCATAGACACATGATGGATGATGATGGAGAGTGATGGTGGTCAACACATCACAGCAGGTCAACACATTCAATGATGTATCACAACCAGACCATGTCAGAAACACAACCAGACCATGTCAGAAACACAACCAGACCATGTCAGAAACACAACCAGACCATGTCAGAAACACAACAATGCATCAGCTGAGTTAAAGAAAACCAACCCTTACCTTTGATGACAGAACATGAGCCGTGTTTACCCGTACCTCCGCCTTGCCCCGCGCATATTGCTATGAATAGTTCGAAGATAGGTGCTTGCACGTTAGGTGCAAGGCTGCTTGATTAACCCATTAGCGGGAACATTATTAGTTGCACAAAATAGGCTGATTTAATTGACCATGAACATCAGAGACAGACATTACGAATGTTCATTTAAAATACTCCGGAAGCCCGAAGTCCGGAAAACCGGAAGTCGAAAGTCCTCAGCATAATGCATTGTCTGCAATACAACCGGAGATTCAGGGACGCACATTTGTGCGCCCTGGCCAAGAAATAGAGACAGCCAATTCATAGCTTTCAGTCACGTGGTTTCTTCCCTAGCAACCACCAACCTGACGGGCAAAAAGTATCATAGCAACATGGCGAGTGGACGCAAACGGTTAATAAAATACAAAGGTTCCATCTCACAAAACATAATGGAATGTCAAAACTTTGACGCTCAATATCTCTGAACTACCCTAAACGGAGATAGAACCTTATAATTCTAAACGGAGATAGAACCTTATCATTCTAAACGGAGATAGAACCTTCTCATTCTAAACGGAGATAGAACCTTATAATTCTAAACAGAGATAGAACCTTATCATTCTAAACGGAGATAGAACCTTATCATTCTAAACGGAGATAGAACCTTCTCATTCTAAACTCACGAGTTATCTTCAGTTGATGGATTTGACTTAGGGGGCATTCATTTGAAGTAACGTAATGAACATACAAGTAACAACAACAGGTTAATGCAGCCAACCAGCCAGCCAAGCAAAGACCATGACTATGCCCAGTTTATGCATTATACACTCTAATATAATTGTTAGATTGCCAGGGTATTCGCTACAGGTTGTTGTATACATATACGTTTAATACGAAACTCGATCAACCGGGCGTTCGGGAGTTCTACCGCTGCTGGACGGAACTCCCGCTGACAGCGGGTCGAGGGGATATTTCTACCCGGGAATTCGCTCATTGCTGTGTCCACGGTGATAGGAGTGGAGGATCGACTCCATTCAAAAACTTTTCGATTCCCTGGTTTCTCCTCTTTCCGAACACGTTGGAATTTTTACCGTAACCCCCGGAGAATCAAAGTTATTAAGCCGCAAAGGGTGCCTCCTTGACCGGCTTTGACCGTGAATAACACCGGCTATGGAGGTGCTACAAACACAGTTTTAATTTCTCTAAATTCACCATCAGTATACGGTCATTTTGAGCCCTTACACACCGCGCTGACACCCCGAGAACATATACTTTTAATACGAAACTCGATCAACCGGGCGTTCGGGAGTTCTACTGCTAATTCGCTCCTTGCTGTGTCCACTGTGATAGGAGTGGAGGATCGACTCCATTCAAAAACTTTTGGATTCCCTGGCTCCTCCTCTTTCCGGACACGTTGGAATTATTTTCCTAACCCACGGGAAATCAAAGTTATTAACCCGCAAAAAGTGGGTTTTGCCCGTGGGTTTTGCCCGCAAAAAGTGCCTTTTGCCCGTCAGGTGGGCGTTTCCACTATGCTGTGACGTCACATGAAAGCTATGAATTGGAGCGCTGCTACAGCTCACGTGTAAGCCAAAAGTATTCGTCCTGGCATAGACTTTCATTGACCGGCGCCCCGCGTTCTCCCCCCTATGTATTTTAACAGTGAGTTTTACACACACACACACACACACACACACACACACACAGATAAAAATGTTTATTGTATTGGAGGATTTTTAATGAATGCTGATAGGCGCCGACAGAATATCAGCCACATTTTGTGAATAAACAATGTTTATTTAAAAAAATAACTTTTACAAATCGCAACAAGGAAGTGAAGGTGGGGGCGGCGCCCCAGCGCCCTCTATCGGCCAGCCGCCACTGCCCAGGACGCGCTGGATATTATAATGCCGTCCAGGTAAGCCGCTGCGTAGTCCTGGTGGGGTCTCAGGACGCAGTCCATCATCCGCTGGAACGTGGCCGGCGCGCCGCGCACTCCGAACGGGAGCACCGTGTAGTGATATAATCCGTCGGGGGTGGCGAACGCTGTTTTCTCTCGCGCTCTTGCGGTGAGTGGCACCTGCCAATAGCCCTTAGTCAGGTCAAGGGTGGATATGAACCGGGCGGGGCCCAGCCTCTCAATGAGCTCATCCACCCGGGGCATGGGGTACGCGTCAAACTCCGACACTGCATTCAGTCCCCGAAAGTCGTTACAGAAGCGGTACGTCCCATCCGGCTTCGATACCAGCACCACCGGGATGGACCATGCGCTGTGCCTCTGGGATGCGATAGGGCCGGATTCGGACCGGGGCTCCCGGCTTGGTCCGGATGTCATGTCGAGTCATCGTAGTCCGTCCCGGCGTCTCGGAGAATATGTCCCGGTGCTGCAGTATGATCTCATGGAGCCCCTGAGTCTGGCTCGGGCTCAGCTGGTCCCCCGTGGGTACTTGGGGTATTTCGGGCTGGGTGGTCCGCGCCAGAAGGGCCGGTGCCTGGAGAGGGGTTAGACTTTGACATTTTTTAAACAAATTTATGTGGTATATTTGGGTCGGTTTGCGCCGCCCCGGCTGTCTGACCCGGTAATTGACCACCCCCACCCTTCCGACTATTTCATATGGCCCCTGCCACTTGGCCAAAAATTTGCATTCGGACGTGGGGAAGGAGTACGTTCTCAGACGTTCTCAGTCTCTGTATACGTTCTCAGTCTCTGTGTACGTTCTCAGTCTCTGTGTACGTTCCCAGTCTCTGTGTACGTTCTCAGTCTCTGCTAGACCTTGCACCAAAAATCCAACTACTCAGTATCAACATTACTATGTTAGTGTATCACTAACTAAGTAGCTAACACATGTAGCCTGTAGCAGGATGGCAGACGATACAATGAATCCAATTCACAAATCAATTCACATCAAGTATTTAGTGATCTTAAACACTTAAACGTTCATAATATTATGCAAAAAAAACGGAAAACATATTTTCTAAAAGAAATACGTTTTTTGGTCATTTGTGAGACTTGAGAATTGCCGGCATGCGAACCTTTTCACCAGACCCTGTCACATATGATCTCAAGTTGAGCAGACGATGTACAGTATGACGATGATCTCTGGTGTGGTGACTTTGAGTGAAGTAGAACAAATATCTTATCACCACTGATAGAACACTCACACCTCAGTCGTCACAGCTTAGAAAACTGAGATTATAAAGTGATTGGGCTGCTAGGAACAGTACACTGTGTAGGCTACTGTACAGAGTATGGCTTGTATGTAATAGGTTAATTCATTTCTGGAATAATCATAACTGGAAAAATGTCAAAATACAATATGCTTTCCCCACAGTACACAGTAGGAAAGTAGTTCTTTTTCAAAGAAAGACAGAATAAAAGATAGAGTTTATGAAACTCTAATTAGCATCTCTTCCTTCAAAGCCTTTGTTCGACTCAGAGATCTGTCTATCTTCACAACTTAAAAGAAGTACATTTTCATTTCTCAGTCAACGTTGGTTAAAGGAAACATCAACATAATTATTCATAGGTACAAAGGTACATTTGGTGACGCAGCACATGTGTTTTTTGATATGGAAATTATTTACATTTGAAAGAGGAAACTGTCATTGTGTTTGACTGTCTCTGAAATTCTCCTTTGTTTTTGTTCCATTGTGCAACAACTGTCAGAGTATCAAGGTGTTTTAGTTTTTTTTCAATAGTGTTTTCTTCTTCTAATGTCCTGAAGCTGTTGGAGCTCTTCGATGTACAGAGTCATACACTAATTGGTATTTTACCATCTAAATCGACTGCACTTATATAGTGCCTTTATCCAAAGCTCTTTACAACGGCCTCTCATTCACCCATTCTCACACACATCCCGCTCACTGGGAGCAATTTTGGGGTTCAGTGTCTTGCCCAAGGACACTTCGACATGTGGCCAGCCGGGGCTCGAACCGCCGATCTGCCAACCTTGCGATCATTAGACGGCGGCTCTACCTCCTTTTTAAAAATATTTTATTATCAAAAATGTATCATTTACATTATTTACACATACCAACACATAGGAAGGCATCAGCTCCCTAACAACAACAAAAAACCAATACAATAAAAAACACAACAGTTCAAACCAACAAAAATAAGAAACATCAATTAAAACCAACACCAAAACACAAACACAACAGTTCATTCAAATTCATATACCAACCCTCCATCCTCCCCCACAGTTATAAACGTGCTCCCTTCCCCAAACACCTTCTCAAATGTCTCCTTCCACACATACATCCTTATCATACCTACATCCCTTCTCACCAGATCCTTAAACACATCCCACATATCCACTACTCGCTCCTATATTTCTCCTCCTTTACTAAATCTGACAACATAATTATAATAGTTACATGAACCCAAATCATTCATTACGTTTTCATTTTACCCTCATATTTTCTTCCCCCCACCTTCCTTTTAACCTTCACTCCCAACGGCCTCTTCCTGCCTGCCTTTAACCCAGAAAAGTCCTCCTCATCACTTCCTAAACCAGACCCCTCATCCTTTTCATCACCCCCCCTACTTTGCCTTGTCCGTAACCCTTCTCTCCTTCCACTGTCTCTCTCCAGCTCTGCTCCTCCTTTGTTGCTCAAGTCCATTGTCACACTGTCCAGACTGCTCGTCAGCTGGTCTTCTTCCACACCGCCAACAGATGTCTCTTCCACCACCACTCCCTCCTCACCGTTTTCCTCCAACTCTTCTCCCACCACCGCGTCTCCGCCCACCACCTCCTCCTCCACCGCCTCTCCGCCCACCACCTCCTCCTCCACCAGCTCTCCGCCCGCCGGCTCCTCGTCCACCTTCTCCTCGCCCGTCTCTCCTTCCTCCGTCGCTCCCTTCCCTTCTCAGTTCCCTTCCCAGCAACTCTTGCTGCAAATGAGAAGTTCTCAGTCATCTTACCTGGTCAAATATAAAAATAAATAAACAATTAAAATTGGCTTACATGTTTCACCCCTTTATTCGATCTTGTCCTGTCTTTTCCATTTCAAGTCAATTACACAGAGCAACTATCAGGGAGGGATAACTTGTGAGTTCTCACCATATTTTCACACATTGTATCCATTTATGTGAGAACAGTCTTACTCAGGCTGCCTTGAGACAGACAAACATGTCTGAGTGCTAACTGGTCTGAAATAACAGTCGATATGATCGAGTGAAGATTGGACAGGGGCTTGGGTTCTGTCTCTGATGCCTTTAACCACCCTAAAGCGATCTAGATTGACCATTAAGCAATAGAACAGTTGAGCTTTGTCATTTAAATCATCTTTCCAGTGAAAGCTCTGAAGAGAAGAGAAGAAATTGGTTGAAAAACTAATTTATGTCTGAAGGAGTGAGAGATGACCTTTTAGCAAATACTTGCCTGTGAGGAGAATTTCATATTTCATAGAGTCGTGATGCTCCAAAAGTGTGCCAGTCGCTGAAGTATAATTTCATTGACATTCAGTTTTGTAGCACTTTGTCTTGTTGTGTATTTCTCTTATTGGTTATGAATCAAAGAACAGTTATTGAGTTTAAGACAATTTAATCAGACAGATATATACATTACATGTGTTCCCCGTGGGCCTGGGCTGGAAAAGAGAAAGCCCCTTGGGTCTCAACCCTATTCATCAACAATATGCAAATACAGTCACAGGCCATAGCCTATCACCTTATCTAGATGGTCATGAGGGCCGTCCCCTGTGATGTCACTGTGATGTCACCCTTCCGGGTGCCCGCTGGTGCAAACATGAAGGCTACAGAATAGCATGACCCCCTATCATACTATCTATGCATGTGTGTGTTTAAGTAGAAAATATACGACACATCCCCCCTCGGACCACCCAGAGGGTGTTCCGAAACTAAACGACCACAAAACAAAAACAAAAACAAAAAACCCCACAAAACATTCAAAAAAAAAAAAAATTTTTTTTTTTTTTTTTTTTTTTTTAAATAAACAACAACAGACAGAAAAACTACACCAACACACAACACAAGAAACATAATAACACAGACCAACCCAGCACCAGTACCAGCAACCAAATACAAAACAATTAACAATAAAAAAGAATCCTAAAAATAACAATACAAATTAATCTAAACACAGTACATCATACATATTTCAACACAAAAACTTCCAACGACCGATGTCTTCTCTGTCCTTGAAGCGTCAGGGTCAGAGGTTACTAGCACGTGGACCCAGTTGGAGAACAGCCTTTACCGCTGTCTCAGATTGATAACACTTTCATAGTCAGGAGCTTCCATTTTCTTCGTTGCGTTAGGAACAGAACCTCTTTCCTATCTTTGCATAACCACTACATCACTTCTCAGCTGACATCAATCACATACGATATAGAAATAAACAAACAATACACAAATAATGACATTCAGTTATCATAACACATAATTCCCCAACAGTAAGCACAGGACAAAGGGAATGCATTAATGCATAGATCTTCACCTCAGGTGAGGACTAGTCTTCTGAAAAGTTCATTAACGTGGACTGAGTGACTGATTTTCCAAAAACAGTCAATGAGGCCCTGCCTCCTAAGAAAGTCAAAAATCATGTCTGCTATAATAGGTGCTCCTATCTTAGCAAAATAAGTTTCCCATGCCCCTAAGACCGTTTCCAGCCATGCTATCATCTGCTGTCCATTCCCGTCGTTCCCTTTGATCTGCTGCTTCACTACCCTATTCATAGTCTTTAATCTTTTCCTAACTGGTCGTCGTCCGTCAGTGTCATTGAGGTTCAGGCAGCCGCCTGGTCCCCTCCCACGCTGATCAAGGTCTGGGGAGTCGCCCTCAGCATCATCTGAAGCATGATGCAGGCACTCGCCAGCATCCCCAGTAGCACAGGTGTCCAGGCTTTGGACACCCCCAGGCTGGACCTCCAGACTGTCAACACTCTCTGCTTCGTTGGTTTCTGGTTTATTGGCATCTGGACAGCTTTCCACTGTCCCCTCGGTTTCAGGCATTGCCGGTAATATCACTGGCTGTAACGCTGGCATTGCCACTGGCTCTGGCAACACCACAGCATCTCGTCGTAGCTCCTCCTTCTCAGGTTCTCTGGGGACCTCGGCACCTGTTGGCACAACATCCTGCCTACTCTGTACATCCACCCCCCTGTCCACCACCCGTGGCCCTATTGGGGTAGGGATATGCCCAGACACCACTGGTGTACCCACTCTGATGTTGTTTCTCCAACAGACCCCACATTGACCTAAAGCATGGTCAATCTGTTCCATCAAATATGGACTCCAAAACCCATATTCCTTGGTGATCTTGCGTCTTACCTCCCCCCTAGCCACATGTGCTAATCCATGAGCTTCCCGTATTAACATGCCTAATAAATCTGAGGGTGCTACAACCAACCCCTCATGATTCCTCCATAGACCTGTGTCATCCTGACTTGCCCCCCTTGCTAGCCAAACGTTCTTGTCTAACAAAGTTGCTCTACTCTGTAACATCAATAAATCCTCAAGTGTGACCATGCCCTGTAATTGCTTTTCATGTGTGACCAGAAGACCTTTACCTGCCTTGTCTGCTCCTGTAATGGCTTTGGCTGCATCCTCTGCAGCCCTGTTACCTTGTGTGACATGTGATGATTCAGACCTGTGTGCGGCACACTTCACTATGGCTAATTCCTTTGGCTTCATCATGGCTTGTAACAGCTTCATGATCTGTGTGTGATGCTGTATAGGCGTACCATCAGTTCTCTTAAAACCCCGCCCCCTCCATACAGCTCCATTAAAATGACAAACATTATGTGCATAGGCAGAGTCGGTGTACACTGTCACTCTCCGTCCGGTTCCCAAGTTGCATGCTTCTGTGAGGGCAATCAATTCAGCCAACTGAGCTGAGCAAGGCTGAGGAACTGCCTCAGCCTGTTCTACTATAAACTTTGAATTCTGTGCTTTAACTAAGGAATACCCAGCGCACAAAGTTTCTCCTACCCCGTAACAAGACCCATCAACCCAATATTCTATATCAGCTCCCTTTAAAGGCAAAGCTTGTAGGTCTGTTCTATGCTTAATCACTCTGGCCGTCGATGGAATCTGAACATCGGCTGGCACCGTCACCTGACAGCCGTCAGGTGTGCATTTTACTGTACAGTTCAATTGGCACAGAGCATCTCTCCCTAGCAGCCCTGTTGGCGTGTGTTCTGACACAAGTGTTGACAGAGTTGCTCTCTGTCCCTTGTACTCTAAGTCTACAAGCTCAGTTGTAGGAATCAGCTGTTTAATTCCCTCAAATCCGATTGTCTTCACATATTCTCTAGACATAGGGAGGTGCGTGGCGCCTTCAGGCTTCTGTGTCACCACCAGCTGGCACCTCCCACTCGGATCTTCCGGGCACCCCTATAGGCCAGCTGCTGGGCCTCCGTAAGGGTTCATCACTCCTGGAGCAGGTGTAGTAGGGGGCCAATATCCTCCTCTTTGGCTCCCCCCTGCGCCCCCCTGGGGCCTGTTGCAGCAGGTACAGGCTAGATGTCCATTCTGGTCGCATTGGTAACATGGTTCTAGCATCTCCTTCCCTGCTGCTGTCCATCCCCCTGGTGGTGGTCCTTGGCCAGGCTGTGTGTACATCTGGTATGGAACCGCTTGCACCCCTGGTGGCCCTTGTGGGTATGGATACCCCCCTTGTGGCCCCTGTGGGTAGGACTGGTAAGTAGCAGGATACCCCCCTTGTGGCCCCTGTGAGTAGGACTGGTAAGTAGCAGTCTGCACTCCAGGTGGCTGTTGCTGTGGGGCTAAAGCCTGCACTCCCTCTATGTTCCTCTCGCTTTCAGTCAATTGCACATGAGTCAATATTCTGAGTGATTCTTCGTCTCGTGCCTTCTGTATCTGAATATTCTTTCGATATAACTCAACTTGATGAGCTACGTGGTCTATATAAACAGCTTTGTTCATGTGTCGTAGCCCCACCACTTCTGCTAGCTTATCCTTAACTGGGGTAGGAAGCCCTTCTTGTATTTTTTCCCTGATTATGGATTTTTCTAAGGGGTTATCTTCAGCGTCCTTCCCTGTCACACTTCTCCATTGAGAGTGCACACGGGCAACAAAACCCCTGGGATTCTCATCTCCCCCCAGTGGCTTCACAATGATATTGTCTGGGTGAATGTGAGTAGGGTAGATCTCCCTGATTGCTTTCCACAGTTTGCCTCTGTTTGCTGCGAAGAGCTCTGGATCATAAACTGATGTATTGATATATCTATGAAGTCCTGCCTTCATCAATATTTCCTGCATTGTATCCAATCCTGCAATAAGAGCTAAGAGTCTTTTCAGGTCTCCCATTGCGGCCTGCGTTCCTGTCAGTCTCACGTCCATCTCAGTAGTCCACGGGTATCCACCATCTTGAAGAACGGGGAGCTTCTCTATCACTTCAGACAGATCTGTATGATGCCACGGATGATATTCCATCTTGTTACCCCGAATCAGCACTGGACAGTTCTTTAATGTATTTGATGACATTCGGTGACAATCTCCCTCTTTCTCCCTTTCTCGTTGCTCCTTCAGCCATCTGTGGTGTCTTTCTTCCTCTCTTTCCGCTTTCTCCGGGCGTCTTCTCCCACCTTTCCTTTCGGCTGTGGCTATCATCTTCCTGACCTGCGCGTTGTAGCCTCCATCTGTATTGTCGTCATCACTTGAGTCTTCACTGCCATCTTCGCTGTCATCTTCCTCGTCACTCCTGTCGTCCCCTTTTCCCCTTGGCTCCTTCTTCTTCTTCTGGGAATGGTCCTCCAGTGCCTTAGCATATGGAGGGGGACTGGAGACAGGACACATGTCTGGAGATGGAATGTTCAATTTCTGTTCCAGTGTTCTGGCCAATTCTTTTTTCTTTTCCGGTTCCATCTGAGCTATTTTCTGTCCCTCTACCTTAAATAGATCTAAAATAGCTAACTCTAACTTGCGTTTCTCTGATCTATTCTTTGCCTTTTTCTGGTTTGCTTTATAGGTTTTAATAAGTACCTCTAAAGTTGCAATAACTCGTAAGTTGAAGGTGCCCTCTTTCGGCCACGGCTGTTCAATGTCTGCCCAACGGCTATTCCATTTCGTAGACATTTTGCTAATTTCCCTAACAAGAGGATTCATTTTTTCCACTACAGCCATAGGGGATAACGTAGCCAACATTCCACGATGTTCACTAATATCTTTTAACAGCTTCGTTGAATTTGACCCCATTCTACTTGCTCAATATGCTGACAATATTCTATATTAGATAAGGTGTACGCTTCTTACAACCCACCTTATTTTGCCTTATTTGCTAAACAAATGCTAGTCCAATATAACTGTATTAACCATCCCCACAAAACCCTGCAACTCAGAATAACAGATTTGCCTCTTGTGTATGTCAGTGCAGTATTAACTTAAATCTAATATCTGTGTGTAACCAGGGAGTAGCTAAAAGGACTGTAGAATTTAGGAAGGGGCTGGTTATCTAACTAACTCTGAGCTAAATAGGCAGTGTAGGAGGATACAGGCAGGGGGCGCCAGCAAACCGTTAGACTAGCAGTTACTATCGTTAGCATTAGCATGGGAATTAGCATTAGCATTAGCATTGGAATTAGCATTAGCATTAGCCTTGGAATTAGCATTAGCCTTAGCATACAAACAACTAAACACACGGTAACGGTATCCCATATGAACAACACATTTATTTACATAACTGATGTATACATCCCCAGATATATACACTCCCTCCCCGCCGGCCACACACACACTCAATCACTCACTCATAGTATCTGGCCTGAACAGGCTTATAGTCCCGGACTGTGGTGCGCGTTGAGGCCTGGTTGGATGGCATGTGCGTCGAGGAAGGTAGCAGACAAAAGGGGGGGGGGGGTGACGTAGCAACGCGAAGGGAAAGGGGCTTCTTCGTGGTCCACGACGAGGTGAAGGGCCCAGGTCCGGTGATCCACGTCGAAGCTCCGATGGAGTCAGCGTTCGGTCGCAGTCCGCTCGTGGAGGCGACGGTTCTGTTCAGTTTGGCGTCTCGCTTGGTCCAACGTTAACAGCCGGCTGCTGGCAAGGCTGTCTAACGGGGACACAACTAAACGGGCTATCACAGCTCTGAACTCGGTAATCACTCTTGGTCTTCAGCTCCAGCACGGTGTGCGTGTTACTGAATCCGCCATCTTAGATTGACTTCTCGTTACTCTCTCTCGTTTGGTCTCTCTCGTTCTGATTCTCATCACACACTGACACACTGAGCACTTCCGTTCCTATATATACACCACCGAACCTAGCATCCGGGTCACGGACACACCCCGGATATACCACGTCATCAAACATATACATAAACATTACAATAACAATACATACACTTCACGAAACGTATATGAATAGTATAGAAAATAACAAAGGAAATAACTGGGGCAAAATAGGGCTGGTTTGGGGAAACTAAACTGGCTCTAAACTGTGGGCCTTCACAACAGCCGCCCCATGAAACCCTCGGTTTCAGTTAACTAGGGAAGGCACACTGGCTAGGCTGCTCTAGCAGCGTGAGGTCGGAGGTGATAGTGTCCTTCGTAATTTGAGGGAGCTCAATCAGGCGTGCCACAGGTCGGGTGTAAGTGCGACCACCAACGTCCACGATGGCCGTCCGCACCCTTCCATCCGGACCCGGCAGGACCTTGGTCACTCTGCCTGTCTGCCAGGCGGCGCGTGGAAGGGACTGGTCGATCACCAGTACCACGGCACCTTCGGACAAGTTGTCTCTCTCCCTCGTCCACTTCTGCCTGACTTTTTTGTCAATCTCCATCTGCTTTCTGGAAGACTCCAATTCTCTCTCCAGCCCAGCTATCTGGGTTTTCAGCATGTCCCTTTGCTGCTCCACATCCAACTTCTGGTCCTCCATATGTCGGAACTTCCTCTGGGTGGCCTCGCTCAACTTCGTTTGCTTGGCAATCTCCTGACGCATCGGATTCACCTCCTCCTCTTTAATCCTGAGGTCAGATGCTCTTTGCTGATTGTCCAGGGACTGTTGCTCCATACTCAAGGCGTTGTGCTCGTTCTCCTGCTGGAGTTTGGTGTTTCTGACTTGCAGCTGCTCCAGCTCCTTTGTGGTTCTCTCATTGTTGATCTTCTGCTCCCGCAGCTGCTGCTCCAGCCTCTGCTGCTCCTCTCTGCTTCGCTGGCCCGGCTGGTTCAGCACTTTGATGTCCGACTGCTTGGCGTCCAGCTCCGTGTGCAGCTGCTTCACTTCCTTCTCCAGAGACGTGATAGTAGTCTGGTCTTCCTGGGATAGCTTTAGTGCAGTGGCAACCTTCACTGAGTTGGTCACTGTCTCCGCATTCAGCTCTCTGCATTTTGTCATCAGCCGCTTCTCACTCACGTGGGACTTCAACAGGGCACTAGTCAGCTTCTCATATTCAACCCTGAACTTATCCAGGCTCTTCTCTCCGACCAGCTCATCGAGGACCTCCTGGAATTCCTTCTGCAGGGAATCAAAGCTGTTCCTCTCTCCCTCGGGTTTCTGGACGTTATCCCGTAGCGCCGCATTCATGGAGTCCACCCTGGTGTGAAGGCAGTTGATGGTCTGCACTTCTTCGGTTCGGACATGGAGGGATGACGTAGCTCTCCCGTCTCTATCTCTCCACTCGGTAGCGCCTTGGAGGGCCCACCCAAGCGCAGTCTTAACAGCCATCGGGCAGCCTCGTGGTCCTCTCAGCGGAGGACGGAGCGACACGATCAGTGCAGCGTTGTCCGAGCCGATGAGAAGGGTTGGCTCCGCTCCTTCTATCGGATGTAGGTCTACTCGCCGTAGGTGGGAATATCTTGCGCGTAATCTCTCCAGGGGGTAGTCGTAGCGGGAGAGCGCTAGCTGGTCTGCGGTGAAGACATTCTGAAGCCGATATCTGGCCGACGGCCGCCCCGCCGGGGAGATAGAGAAGTTGATTCTCGCCCCGGTGACCTCTTTAAGGTCGCGACGTATCGTGCGCAGAGTCAGCTTTTCCTCAGTCCCTTGGAGCCCCAACTGGCGCACTGCCCCCTGGAGAAGGATGGTCCGTTCCGACCCGTCGTCTAGAACGGCGTACGTGTCGTACACAGCGTTGTTGTGGTGAAGTCGGACCTTCACCACCTTCAGTAGGACCTTGGAGCCGCTGCTCTGTGGCGAGTCTAGATAGTAGACAGGTGTTTCCTCTTCCGGTGCGCTACCGGACCTAGGGCTTCTGGTGCCCTCCGTGGACCTGGCGAGGGAGACCTCGTGTAGGATGTTGAGGTGGACCTCCTCACAGCGGTTGCACTTTCTCCTCAAGGTGCAGTTCTTAGCCAGATGGTCGCGCCCACAGTTCCAGCACCTCTTGTCCTCCTCGAGCCACCTCTGCTTGGCCTCGGTACTCAGGTTGTTGAAGTCACTGCACTCATTGAACCAGTGCTCGCTGGTGCAGTACGGACATGGCGGTGGACCTCTCCGTCCCTTTTGAGGGGGTTGAGAGGAATCCTTTCCCTCAGGTCGGGCTTTCCTCTCTCTCCGAGGCTCCTCCTCCGTGTGCAGCACTCCTACTGGGCGTCCTCTGTTCGAGCTCGGCCCGTCCCAGCGGTCTCCCTTCTCCCTCTCCTTCTTCGGCTCAGCGTAACCCATGGCGTCTACGTTGGTGTCATGCACTTCCTCCAGTAGGAACTCCGCGAAGGCAGCCATGCTCAGACCCAACTTCCCGGGGTTACGAACGCGCTGCTGTCGCCGGAACCTCTCCTGCCGGAAGCGTGGGATCTTGCGGAGCAGCCGCTCTACGTTGGAGGTGCTGTTGATCTCGCTGGCGCCAGCTGGGCCCTGCGTCTTCAGCATTCCAACCAAGGTGTGCACGCGGAGCGCGAAGTCATCCAGCGCCCGGTCATCCTTGATGGGGGCCTGCTGTTCGAGGGCTTGCAGTTCAGCAAGGGCGTGGTTCCAGGGACGACCGTAGCGGGCATCCAAGTCGGCGAGCGCTCTGGTGTAAGGTGTCGGTGCGGAGGCATGGGCCAGAACCATGTTGTGGGCTCTGGGGTTCCTCACATGCTGAAGGAGAATCGCATATTTGTAGGACTCGGAGCAGGAGTCGTCCAAGAGCGTGTCTAGGCAGATGCGTAGTTCCACATACTGGCTCCTGTCCTCGTCCTTGAAGAAGGGGAACTTGGGTCCCTCCACCTGGGGAAACATCCTGTAGTGGATGATCGGGGCTGGAGTGACGGTCTGGGTGTCCGGCCTGCATGCATTTTGGTGCACTGGAGGACCTAGGGGTGTGCTACGCTCTTGGGGGATGGCTCCCCTCCCGGGCAGCGACGCTGGCTCCCTCTGGGCCGCGTAGCGGTCGGGTCCCTGGTCCTCTTCCTTCCAGGTGGTCAGCTGGGCCTGTAGTTGGACAGTCATGGCGGGGGTCATGGAGCCATCGGCGGGGGGTTCAGGAGATGGCACTCGAGAGGGCCGTGCGGAGGATGCTCTGGAGCTACGGGCCGACGGAGCTCTGCTGATGCACACGTCGCGCATGGTCTGCAGCATTTCCTCCATCTTCTCCGCGCGCAGTTGCTCTCTCTCCATCTGGAGGCGGTCGCGCTCCATCTGGAAGCGTTCACGTTCTAGCGCCTCCTGGCGCTGTCTCTCCGCCGCGCGTTCCGCTCCGTTCATCTGGAAGCGTTCACGTTCTAGCGCCTCCTGGCGCTGTCTCTCCGCCGCCTCCATCTGGAGGCGCTCGCGCTCGAAATGGATGCGTTCCCTCTCTCGTTCACGCTCGAACTGGAGGCGTTCTCGCTCTAACGCCACCTCGGCCTGTTGGCGCATACATTCGGACAGCGCGGCACTACTCCCTCTGGAGTGCAGGCTATCCGCCCCAGAGGCAGAACTGCCCACGGAAACCCTGGACCGGGAGGAAGCCACTGAGCGGCAGGAGCTAGGTCTCGAGCGCGCCGTACTGGGAGGCAGATCGTTAAGGCTGAGGCCCTCCCTCTTCCGCCCGCAGGCGCTGTCGGACCGGGCCTCTCCTTCCTGCTCTTCCGTTTCCACGGCAAAACCCTGCGGTTCTGCCATCTCATCCTCAGGCTGGTGCTCTTTGAGGGCTGTCTCAGTGCTAGCCACCCGCGCGCCGGCGGACACCTCGGCCTCTCCGACCACTGTATCCCGTGGAGTGCGCTCCTCGCTACCACTCAGTGAGCTTTCGAGCTCAAGCTCATACTCCTGTAACCTCGGAGGCAACCGCGGGACTCTCTGTGGTCGTGGCTCTGGCTCAGGGGGCGGAGAAGGGGGGGTAACTGTCTGGTCTGGTTGGCTGCGCTCAGCCATGCTATCACTACACTACCTATCCGGCTCGAAGGACCAATTTTAACCAGGGAATAGCTAAAAGGACTGTAGAATTTAGGAAGGGGCTGGTTATCTAACTAACTCTGAGCTAAATAGGCAGTGTAGGAGGATACAGGCAGGGGGCGCCAGCAAACCGTTAGACTAGCAGTTACTATCGTTAGCATTAGCATGGGAATTAGCATTAGCATTAGCATTGGAATTAGCATTAGCATTAGCCTTGGAATTAGCATTAGCCTTAGCATACAAACAACTAAACACACGGTAACGGTATCCCATATGAACAACACATTTATTTACATAACTGATGTATACATCCCCAGATATATACACTCCCTCCCCGCCGGCCACACACACACTCAATCACTCACTCATAGTATCTGGCCTGAACAGGCTTATAGTCCCGGACTGTGGTGCGCGTTGAGGCCTGGTTGGATGGCATGTGCGTCGAGGAAGGTAGCAGACAAAAGGGGGGGGGGGGGTGACGTAGCAACGCGAAGGGAAAGGGGCTTCTTCGTGGTCCACGACGAGGTGAAGGGCCCAGGTCCGGTGATCCACGTCGAAGCTCCGATGGAGTCAGCGTTCGGTCGCAGTCCGCTCGTGGAGGCGACGGTTCTGTTCAGTTTGGCGTCTCGCTTGGTCCAACGTTAACAGCCGGCTGCTGGCAAGGCTGTCTAACGGGGACACAACTAAACGGGCTATCACAGCTCTGAACTCGGTAATCACTCTTGGTCTTCAGCTCCAGCACGGTGTGCGTGTTACTGAATCCGCCATCTTAGATTGACTTCTCGTTACTCTCTCTCGTTTGGTCTCTCTCGTTCTGATTCTCATCACACACTGACACACTGAGCACTTCCGTTCCTATATATACACCACCGAACCTAGCATCCGGGTCACGGACACACCCCGGATATACCACGTCATCAAACATATACATTAGCATTACAATAACAATACATACACTTCACGAAACGTATATGAATAGTATAGAAAATAACAAAGGAAATAACTGGGGCAAAATAGGGCTGGTTTGGGGAAACTAAACTGGCTCTAAACTGTGGGCCTTCACAACAGCCGCCACACTGTGTAAGTACTTTATACTTAAATGTGTTTCCTAATTGTTTATGAATATGTGTCACTTAATTACTCATTCAATACTAATTACAGTTCTGGTCAACACAATTATTAAATCACAAAGGCTGGTCAACACCTAAGTATTCACTGATTTACAAAAACCCTTTTACTGCTTAATTATCAATACAATCTATTCTGCTATTCCTAATCAAAAGCTGTGGACATGACCTAACTTGAAATAAAAAGATGTAAAACACGAATATTAATTACAACCTGTAAAGAAATCGACTTATTATTTGGAAGGAATAAAATTATTAATTATTAATTACAATCTGTAAAGAAATCGACTTGTTATTTGAAAGGAATGCATAATTAATTAGACTTAGTCATTGACACTTCATTGATGTAAACCTGTGAAAGAAAACGTTATCATTGGACTGTTATAAACCAATTGATCAATATTTTGTGAAAACAGAAAATGAAATGATCTGAATAATTAATTCAATCAATTTGTAATTAATTAAATTAATTGAATTAAGGTAATATATTACAATCATTTACAAACATCATCAATGAAGGAGGGTTGTATTTCATCAATTTACAGAGAGCCAATGTTTTAAAAATGTCTTGTCGTGTTTTGGCCAGCAGATGGAGCTAAGCAACCGACTTGCGTATCGATTGCGCATGCGCCAGCTCCTCCGTGTAAAATGGCGTCTATGAATGTTCCAACCGTAACTCTAAACTATTAAAAAATACCCCGCTGATCAATTCACTTTATCTCTATCTCTAAAATACTATAGTCTATGTAATGCAACAATCACACGCAACCCCCCTACGTGTCCGAAGCCTAAAGGCCAGAGGCAGAAAGCAGGCGGCTCAATTTAACAACCCTTTGTCCTTGAGAAACCACCGCGTGTTTGTAGCCTGCTTTAAAACAATCTCTTTAACACAACTTGTTTTTTTTACAATTACTTTTCACGACACAGCAATATCAAGATTATCTTTCAATCCAGTTAAACTATTATTTCCCAAATGAAATCTCATTCAAATATTCTACAATGCATTCACGTTTTCCTCACAGAGATGGCCTCTGTGTGTGTCCTTCCTCAAGGACAAAGAGCAATGGAAAATGGCGTCTGCTTCTTTCTACTTACAAAACAGACTTGTAAGGGCTCTGCACACACTCCTGCTACAGTTCTACAATAATGCTCTTTAACACAATTTTACACACACACTCACGATATTCCGTAATACCACTATTAGTTACACAACTAATATCTTAACATAAAAAAGCGAATTACCAAATTCAGCCCTATATCACCAATACAAACACTCAAATCCCTTACCAATCTAATCGTATATTTACAAAAACGGACTTCAAAATCCGGCTCTCACCAACCCCACTTATTAAAGATTATGAAAGGTTTGTTTCTATTCCAACAAGATACTTTACTTTAAGGTTGTTTTAGTCTCAAAGAAAATGCTTGAAAACACAGCTGTTGCACACGCGCCCCTAGCAGTTTAAACAGAAAATAGCGCTATTTTCATTCTTACCGTCTTGAGAGCTGTGGTTTCAGCTCAAGTTTTCAAACGTATTCCTCTTTATAGACTCCCGGTTTTAGGCTCGCCATGTGTTGTGTATTTCTCTTATTGGTTATGAATCAAAGAACAGTTATTGAGTTTAAGACAATTTAATCAGACAGATATATACATTACATGTGTTCCCCGTGGGCCTGGGCTGGAAAAGAGAAAGCCCCTTGGGTCTCAACCCTATTCATCAACAATATGCAAATACAGTCACAGGCCATAGCCTATCACCTTATCTAGATGGTCATGAGGGCCGTCCCCTGTGATGTCACTGTGATGTCACCCTTCCGGGTGCCCGCTGGTGCAAACATGAAGGCTACAGAATAGCATGACCCCCTATCATACTATCTATGCATGTGTGTGTTTAAGTAGAAAATATACGACAGTCTCTACACTGAATGTGAGGTAAAGACTGTCAGTTTGTCATTATTCTTATTTTCAAAGAAAAGAAATTCGGACTCCACAGCAGTACGCTGCCGTAGGGGTACGGAAGGCACCGACCACCCCTGTGATCTGATTGGCCCCCCATGTGCCCCCCCAACACCATTGGGTGTTGTGTGCTGTCAATCAGTAAAGACGTCACGTTTTGAGATCTTTGTGCTTCCCAAAGTCTCGATAAGCGATGCGATCAAGAAGCGATGCGATCGAGAAGCAATGCGATCTGATTGGCCATCCGTGTGCCCCCCCCAGTGTAATTGGTTCTTAGTGATGTCAATCATTGTGTGCTTTGTTGGCACAAATTCAAGTTAGTATATCCAGCTGCTGCAATCAAGTTATTGAGAATTGCATGTATGCATGAGTTACAATAATGTTTTTCAAACTACATTTTGTTTGAATTGTTTTTCTAAATAAACGTTGGTTTCATTTGCATGGGAAACTGTTCCCATGTACACAACAACACAACTGTACACAACATGTAATAGACTAATGTTTTAATGTTGTGGTTAGGTTCCGTCTAACTTAACTAACGTTAGCTAGGCAGCTAACAACTTAGCTGCTAGCCCTCTCTTTTGTATTTTTTATTTTATCCCTCTCAGATTTTATCCCTTTTTCACCCAATTTGGTAGCCAATTGAACCCAACCTAGCATCCAATTATCCCCTGCCTATTGCGAAGGATCCGCCGCACGACCCCGTGGCCGGCAGCCCCAGAGGAGGCCGCCAGGCAGACTAGCTGACTGGCTCCTCGAGCCCAGCACCGTTATTCCGGCACCGTTATTCCGGCACCTAGGGGGCGGTGTTGCGCGACGGATCCTTGTCCGGAAATACTCCTATACCCGCCCTCGGGAGCGGCCTCCCAATATGCCGCTCCCCGTGTGTGCCCCAGCCATATCCGGATCTGGCGAGCTGGGATTCGAACCCAGTCCCCGGTGGGCAGCATGCACTAGTGGCCAGTGCTTAGACCGCTACACCACCGTGGGGCCCTAGCCCTCTCTTTTACGGGCAACCTGTTACCTGGCTTACCTTTGCCTTGGATAAGGATGAGTTCATTAGGTTGTTTAGTAGCCGACAAAATACTGTTGTTTTGAAGTAGTTGAATGAATGAATGAATGAATGAATGAATGAATGGTCTTTATTGTCATTGCTATAGTACAGGTACCAAACAACGAAATTTAGGAGGGGTGGCTCCCCTGGTGTTAGGAAAGAAAAAAAAAAAAGAAAGAAAAAAAAAGAAGGGAAGGAGCTGGTTTACATAAATAGAGGCTATGTACACTATCCACTATACTATACTGTACAGATAGACGACTAGGGTTGATCATATTGCACATTCATTTAAAGTGTCGCAGTTTGCAGGCTTGAAATGTACATATTTGTGCCTCAGCACTACACCTGATTTTTTCAGTCCAGCAGCTGCCATCAATCCGTCCAGACTGTCCAGGGCCCAGAACCTAGGTCTTTGCTGTGTTCAGGGCCTGGATGGCCCTGGGGTAGAAGCTGTTCTTCAGTCTGTTTGTCCTTGCGGCCATGGTCCTGTACCGTCTTTTCGAGGGCAGCCGGGTAAAGTGTTCGTACCCAGGGTGGGTTGGATCTCTGGAGATCTTGGAGGCCTTCCTGAGACAGCGTGTGTTGTACAGCTCTTCCAGAGAGGGGAGGGGGGCGCCGGTGATCTTCTGGGCTGTTCTCACGACTCTCTGTAGAGCATTTCTCTCCGCGGTTGTGCAGCTGGAGAACCAGTTGCAGATGCCGTAGGTGAGGATGCTCTCCACTGCGCCGCGGTAGAAGGTCACCAGTATCTCCTGCTTGCTGTGTTCCTTCCTGAGGACTCTCAGGATGTAGAGCCGCTGTTGTGCCTTCTTGATGGTGGCTGTTGTGTTGTCCTTCCAGGACAGGTCATCCTGCATGTGCACCCCCAGGAATCGGAGGGTTGAGACTCTCTCCACGCTCTCTCCGTCGATGAGCAGGGGCTGGATCTCGGACTTTTTCCTCCTGAAGTCCACGATGATTTCCTGGGTCTTTGACTTGTTCAGCAGCAGGTTGTTAACCTTGCACAGCTTGCTCAGTTGCTCTACCTCATCCCTGTACGCCGCCTCGTCCCCCCCCGAGATGCAGCCCACCACGGTGGTGTCGTCTGCAAACTTTACGATGGAGTTGCTGGGGTGGACGGGGGTGAAGTCGTAGGTGGATGGATGGATGGACTTTATTTGTCATTGCTACAGTACAGGTACCAAACAACGAAATTTAGGAGGTGTAGAGGTTGTAGAGGATGGGGCTTAGCACGCAGCCCTGGGGGGACCCAGTGCTGAGTCTGAGGGCTGTGGAGGTGTGGGGGCCCACCCGCACCCTCTGGGGGCGGTCGGTCAGGAAGTCCTTGATCCATGCACATATGGAGTGTGATAGTCCCAGGTCTAGTAGTTTGGTCACTAGCCTGTCTGGAAGGATGGTGTTGAAGGCGGAGCTGAAGTCCACAAAGAGCAGTCTCGCGTAGCTGTTTCCCCTCTCCAGGTGGGATAGAGTGGCGTGGAGAGTCGTCGCGATGGCGTCCTCTGTGGACCTGTGGGCTCTGTAGGCGAACTGGTATGGATCCAGGTTGGGCGGGAGGCGTGTGAGTATGTGGGCCCGGACTAGTTTCTCGAAGCACTTCATGATGATTGGTGTGAGTGCCACCGGGCGGTAGTCGTTTAGGCAGCTCACCGTGCTTTTCTTCGGGACTGGGATGATAGTTGAGGTTTTCAGGCAGGGTGGGATGGTGGCCTGGGACAGGGACTGGTTGAAGATGTTGGTGAAAACCCCGGCCAGCTGGTCGGCGCAGTCCCTCAGCACCCGTCCCAGGACGCCATCCGGCCCCGAGGCTTTCCTGGGGTCCACCGCCTTCAGCACGCGTCTCACTTCATGCTCTGTGAGGGTGTAGTTGTAGAAGTTGTTGCTGAGGTAATTAAGTAGGGCTAGTTTGTCTTAGGTTTAGACAGTAAACAAGATAGTGCATCGGTCAGAAGACAAGAATGAAGATGAAGAGATTTAATTTCTTCTCTCAACTGTATTGTGTTCCAGTGGTCACTCAGTATTATACTCATACAGTTTTTCATCATTGACTCAATACTTGAAAATACAATGTCACAAACTGGATCACATATGAATAAATAAGGATGTTAATAACAACACTAATAGCTCGGTCTCAGTTACGTTAATACACACAGACGAGGTGATACGCTTAGCGGGAGAGAGAGCTGCTATAATAAAAATGGCAAGGCCCGGTTATACTGCCTTTCTGTCTAAATGTATAGTTTCTAGAGCCATGGCGTCATAATGATGGTAATAAGAGGTGGAATAATTCAGGTAGGACTGTGTAGGTGTAGGACATCACTGAAGGCCTAGGTGTGAAAAGCACTGGTATCTAAGGTAACGTAGCTAACGATATATAACGTCAGATCAGATATATAAACTGATTATTTTGATAAACTGGACACATTTTTTGAATATATATGGTTACTTTCTCGCCTGAAAACATTAAAACGTAATAAAATAACACTTGTAGAGCCAAAATTACAGCTTTTAGCTAATGGAGGTTTAAAATGTTAAATCCCCGCTTCCGGACCGGCCGGTGCTAAATGCATTCTGGGAGGTAGTATGCATAATGCAGTGTAAACGGTCGGCTGGTATTGGCATACTTATTATGAATTTACTATGCAGTATGCTAGTATGCCATTTCGCACACAGCCTGTGTTTTCCCCTTTCGTGCCAGTTCGTCTTTGTACCTTGTGTCATACGTGCCAGCGATTTTTCCCTAGTGTTGATTGATTTCCTGATTTTTGATCTCTAATAGTTTACTCAACTTAGCCTTTTGTCTTCTCCTTGCCAGATTATCTCCTGACTACTTGTGTACCGAACCATTTTTGAAAGTAAAGACTGTACTTTTTTGATTCAAGATTTTCTTTCCCCAGAGTCGTGGATTTGAGTACTGCAATAGCATTCTATTAGGCACCACCAGCAAACTCCTTAATGGAGCATTCTATTGGACTATAACATGAGCACGTAGTGGTGACGGACACATAACATTTGAGGGAGAGTAGCAGGGCTAGATTTTTATGAAAAGGAAGAAAGATAAAGAGTAGGCCTACTGGAAAATGACAGAATGTATTTTTTTCAGATTTGGGTGATGATTATTTGATCTGGCGAAGCCACAATTCAAACAAAAACACTTGAAATTATGATTTTCAGTTGAATGAGCCAGGGTCCTAGCAGTATTATCAGTGAAAATATAATTTCCAGAACTTCATGTGTCCACAGCCAGTAGCCACCATCCACAAATATTTTGGTCCTATGTTATACTCAATGTTTAGGTTTGCCTACCTTAGACTAGTCAATAAAATCCTACCTTGAGCCAGTAATCTGTACACATAGGCCTACCGTACACACACAATTGCACATTTATGGACCGATATCCTACACCGCTAACTGTCTCTAACCATCATTGCCTCTCCTCTCAGCTGTTGTCTATTCGCAGGTGCTTCTGCAGTCATGAGAGGCCTTTTGACATTTGCCTTGGATCCAACACCATCTGTGGATATGATGAGTTGTTTACTCAGTTTCACATATGAGCTTGCACAGAGGACCTCAGGTCTTTGATATATACAGTCAGGCTCCCTCCACTCTGGTGCCCTCATAGGGCTTTCACACCGCCAAGGAACAGTTCCGGTTCGCATTCTGTGATATTCCAGTGTAGCGAACGGAGACTGGTAGTGTAACTCGCCCCATGCGGGAATCGAACCCCGACCTCCCACATAACCGACGGCCACGCTAACCATTAGACCAAGAGAGTTAACTCCCTTGGAGGAGCTGTTAACGGGGGCCTCATACAGGATCGTTACACTATCCTCACCGTTCGGGAAAGCGTGCCCTCACGCTTCACTATGTCAAGTCCCTCACGTGGACACGCTCTCCGATGGCCTTCCTTCCATCCCACTTCTGACACCAGTGTAGCGAACGGAACAGTTCCGGTTCACAAGTCTGGAACCGGCCGGCGTGTTCAGACCGAAAATAAATTGGTTCGGAGGCTGAAAAGAAGTGGTTCTCAGCGCGAACCAAAATGTAGAACCGTGACGTCGTCAGTGGGTGTGTCATATTCTAGGTTGCAAAGACTAGCAAGAAGGAAGGAGACAACATTTTAATCTAGTCTAAATCTAATCATTAGTGATTAAAAAAATGAACTAAAGTTTCATCATTCATCATCTTCCTCACATGCTCAGCAAACACACACACGCACGCACACGCACACGCACAAACGCGCAAGCCATTTCTATTCCAGTAATGGAGCAACTAGTTAGTAAGAGAACGTGTTTAGAAAGTGTATTTTAATAGAAAATAGTGTTTATTTCAGATACTGTAGTGGAAGATATTATCCTTTTAATCCTCCCCTTCGTCATCCAGCATTGATGACGTGGATGGTTCCGGTTATACAGCACCAAGGTTTGGAGGTTCCAAAACGCGAACGCGAACCGGAACGGGTCCTTGGCGGTGTGAAAGCCCTAACTGGTGGAGATAGAAATCGGATGACGGGCTCATTGTAATGCATGGAATGGGAAAAATTATGCTATCAAACACACCCACATGCATGTGCTTGATACCATTCCTTATTCCATTCCATGCATTACAATGGAGATAAGTGAAAGTAATGGTGGAAACTAGGCAGAGCTTTGGTAGTCATCTCAGATCTGCATGGTTGAGTTAAAGTGTGCACATCTTATACCTATACATATAGGAGCAATGCTTTAACAACTTGTTTTTTATATGGAGTAATTAAGTGGAATCTAGACACTGCCTTATCCGCTTTATGTCATATCAAAATACTAAGCAATAACTAAATTAACATATCACAAGATGCTAATACAGGTGTGACAAAGTGTTACCTCAAAAGGTACTGTATATGGTGTAAAAACAAGTTGAAACTGTTATCTTAAGCAGGATGCCTACAGTGCGCCCCTCTACCATCTAGCCTTCTCAAAAAGAAAATGCTCAGAAAAGGTCCACAATGAAACTCTGATGTGTTAATGTGCTGTGTAATATCAACTGATGGACCATGAGATTGGCCTCATCTCTGTCAGTTCACGTATACATGGACAGATAACCTGCAATCACCATAGAGCCTTGGTGATCATGATCATAATACCAATTCAAGAGATACTCACACTTCTCATAAAGATACAGTATAATAGTGATTACTGTTTGTGATCACTGCTGATGAGCCTATTGCTATTCACCTTGCCCTCCTTGCACAAAGCCTGCAGCCATCACTAAGCTGCACATGCACTTTGTGGGAATCTGCTCTACTGGTGGCCAACACAGATATCATACAAGTCTATGCACTCATTGATGGGGATGGAATTGTACAATGTGGTGCCTTGTCTTGAATAATGTATGATTCCATTGATGAAGGGTCTTCAGGGCTTGGACCTTTATACACCGTATTATGATTAAGGTGCCATGGGGGTAGGTGATAGCAGACAGTATGCTTCCCAAATAATGTATGTGGTCCACTATCTTATTATAGTGAGTGCTGCTTGGCCCTGAAACTACATGTTATACGGTGGTTTCAGGAATTTCACCCAGATGCTCTTTTTTTTTATTTATATCACTGATTGTAATAGCTACATTTAGTATCATCCGTAGAAATAGTATACTTGGATCATGCCTGGTTGTTATTAAGGTTCAGCACAACATTGCAATTTGATACTGTATGAGCCAAAATGATTATTTTCTGTTTGTATTGTCTCATATACTTTTTGTTTGAGTCAACCCCATCTAGTGGCCGGAGTGGGATATAAATAGGCAGGTGATTCACCTGGAGGGTGTGGCCGGAGCTGGAAGACACAGGTCCCTATTATGCACTTCTTAACTTGCCGTCTTAAGTCTTAATTAAGATGCACCGCCAGGTTAAGACCTACCGCCACCCTTATTATGCGCTTCATACGCGCTACTGCTATTATGCAGGTGTCGCTAGGCGCCCACACATATATTACTCATTGTGGGAGTGTTCATATGTTAATGAAGTGCGCTAGGCGCCCCTGCTATTATGCGATCTGACTTTGCGCCTAGCGCTAAGAAGTGGTTTGAAAAGTTGTTAGGCGCTAGATTTCATGCACGTTTTGAAACACGAGCGCACCTCCGCGGTTTGCGCATGCGCGCCGACCGACTTCTTAAGAAGTGGCATAGCGGCATAGCGCTTAGAAGTGGCATAGCGCTTATGACTTAACGCAGCCGGTTCTTAAAGGGAATGGCACCTGGCACGCTGATTGGGTTGATTGAGAAGACGCCCAAAACACACCCATGACTAATTTCTGGGCTTAGCGCCGGGTCGTAGGCGCCCACTACCGCACGCATAATAGCAAAGTGGCCTTGACCACGCCTCCACGTCTTAAGTTTAGATCTACCACCTCGTCTTATTGCTTAAGACTTATGAAGTGCATAATAGGGCCCACAGTCTTTGACCTCACTTCCTCATACCAAGATGATATAGAGAATGCTCCTGTTTTGTTTAATACTTATCTTTAATTATCTTTGCAATCCTTATTTTGTATTCATTTACTAGTTGTAATAAATATTGCTTTATTTTTTGAGAACCACTTCTGTGGACCTTGGGTTATTTTTGCTTCACCACCATAGTGGTTATCCATAGGGAAGGAATTAACCATACTATAAAATCCAATTTTGTCCCAAAAGCTGTCCAGACACTGTGAAATCTGGGGGCCGTTCCAGTAAGCCGGATCAATGAGTTAGCCAGCTAACTCTTCTTGATATCCTGACAGAAATTGTTCAAGTTAATAAACAAAGTTGGTTGGTTAATTAGTGTGATTGACCACCAGAACACTCCCAACTGTTGATCTACAGAATCTCTTTTTTTTATTCTTTTTTTTATTTATGAACATTTTCACTTTATGTATAAGAAACTCTCAAACAGATAGAGCTTCATTACAAACATAACACTGGGGGTGCACATACAGGATGACCTGTCCTGGAAGATCAACACAGCAGCCATCATCAAGAAGGCACAACAGCGGCTCTTCTTCCTGAGAGTCCTCAGGAAAGACCACATCGGACAGGAGATGCTGGTGACCTTCTACCGCTGCGCAGTGGAGAGCATCCTCACCAACTGCATCTGCATCTGGTTCTCCAGCTGCACAGCCGCAGAGAGGAATGGGCTACAGAGAGTCGTGAGATCGGCCCAGAAGATCACCGGCGCCCCCCTCCCCTCTCTGGAAGAGCTGTACAACACACGCTGCCTCCGGAAGGCCTCCAAGATCTCCAGAGACCCATCCCACCCTGGGTACGAACACTTTGCTCGGCTGCCCTCGAACAGGCGGTTCAGGACCATGTTCGCAAGGACAAACAGACTGAAGCTCAGCTTCTACCCCTGAACACAGCAAAGACCTAGGCTCTAGGCCCTGGACAATCTAGACAAATTGATGGCAGCTACTAGATTGAAATCAAGTGTAATACTGAAACACAACTGTGTACATTTCAAACCTGCAAACTGCGACACTTTAAATGAATGTGCAATAACACTATGTGCAATATGACAACCCTAGGGTACATAAGGTTCAGAGAATAGGAAATGTTAGAATAGGTATAGCATAGCATAGAGTACTGCACAGTGTTTTATTTGTATAGTATAGTATAGTGGATAGTGTACATAGCCTTTATTTATGTAAACCAGCTCTTTTCCCTTCTTGTTTTTAGTTTTGTTTTTTTTCCTAGCACCAGGGGAGCCCCCCCTCCCAAATGTCGTTGTTTGGTACCTGTACTATATCAATGACAATAAAGACCATTCATTCATTCAATAGTATAAAAAGAAAAAAGAAACACAAAGCAAAAGTGAGGTCGTGGGATGGTCAAATTAAATCAATAGAGTTTATCCAATCTAACATACATGTTGTACACAAATAGTAATGGGGCATCATTATCATATGTCTGATGCCCCATTACTATTTTTGTACAACATGTAACAATGTACTGTATGTTAGATTGGATAACGTCTATATTGATTTAATTTGACCTATTAGCTAGATATATACACCATTTTCCCCAACATTTTCCCCCCAGTTCTTTTTGAAGCCTTACATTGTGAGTCATTTGTTCTAGGTGATGCAGTTGGTTCACAATATTGACAAAAAGGTCAACAGTTGGATAGTTTTTCTGGAGACAGGTTTTTGTAATGGCCTTTTTACTTGCCACCAATAAGATCTTTAGTAGGTAGGCATCCTCTTTACTCAGTTCCTCAGGGATACGGACCTTTGGGGACAGAGCCTTCAGCGTGGCTGCACCTAACCTCTGGAACTCTCTCCCCATAGTGATCCGCAAGTCAACGCCCCCACCCTGGAATCCTTCAAATCAGCCCTTAAAACCCATCTGTTCACCAAGGCCTTTGCCCCCTAGTCACTGTTTCTGTTTTGTTTTGTTTGTTTTCTGTTCTGTCTGTCTGACCATTTCCTCTAGAATTGTAAAGCGTCCTTGGGTTTTATGAAAGGCGCTATACAAATCCAAGTTATTATAATAATAATAGTTATTATTATTAGTAGTAGTATTATTATTATTATTATACCCAGGTATAGGGTTGTGAATGTTATACTCATTTCAAAATCCAGGGTTTTTGAGATTATTGCCATTACTTCCTTCCAAAAGGTCTGAATGGAGGGGCAGGACCAGAAGACATGGGTGTGGTCACCCCCATGTCTCCACATTCCCTCCAACAACCTAATTGGGTACCAGTCTGTTTATATTTCTGTTTTGGGGTAATTAAAAAACTGATCAAACTTTTCAAACAGAAGTCCCTCCAGGTCAGAGAGTTGGTAGAGGATGTCTGTGTCTTCCAGGCATTCAGCCACATGTCCTTGGTTATTTCAATGTCCAGTTCTTTTTCCCATCGTTGTTTCACATAATCTGGTATCCTTGTTCAGTGATGTGAAGCCTTGATATAACCTGCTTATAAGTCCCTTTGTATTCCCTGAGTTATAAGCATCAATACATATGTGATAATAGCTGGTGTGTCCCTTGGATTAGAGGCCTTCACCTCCCTATTCCAATAGTCACAGAGCTGTAAATATCTAGAAAAGTCCTGCCTCTCCATCCCATATGTTTGACACATATCCTTGAAGCTAACAATCTCCCCATTTTTAACCAATGTACACATTGAAGTGATTCCAGGATAGACCCACTGTCTGAATCTGCAATCTTGGGATGCTGGTATAAAATCAGGGTCATATGCCGGCCTTCTGAGCAGTTTAATGATATTTTGGAGTTGGAAACGTTGGGTTATTTCTACCCATATCTTCAATGAAAAACGTACCCATTGGCTTGTCGTCTGCAACCCTTCTTTCTCCCTGCCAACACAGCCCAACAATGACTGTATTGGAAAGTCTGTTAAAGATATTGTCTTCCATTTAGCATCATATGATGGGTTACACCAGTTTACAACAGGTCTCAACTGGGCTGCTAAATATTAAGGACGGGAGGGCCATGCCCCCGGCAGCTGGAGTGTCACCCTTGTTTTTCTTTTGTCCCAAATGAATCTTGAGATATGTTTATTCCATTCTCTAAATTGTTTTGGTGGGATCTCTCCTAATGTGGGGAGAGTGCCAATTGAAATTATACTTTGTAGTGAGTTCCTGTGTAGGGGTGTAATTAAATAGCATAACCTGAGTTGTATTTACACTCAAAGTATATCCATATGTTTCCATATCCATATGTTTCCAATATTTTCATTAGTAAAGGTAGACCTGGACCTGGGTCCATGATTGTGATTACATCATCTGCATAAAGACTCACTTTATAATATAGGGTGTTCACACATATCATTTTGCTTTCACTTTAGATTACAAGAAATGTATCACATAGAGAATTGTATGAGAAAAACAATGGTCCAAACCCCATGGTTCTATCATGTATGGCTCAAAAGTTATCAAGGTTTACCTCTTTACATACACGTGCCAATTACTGGAATGTATCTCAATAGAATCTAGACC
This sequence comes from Nansenia antarctica, assembly GCF_963989245.1. Classification (NCBI taxonomy): domain Eukaryota; kingdom Metazoa; phylum Chordata; class Actinopteri; order Argentiniformes; family Microstomatidae; genus Nansenia; species Nansenia antarctica. The sequence goes on along the minus strand of NC_137674.1, from coordinate 61,437,707 downwards.
TAACAATTTGTATTTTTATTACACAACCTAATATATAATTATTTTCAGAATTTTAAGACCAATATTAATAGCAAATGGGAACATTGATCACACAATTCATAGTGAGCCAGCTGACGTTACAAGTTAGCCAGACCATTGACACAAACAGCGTCTAGTGGGCGAGAGTAGACGGGTTACAACCAGAGCTTGAGGAGGCGACATTTTCGAATCAAAATCCGCTGAATACAAGACAAACATGTATCTATATGTATATATTTTTAGATAGAAAACAAGTTGAATTTAATAGAAAACCATCCGCAGAGACGATCAGATTTCAATAACGATGCGTATCTTTCAAGTGTTAAAATCGGCAAAGGAAAAAACCCTCTGATGTGAGGAGAATTGCGGGTAGACCAATAGGAAGTCAAGATGCCGTAGTTACATTTGACTTGTCCATTAAATTGATTACTATTGGACCAAGCCGTGGAAATTGCAAGAAAGAGAGCTTGTAAATAGTCTAAAATCACCGGAGATAGGGATTAGAACGGCGCCGCTGAAAGCTGTAGTGAGTAGCAACGGTAATGTTGAAATTGTTGAAATGAAAGTACATCGAAAACAAGTACACAGAGTTAAAACTATAATACATATGGACATATATGTTGACACATGTAAGACAAAATCTTCCCCCAAATTTTTTTATGGTGATTAAGTAGCGCAACCCTGGCAAAACCCTGTTTTCGCACGTTCTATGACCAGTGGGTGGACACCCTACACTTTATACTCCATACCTCCCATAGATATGCCCTTCAAATCTGTCTCCTGTCTTATTGCTTGGGCTAACGGTTCAATTAATAGGTTGAAAAGGCTAGGGCTGACGGGGCAACCCTGCCTACAGTACAGCCACGTTGTAAAGTTATGGAGTTAGAAAGACTGCCATTAACCTTTATTCTTGCAGTAGGGGCAGAGTAAAGTGCACGGATACAACCTATGAAGTCTTCACTAAATCCAAATCTATTCATGACTAGGTAAATAAATTCCCATCCAACTGAGTCAAAAGCTTTTTCAGCATCTAAACTGAGGATAATACAGCTGTTTTTTTCCCGGTTAATCTGGTCAATAACATGTAGAGCTCTCCTTATATTGTCTTGGGTATGTCTGTTTTTTATGAATACTGTTTGGTCATCTATTAATAAAGGCATTGAGATTTCCATCCTCTTCGTCAAGATGGTGGCATATAGTTTATAATCGGAATTCAAACAGCTTACAGGGCGATAACCCTTGAAATCCAGCCTGTCCTTTACCTCCTAGGGATAACTGATATAAAGGCCTCCCTCCAGGAGAGAGGTAGAGAGCCTTCTTTTAGAGTATAGTTGAAGCAGGATTCTAGCGTAAGAAGAGGTGTTCTCTTATATATTTGTACCATTCTGGGGGGAATCCGTCAGTACCTGGTGATTTGTTATTGTTTAGACTTGAAATGGCTTTGTCTATTTCCTCTTTTGTGATTGGAGAGACAAGTTTATCGTTAATTTCCTTGCCTATCCTAGGAAGGTCCAAGGAATTCAGAAATTCAGTCATTGTGTTTCTATTAGCCTGGGTTGGTTGGGAGTATAGAGATTTATAGTATGTTTCAAAAGCTTTTTGTATATCCTCCAAATTATTAGAAATCTTATTTGTTACTGGGTCTCTAATCTTATAGTTGGTGTTTTCCGCTTGTTGTTTTTTTAGCCTCCAAGCTATCAGTTTTTTTTTTTGCTTTAGGGCCTGCCTCATAATATCTTTGCTTCATAATCCTTATGTTTTTCTCAATTTCCTCACTTAGTATTTTATCTATTTCTTGCTTGACATTTCTTATTTGGAGTAGGATAGAGGTTTCTTTATTAACAATGTGTGCTTGTTCTAGATCTTTCAATTCTTTCTGTAGATTTAACCATTTGTTTGCTATGATCTTCCTGCTGAGAACCGCTTTGGCTGCATCCCACAATGTATTAGGATTTACATCTCCATTATAATTGTCCTCTAAATATTCACCTAGGTTGCCACCATTGAGGCTCTAAAGGTGGGATTATTCAACATGCCAGTGTTTAGCCTCCACAATGTTTTTCGCTGTCTTCCATCTAAGTGTAATGTTATATAAACCCCAGAGTGATCTGAGAGATCTCTCTGGCCTATTCTGCAGTCTTTCAGTCTGTGTAAATCCTTATTATATATAAAGAAATAGTCTATTCTTGAATAAGCTGTATGCCGTGCAGAGTAGAAAGTGTATCCTGATGGTGAATGCCATATATCAATCAATCCTATATCTGAGCAATTTGTTTATACGTTTCTCAATAGAATTCCTTCTTCTTTTCCTGTTGGTTGTATCTAATAAAGCGTTAAGGAGCATATTGAAATCTCCTGCACATAATGAGCGTTCCATAGGTTTCTGATACCATCAAATCAAACACCTTTCTGTAAAAGTGCATATCACTCCTAGGGGGAGCATAAACATTAAATAATGTCACGTCTTTTTGGTCTATTTTCCCTTTTATCAAGACAAATCTGCCCTCCTTATCGTTTATTTCAGATATGAATTCAAACCGGATTGATTTGATTTGCAACTTTTTTCCCCCTTTTGATATGATGAGATGGTTCCTAAATCCTTTTTTTTATTTTATTTTTTATGTTCATCATTAGAAAGATTAGTTTCTTGCCAGAATGCTATATTCACCTTTTTGATTTAGATTTTAGCTATCATTTTGCTTCTTTGATCAGATTATTTAGCCCATTTACATTCAACGAAAGTGTTATAATGTTGGTAATGCATTAATTTTAAATTAATTACATTAATTGAAACATTGCATTTCTAACATCCCAGACCTAAAAAAACCTCAAAGAACTATAATACACAAAAAAGAGAGTCGCTTCCAGAGAAAGAGGTCTCGTGTCGCACCTCTGTCTCCTTTCTGCGGTATCCTTTCAGCTTCTCTCGAACCTGGCGTTGAAACCGAGTCTTGTCTGTGTCATGTCGTATCTCGGTTGTCTCCCACGGCAGAAGTTGGCCAGCGTCTACTCTGAAATGTCCCTGCGATTGTCACTTTGGGTGATTTCACTCACTGTGAGTAATCGTTTCCATAGGTCCTCTGCTGCTTGTGTCGAACTGTACACGGCCTGTCTCCCAGAAAACCCTCATTCTGGCCAACGGAGTCTGGAAACGTATTCCCTTCCGAATTCCTTCCTTCTGTTCTGCACCTCTGTCGCGTAGTCATGGTCAAAGTAGATTTTTTGTTTTGCATACGGAGTTCCTTCTTCCAGGCAGAGTAGAGAATCTTCTCCCTGACTGAGAACTGAAGGAAACGGACCACCATGGAACGCGGTGGAGCGCCCGCGGGTGGTTTCGGAGCCAGAGCCCGGTGTGCGCGTTCTATCCCCAGGTCACGGTCAATGTCATCTCCCAGCTCCGTCTTTATCACGTTTTCAATGAACAAGGCTGCAGATGTGCCCTCGGCATCTTCTGGGCCACCATAAATCCTATTGTTGCGTCTAGATCTACCTTCCAAATTTGTCACCTTCTGCGTTGGTTGCCGAGTAGCTGGGAGAGGGTATTCTTAACGCCAATGTCCCAACGTTCCATGCCGGCCATGCTCTCCTCCAGCTCCTCTACGCGCTTCACTGCGCCCTCTATCTGACCCGCTGCATCTTGAATTTTCTTATTTATTTCCGTCGTGAATTCGTCCATCTGTTTTTTATGTCGTCTCTGAAACACGTGCGGAATTCAGAAAAGTCTCTTTTCAGTTCTACTCTGAGCGCTGCCATGCTTTCAGTCAGGACCTCGGTCATTTTTTCACGCATTGAGGCTAAACCTCTGTCTTCTCCGAGACCACCATCTTGTCTTTTTGAGAGTTCACTGGCCGTGTTTTCTTTCTGAATTTCTCGCTCAGGATTGCCTCGTAATCCATAACCCCCTTTCTTGTTTTTGTCCCGGTCCATTGTTATATAAATATATTTCAATTTGAATTAATAAAAGTTCTTGAATTTGGGGAATTTTAAAGCTGACTCAGGAGCTCGGTTTTTAAGCTGTCATCGCTTGTGGTTCGCCACCGCAAGTGATCTACACTATCTTAATAAACCAGGGGATTTAAACAAGAGATCTGATTGTTTTTCCAAGTTATAGCAGGCTTTCTGGAACAGGGTTCTGTCCTCCCCAGCCAAGACCCCCTTTGGCATTGGCACTAGTCTAGGCCAGACATGGCAGTGGTATCGATTCAGAGGTCCTGAGTAGTGCTCGGTGAGAGTGAGGATAATAATGTGTATTCTGCATCCGTCATTTGTATTGATTGTTGATTAAATCTAGTCTTGAGGATAGTTAAATGGCATGGATGCAATGTCCATGGAACAAAGTATTTTCTCTAATAGAGAGAGACTGGGGTACTTTCACTGAGAGGCACAAAAGCATAGACATATCCTACAAAACAGCAGATTGGACTGTGGTACTCTATAATTTGGCTTTTTTAATTATTTGTTACTTTGGAAATTGAGATTTCTTTTCAGCATCCATACCTACAGTAAGTAAATCCTAGTCAAACTGGGTTCAAGACATTGACTTGTTTAATCTGAACGATGGCAGTGAAGTTTAATCCAACTGTTTGAAACTTCAAACCCTTAAGCAGTATTCTTTCATCACAATGTGATAAGAACATTTCCCTCAATACTTAGTTAGTTCTGTTTTTTCTGAGGACACTAAACAGCTTTTGTGTTAATGAGAAAAAAATACCTCTAATTTGGGGATTTGCATATTTCGTCTAAGAGTGTGTGTTTGCCCTAAAAATAATTGTACTGAAATTAATTTCACACTCTGAGAAACTCATTGTCCTTTGCAATGCTCAGATTCATAACTAAAACGGCACATCCCTACCCTTCATTAAATTACTGCTCCTTAAAGAACTCAGGGATGAAGAGACTGCTTTAATTGAAAGTATATGACTACGCCGCCTCACAATGGTGTGTGATAATTTGAAGATATATTTTTTTTTAATTGTGCTTAGAGGAATTCTAGTGTTACTGCTTTTAGTGAGAACAGGCTTTATTTGCTAACACAAGCTTCATCTTCGGTAGTCTAAAAAGAGATAGAGAAAATCATTACCATGTTCAGTTTTTCACAGTTTCACACTTGAGAGATTTACTGAGGTAGCTAAATCATTGCGAAACAAACCCTACACTAAACCCACTGCTTCCATTACAACGATGCACAGCTTGCAACTCTCAGTTAATGACCAATATTTGGCTGAAGTATAGCATCCTGCTCATGTCTTGTTCAGAAACAACCCATACCCCCTAGACACTGGCGTAGATCTCAAAAGATTGGACAGGAACAGTAACAGCAAGATAGCGAAAATCCCACATAGCCAATCATACGACAGGGTTGAGCGATTACCACATGCTCATCCAATCCTCTCAGATATGAACATGTGTCTAGTGTGAAGGTGCAAGGGGATGACTCTGAACAGGGTCTTGCTTTAACTTTTGTCAAGCTTTCAACGTCACCTATCCACTGTGCACCCCAATTTCCATTTACTTTTAAAGCTTTGCTTTGTGAAATATGTGTTCTATTTAATTAATTGAACTGCAAGGCCATCAGTCCTGCAGCTTTTGGGCTATTACTTTTCTACATTTTTAATTATGGAACTCAACAGATTAATTGAGAGTGAATCCCTCTTTCCTTCCTGCTGGCATCAATCGCTTTTAGGAGGGAGATAAAAAATCATTAGATCTTACAAATTTGAAGGGGTTTGATGTTGCGACTGTAGACACAAGTTAAAAGGTATTACTTCAATGCGGTTTCATCATTCACTCATACTTTGGATTCCCTTTTAAAAATGCATAAAAAGAAATTTCCTTTGACTTAATGGAGGAGTACCCGGAAACGATTCCATATGATGCATCAGAACCACTGTCTAGCTACACCTGAGGCTGGTTGAATTGCTGTGCCTCATACCTCCACCCCTCTTCTGAAGTAAGAACTTCCTGACTTGGATTTAGAGTTTGTATAATACAGTATGTTTGCATAGTATAGTATGTTTGGGCTCTCACACCGTTCCACTGCCATTTAAATCCAAGTGGGGAAGTGCACAAGTAAGTGCATAAGGTACTTAAGGATAAGGGTAGAGAAATTACAGAAAATGTCTGACCTTCTACATTTCGAGCTCTTATGCAGGTCCGTCATATCAACCTGGGGATCAAAGTTCTATTATGGTTCCCTCCAGAACCGGAGAGGAGTCAGCTCTCAAATGGCAATGTTATTTCTCAAATGGGAGAGTATGTGAGCCATTGAACTTTAGTGTGGCATGTTACCAGAAATATTCATTTCTAAAGGACAGACGAAGAAGGGGGGGGGGGTTAAATCGTCTGGTGACCAAATAAACAGCCATGACGGAGATTCACCTTGACATTAATTCCAGCTCTTTGAGTGGTGAGCCAAGCATTTTCTTTGGGGCTTGTGCACTCTCTCCCATTTAGCCTATCGAGAGACATTATGTCTTCTCACTTATCTCTGACATGTTCACATTTAGATCCTGTCACAGACTCTCTGTGTGTGAGGAGAGGAGAGAGGGTAACCTGCCTGCTTTTGAAGCACTGGCTCTCAGGAGCTGTTTCTGTGTGCCTGTCAGCTTGTCCCTGCTCTCTCGTGACTGTAGCTTGCTATCTTGACAACAGACATGACATGATATTAAAGGCTTGGAGGGGTGTGAGTGGGGGGGGAAAGGGGTGAGTGTTCCATCAATATTAGCGGCACCTCCCTCTCTCCCTCACACACACACACACACACACACACACACACACACACACACACAGACACACACAGACACACACAGACACACAGCGAGAAACAGAGAGTGTGTGTTGTTTGGTGAAGAGGATGGGGATTGCTGTTGCCAACCTCAACAAAGGAACAGGCTGGTACACAGTGCTCTAAGACTACAGTGATGTACCTCCTACACGCACATCGTGTGTGTGTGTGTGTGTGTGTGTGTGTGTCTGTGTGTGTCTGTGTATGCGTGCATGCGTTAAACTCCCTGCTGCTTGGTTGTGTGTGTTATCAGTCTTGACTTATCCAGGGTAGTGGAAAAAGCAGAGTGGATGAATGTGAAAGATCAAAGTTCCTGTCAGAGTTCACAGAGCAAATAAGAGGGAGTTAGTTACTGGGACTCAGGATTTGTGTCTATCATCATAAGCCCCTGATGCCTTTGTTCTGAAAGCTCAGTAAACAGCAAAGTTGTTTACAGATTCACAGCATACAACTAGTACTAATACTTTTGTGATCACTCTGTTCCATCTCAGGTCCTGATGAGAGAGGAGTAGTGCTCTAGTTTTCCACTCTTTAATTTGGGTGTTGTTTCAGCGGTGAGAGTGCTCCTCTAAGACTCAGCACACCATTCCAGCTTCACAGCCAGAGTTCCATTGCCGGCCTTGTTTTTCCCACTCTACTGTTTCTCCCGGAATATAAAAGCACAGCGGCGTCCTGTCCCGACCTGCTGGTGGTGCAGGGACTGATCGTCAGAGAAATGAAAGAAAAGCCTCAGTGCTCAGCATTCAGCATTCAGCGCTCAGCGGCAGTCTGCAGGGCTTTTAGTAGAAGAATGCCAAGGCACCCAAAGCTACGCCCTCCTACTTCAATCACCGAGGCAGGAGAAGAGAGGGAAAGGCTTGAAACAAGACACAAAACAAAAGAAAGCTTAAAAATAGCTTACCCAGGAGGTGCACAATCTACACACAATAATTCACCCCAGCCCACCCCAGCTCAGCTAGGCTCTGGGAGTCAAACCTCACATACACTAGCAGCTAGCACTGTGTTGGGAGAGGAAGAAGGAAAAAATAAACAAAGAAAAAATAAAAACACAACTGACTGCCTGGCTAAATGATGGTGTTTGGATTATTGGGGACCACCAGTTCAGTGAAGCAGAAAATGGGAATATGCTTCTAAGGGCTCACCAGTTTACTTGAGGAGAGAACCGTAGGGTCTCCCGAGACAGACAAAGCAACTTCAGAAAAACAAGGCTGAAACAGCCAAGCACTGCCGCAGGGCTAATTGTAACTAATTGGAATTCATCTCAACAATAAATATATGTTAAGACTTATTGAATCTCCTGTACTTATTTATTTATTATGGATGCATTTAACCTTAGAGAAATAAGTGTGAAAGCCAAAGACATAAGACACTGCATTGTCTTATGTCAGGTAGAGCAACAATTGTATTGTCTTACATCAGGTATCATCATTCTAGAGCAGGAACCGCAGTTCGCCTATTAGGCTACGTTCACACGGCAGGTCTTGATGCTCAATTCCGAATTTTTACACAGATCAGATTTTTTTGTTTGGCAGTTCACATGACTTTTAAATGTGACCTATATTTGACCTACATTGCCTAGAGTGAACATTCCACGGCCCTGAACAGACCAGCATGCGCAGAAGGACAATAACAATGACGTCAGGATGTCACGCGCAGCGCACTGTTTACAGAAGTAACCATGGATAATAATAATAATAATAATAATAATACATTAGACTTATATAGCGCTTTTCTAGACACTCAAAGACGCTTTACAAACTGAAAAGGTTGAGTAGTAAAATAAAAAGAAACAAAAAAATAAATAAAAGAAAGTATAGGGGTCTAATTAATTTGTAGATTACTAAATCTAAATCTAAGTCTCTTTGTAGGATACAGGTCTACTCTGTACAGTATACTGCAAGTACCGGTATATCCAGATTTATGATATATAATATATAGGATAACATATAACATGTTACAACCGGTTTCATTTTCAAGTTTTTGTGCAGCGGAAGCCGGTAAAGATATGAGCAAGATATAATATGAGCAATTGGTCTAGAGTGCAGGGTTGCCAGATGGGGTGGGTTACCGCCAAATGGGCTACTGGATTTAGCGGTTATGGGCTGGTTAGGCTGTAAATTGTCAATCCCATCTGGCAACCCTGCTAGAGTGACGTAAAAGTCGCATTAAACGCGACTTGACAGTTCAGACGGGGGTGGGTTGCTAAATATCATACATGTATCCAATAAAATACCACCTCTGAACGCGACCCAGGTCGGATTTTAAAAAGTCAGATTTCATGTGACTTGCGCTGTTCCCACGGTCATGCATAAATCAGACCTGAGTCGCGTGTCGTCAAAAAAATCGGATTTGGGTCACATTTCACTGCAGTGTGAACCTAGCCCTAGTGACCTCTGTTCTAGAGCATTGCCTGAAATGTGTCATGTCGTATGTACATGTCGTATGACAATGGACTGTTTCACTGTTGAAGAGAGAACATGACACTGTGATATACTGTATACTTTATTCTCAAGATTAAACTTCCACGATTTGTAAGTGTATCCCTATGTGTATATAATTGTGACAGCCAATGCCTGCTGTTATTTTTAGTGTTTCATTTGTGACCTCTTTCATATCTCATTACAAAGGTCAGTGTAATTACACCCAGCTCTGAAGTTAGCTAATTAACATGTTCTGACATCTTACAGTACATTGCCAGGGATGTTGTTTTTTCAATCAGTAAATGTATTAATATTCAGTGTTGCATTGTGTTCTCGGAATTGCATTGTTGTCAGACTCACAACGAGGACAGCATGCTGATTTATGAATGCTTTTGAAAGCCTAATTATTCACATTAACACTCCTGATCCAAAAATGTGGTCTTTGTGTGTTTTTTTATGATGCACATCACTCACATAGATATTGTATTGTATTCATTAATTTACACTTCTGTGTGTGATTTGATTTGGATTTTTTTATTTGTCCCAAACACAATAAACATATAAAAAGTAAAAATAAAAAATAAAAAATAAAAGTTAAAATAAGTTTTACACAAATTCACCTCGTGCAATAGTGCATTCAGGAGGGGACAGGAGGACGTGAAAACGTATCTAGTCCTGCCCCTTCCTTACAATATACTACACATTTTCAAATGTCTGGGGGGTTGGTGGGTGGGGGGACAGAACTGGGAGTGTACTGTCATTGTAATGGTGGTTAAAGGAGTTGGCCAGTGATTTATTTTATCCTGTGTTGAGTCGCAGGACTGTGGGGAGATCGGGAGGGGATCCAGTGTGATCAGTTTAGTTGACTGTGCGAGTCTGAAGAATCCTGCGCTGTAGGCCATTCAGTTGGCTCAAGAGCATCGAGGGATGGGGGGAGCAGAGTTTATGAGGTTGAAGAGTATGTTGTTTGTTAGGTGGTATTGTTTAATTGGAGGCCATCTCTTTTGAATAGGTCTCTCTGCCTCCAGAATATGTTCCAATGGTCAATAAATTGTGACGGCAGGTGGTGAAACCATAATCCAGTTGCAGACTCGGAAGGGCTCTAAAATGAAAGTGAAACTTATTGTGTCAACAATATCTGGTTTTCACTCACTCGATATAAAAAACAACAGTGAAGGTGGGGTCTTTTTTGGGTCCATGCCAGGACGTACTAGTTTTGTGCGTTTTGACTGGTGTCTCCACTCTGTGTCTGTGTCCACAGGAGCCTCAGGGCCATCAGGGGGGTAGCATAAATCTAGCCCATTACCTATCCTGCTTCAGATGTCTGAGTTTCCAATCAACAAAGCATTACTCTATTACTCTCTTTAGTAGCACTGTAATAAACAGACTGAAGGAAAACATAGAAACATTGGATACTACATGTGAATTTACTTGCGATTAAAACAATTTGGCAAGGGTAGGGAGTTTGGAGATAGGGCGGTAGTTGTCTAAGGCCGAAGGGTCCCCAACGAGGAGGAGAACATAGGCTGCTTTCCAGATTTTGGGGATGGAGTTAGTCTGTAGGCTCTGCTAAAAAATATGAGTGACATGTTTAGCAATGCAATCAGCTGCCAGCTTTAAAAGATAAGGATCCAGGTTGTCGGGTCCAGTCGACTTCTTTGGATCAATAGCTTTTAGAGCTTTACCGATTTCCACAATAGAGATAGGTCTAAAAACAAAAGAACTGGAGTTAGAGCTCTGAGACCCTGCTGCAGTTATATTAAAAACAGACCCAGCTGAAATGAAATGATCATTAAAGTGCCTGACAATATCATCTTTGTTCTTAATTTCAGTTGAGTCAACTAAAATGCATTCAGGGAGGCCTGAAGTAGGAATTGGTACATGACAATGGTTTTATCTGTTTCCAGAATTTAGTGGGGTTGTTGAGGTTTACAGATATTGAGTTTTAAATAATAATCTGATTTGAATATTCTAGTCTGGATTGTGCATTTATTTCTCAGAGCTCTACTGGCAGTGCAGTCATCAAGGGAGTTAGTGGATCTAACCTTGACCCAGGAGGAGTTCCGTTCCCTGATCAGGTTAGATAGTTCCCCAGTGAACCAAGAATTGTCCTTCCCAGAGATCCAGATTTTTTTTATAGGGGCATGCTTATTGCAAATTGACAGGAAAGAATTATGAAAATGTTCCCAAGCACACTCAATATCAGGGATTAGGCTGACTCTGCCAATGTCACTATTGTACAGATCATGCAGAAATGCTTGTTCATCAAAACGCTTAAAATGTGTTTTAAAAACATAACAAGGTATGAACCTGGGTAATTTAGAGTCACCCAGTCAAGTTCTGCACAACAGTTCCTCACAATGAACACGTCATAACAATATGAAACTCTTCTCTTGTCTGCCAGACTATAGATAATATATACGTATATAATGTATAATGTATAATATTATGTGTATATAGTCTGTGCCAGACTGCATCAACAACGGAATCAGTTTAAATGTAATTCCCACTGTAAGTCCTACTGTTCACCTTATTATTTATGATAATCCATTTCGTAACATCCAAGTATTGTTTAATGTTTACAGATCCAATTAAATATGATTCCTGATTAAACTGTACAACATATTTGAGGGGTTGTTTTGCAAAAACAGATATCTCTCTTAGTATGTATTATCCTAAATCATGTTTTTTCTTTTAGATTAGATTCAACCTTATTGTCATTGACAAGTACTAAGAAAGCCATGAATGTCTCAAGTGTTACGTTACATTACACAAGTGTAAGAAAGTAAAATTCTTAGGCTTCGGTTCCCGACATTAATAATAATAATAATAATAGCTTTAATTTATATAGCGCCTTTCAAAAACCCAAGGACGCTTTACAAGGGAATGAAACGGACAGACAAAACAGAAAACAACAAAACAAAAACCGAAACAATGACTAGGGGCCAAAGGCCTTGGAGAACAGATGAGTTTTGAGGGCTAGTTTGAAGGAGTCCAGTTACACTATTACAGGTAACACAGGATACACTAGTGGTGCAACTAGTAATAATAGATAGTTCAGTAATAAATTAGCTGTGCGCATAAGGTTTTCAAAGACTGTAAACATGTGTGTGCTTGGGGATGATAGTCAATTGTCTACAGTGGGTTTATTCATGTTTTTCAATGTATGGACACCTGATTTGATCCATGAAGTCCAGAAGGCACATAATAATTTATAAATAAACCAATAGATACATGATCCCTGCATAGGAGACCACAGCACATGCAGCAACAAGTGCACAGGCTAGATGGCTAGGCTACAGCAAGCGGGTAGTTGGCTTCAAGAGCATTGTGTTGAGCAGCGATGCAGAATCCACTCGACCAGCTGGATGAGCCTAATCAGGGGCGCATAGCACAGAGGATTCTCAGAGAAGCTACTCCGCTCCAAACCCAGCAGTGTGTAGGCACCGAAAATAGACCAGTGGTAATCCACTAGTGATATATTGTAGTTCTATCTTGGTCACGTGGCCGGAAATTATATATTGATGACTCAGAGAGAAGGTTGAATCGTAATCATTGTATTAGGCAGATCTGGGTTGCATTCCCATGTACAGATGTTTCCAAGGCAGCATGCTCTGTTAAGTCCAAGCTTCAAGCATGGCTACGACATGGCTGGTGCCGAGCCTGGCTGTGGCATAAAGAGATGCCAAGCAAAGTACTGATGTTTGTTACAGCTTATATACAGTTCTCAGAGAGGAAATAGCTTTTACCTCGTAACTTACAATACTGACATTAGTTCCCATACATGGCTATACTGTGTTCATGCTGTTCTGCTCTGTTGACCACTGGGTAGGCTCGTATGTCCTTAGAGTTAAACCGGTCTCACTGTTACTTGATATGGTATGTGCCTGCTCCTAAATATGTTGTTTACTACTGAGAGTGGGCACACCTAAAATATGTTTAAGGTTAAACAATGAGTATTGCAATATTTGATAGGCACACAACATTTGCATATAGTCACACAAAAACGCATCATATCAACTAGCGAGCAGGCTAGGTGACTGAGTCAATGGTTTCAGCCGTCCGGTTGCAGCAATGAAATTAAAATGATGTCCTTTTTGTGAAAGAGTCACTTTTCTTGTTTGGTTTAACACATACAGTTGCTATAGAAAGTCAACACACCCCTTCACTTTTTCCACATTTTGTTGTGTTATAGACTCGTTTATTTTAAATGTATTAAATAAATTAAAAAATGGCATCAATCCACACACATTACCCCATAATGTGAAAACAAGTTTTCAGACATTTCTGCACTTTGTCATTATGGGGTATTGTGTGTGGATTGATGACTAATTTGTATTTATTTCATCAATTTTAAATTGAATCTACAACACAACAAAATGTGGAAAAAGTGAAGGGGTGTGTTGACTTTCTATAGCCAATCTATAGGACAAAAACATTCAGAGCTCAGGGCTCACAAACAAAGAACTCACAAGGAACTCAGCAGACATAGAACCGGACTGGTGGCCATCTTGGATTGCATGCTGGTTGCATCTATATGTGTGACTGTCATAGAAGACATCTGGCCAACAACAACCATTAGCAGCAGCAGCCGTGCTGACCTGATTGGAGGTTTTTAAGCATTGCGTTGCTGTGTAACCCATCTGTGTGCAGGGAGCCATTTACGCCATAACACTGCCAAAACCTTCCCAGCACACTCAGACTGGCAGACCCTGAGACATGGCAGACACGCACGCATTTTATACCTCCAAGCACTGACCCGAATCAGTTGTAATAACAGACAGAAGTGTTGGGTCGCGTGGGACTGGTGCTAAGGTGAGCTGATCTTAGACCAGTGCTGGGGGTGGATGCTCTGTAATGAGGTGCACTGGGAGCTTAGTTATGATAGTTTCCTCTGCGAACAGCCCTACTGAGGGTAGAGGTAATGAAGAAGTACACCCCAAGGCAGAGTCACGCTCACTGAATCACTCACATATCCTCCCATTAAGTCTTCCCATAACACACCACTCTCCTCTGTGCTCTGCTCCTCCCAGCTCATCTCCCACAGCCACACACACACACACACACACACACACACACTACTCACCACACAGGGGATTCTGGGAATACTGGGGTGCAGCCTCTTGCTCCAGGCATATCGTCGCAATCAGATCAGGTGCTGAGCTAGTCTTCTATGTGTGTGTGTGTGTGTGTGTGTGTGTGTGTGTGTGTGTGTGTGCTTGGGTATGTGTGTGTGTGTGTGTGTGTGTGTGTGTGTGCTTGTATGTCTCGTTATTCCGAAATATTGGTATACCCCATGTTGGGGACCAGATGTACTACTTGGGGGGTATTTCATGTTGATAACTAAATCAGCGATTAATTGAAAAAGCCTGGTTAGAGTCAACTGTGATTTAAGACTCAAGTCATTCCAATAACACAATTCAGCCTTGTCAACACTAACTCTGTTTATGCTTGGAAATGCTTGCTTTGGGTGCACACACCCATATAATAAGCAGCCCAGAACAGCCGATTGTCGAAAAGAAGATACTATGACTGGAAAATGAGAGCGCAGAGCAGTCCCTTGCAGCACGGGAACACACCCTGCTGATGGAGCTTTATGAAGACAAAAAATAAGAAGTAATCACCAAAAAGGGAAATACTGTCAGATTAAATGCGTAAGTTATACTAGCCCCTACTTATTGTTTTATTTAAAGGTTTTATTAAATGTACATTCACTACTGTGGTTATATTTGATAAAAACATAACAGTACAACATTTACAGGTTACATCCACATACAACACAGCTTACAAACACAGTCACTCCACCAACTCTTTTATCTCTGATATTGCCATGGTCCATGTTTGGATTGTCCTTTCATTAGCTCCATGTATTCTGGCTATAGATTGTTCCATGTAGAGTATGTCCAGGAAAGACAGCATCCATTGTTTACGAGTAAGAGCATGTGGAGGGTTCCATCATAGTGCTAAACATGTTTTGGCTGTGGTAAGACCAGCAAATAAGACACGAGACATGGAGGCTGACAGATCCAATGATGAAGTATCATTCAAAATCAACAATCTCAGACAAGGTATATAGATCCCCAATAGGTTAGATAAAGTGGAAGATATTTGTTTCCAAAATACCGCCACCCCAGGACATTCCCAGTACGTAAAAAAGAGCCCACATGTCTGAGTGAACACAGATCACAAATTGAGGAGGGTATGATTTTCATCAGGTGGCGTCTTCTCGGAGTGAGGTATAACCTGTGTAAGAAGTTAAAGTGAATAAGCTTATGATTAGAATTTTTAGATGTGGTATCCAAATTGTCCCAAACAGTCATCCAATCAATTTCCCCATCAGCAAAATCAAGGTCTCTCTCCCATACTTGGTGGACAGCAAGAGGATTGCAAGAAGATTCTAGTAAACGAGAGTATAATTTAGAGACTAAACCCCTTGTCTGTACTCCCACATCTAACATTGTGTGAAGCTCATGGGTGTATAGAGATTGCCCCCAGGGAACACCATATGCACGCATGGAAGATCTAAGTTGCAGGTAAAGAAAGAATGAGAACCATGGTAAATTGTAGGTCATACGCAGATCATTAAATATTCTAAGACCCTCGTCATTAGTGTCAGAAAGAACATGTATACCTTTATCACTCCATTGGGGATATGAAAAAGGCACTTTTCCAGTTAGAAGAGCGAGATTGTGAAATTGATAGGAGTATGGGTGTGCCACTTTAACTCAGAGTGAGTAGCCTTCTCTACAGCGAGCCATATTGATAAAAGAGAGGACATTATAGGGCCCAGCTTAGATTTACAGCCGCTCAGGTGACATCTTTCCTGGGCATGACGGGCTATTATCTAAAATTCCTGCCTCAGTACTCCGCCACCACAGCCCCCCTGCGTCAGCTGTTACGTAAGGATGAGCCATGGGTGTGGTCGCAGGCATGCACTGAGGCTGTGTGTGCCCTCAAAGCCCAGCTTACATCACCCCCAGTGCTGGCTCACTTCAACATCTCCAGCCCCACCCTGGTCACGTGTCCGCCATAGCAGTAGGGGCTGTGTTATCACAGACCCAGAACGGCATTGAGAAACCCATCGCCTTCGCCTCCCGCGCCCTCAACCCGACGGAGCAGCGCTACTCTGTGGGTGAGCGTGAGGCACTAGCATGCATCTGGGCCTGTGAGAGGTGGCACTTGTACTTGTATGGCCGAGCCTTCACACTGAGAACAGACCATCACACACTGACAACCCTGCTGTCCACATCAGGAACAGGCCATAGACCACTGAGGTTACACCGGTGGGCTGACCGTCTCCGTCAGTATAACTATAGCTTACAGTTCACTCCCGGCAGGGAAAATGTTGTGGCTGACCTTTTCTCTCGCTCCATCTCGGCCCCAGCCCCACACGAGGGCTCAGATCAGGTAGAACAGGACATTATTATGTTACACGACCCCCTCCAAGCCACTGTGTCTCTGCAGGGGTTAAAGGACGCCTCAGAGGAGGACCCTATTCTCGGCCAACTCTGGACCTATATCCGGACCGGGTGGCCTCACAAGGTGTCAGAGGACCTGGTGGCATTTTCCAGAGTTAAACAGGAGTTGTCCTGTTGGAATGACACCTGCGTCACACGGGGGCTTTGCACTGTGGTCCCGGGTGCCCTTCGTGCACGTGTTTTGACTATGGCGCACGAGGGTCATCTGGGCATAGTGAAGCTCAAACAGCGCTGTCGGGACCTGGTGTGGTGGCCAGGGATTGACAGAGACATTGAAGCCCTGGTTAGGGACTGCTCTGCCTGCCTGGTGAGTGGAAAGACCGGACACCAGGCTCCCCCACCTCTGCAACCTCTGGCCTGGCCCTCTCAGCCCTGGGAGCACCTGCAGCTAGACATCTGTGGGGAGATCCATGGAGTTCCTCACCACCAACGCTTTTTGGTGGTTGTTTATGACCTGCTTTCCAAGTGGCCAGAGCTTACCACTACGGGCTCGGTGACCTCTCAGGTCATTGTGGACTTCCTGGACTCTCTCTTTGCCCGCTGAAGGCTGCCAAAGACTATTACAACTGACAACGGCCCCCAACTGATCTCTGCAGAGTTCACCTCCTACCTGGTGAGTAAGGGCATCCGCCACATCTATTACCACTCCCAGGCCAACGGGGGGGTGGAATGCTTTAGTCAGTCATTGAAAAATGGACTTAGAGCGCATCTTGCCCAGGGGTGTTCATTCAAACAGGCCATTCACCACACTGCTGCATTATAGAGCCACGCAACACTTGACGACGGGTGTCTCCCCAGCGTTCCTCATGCTGGGCCGGGAACGTCCCCTGGGGTCAGAGCCACAGTCACCCGTCAGCAGAGGCGGATGAAGCAGCGCATTGACCATTCCAAACGGGTCAGGGTGCCAGACATCAGGGTTTCAGACTGGGTTAGAGTTTGTAGGCCCCACCGGGACAATAAAATGGCCTCTTTCTGGTCTTCCCCCTTCCAAGTCACCCGTCAGTTAGGATTAGCCACCTTCCTCCTTACCGATGACATGCCAGTCACCTCAGGAAGGTACCAGCCCCGCCGGACATGGACAATGACACTCCCGGTGCTATACCCTCAGGGGACTTAGATGCCCCGGTACCCTCAGGGGACTTAGATGCCCCGATACCTCAGGAAGCCCCTACACAGGTCGTAGATATTCCTTTGCCTCAGCCTTCCTCGTCCCCATCACGACCTGTCCGTATACGTTCATGCCCTGGCCACTGAGAGGACTTTGTGTCTACCTTTCATGCTTGAAGTTCTGCCAGGGGGGGGGGAATGTTGTGTCCACACATAGGGTTAATTGGGGATACTCTGGGTTGATTGCTTGTGACTATGGTGATTCATGTATGATCGATTACTCTGTGATTGTGATGTGTAGCCTAATTGATGTGTCTATATCTGTGATGTATTGCTCTTGTCTATTGTTGATACTACAGTAAAGAACACGTGACGCTATGATACAGTGTGTTGTGTGCTTCTTACCTCAAACATAACAGGTGAATTAGCTAAAGTCAGTGTGACCATAATGACACAGTGATCAGATAGTGGACACGGAAACATTAATGCATCATGTATTTCAGAAATGGATGGAGAAATGAAAATGTAATCTATACACGAGTATGTTTTATGTCTGTTGGAAAATAAGCTGTATTGTAACTGAGGGGTTAATGACTCTGAATGTGTCCAACAGGTTAAAGTCTGATATAAAACGTGACAGAAAGACCGATGCTGAATTTTGGGAATGAGAATGTTGGTCCTGAGGATGTGAGCGTTCTAAGGCAGGGTCCAGGGTCGCATTCATATCCCCACCCATGATCAAAGCATAATCTTGCAACTCTGACATTATCACTGACAGGTGTTGGAAAAACTCTTTCTCAAAAGGGTTGGGGGCATAAACAGACAAGAACACCAGCTTTCGCCCAGCAATAATGTTTTTTATCAGTGAGACCCGCCCATCAGCACTGCCAGACTTCTCCAGAACATTTATAGATAGGGAGTGTTTTGTTACAATAAGAGAGCCACAGGATTTGGAATTATATGAAACCGATGCTGCTATACAGTAGTCGTGTCTGTTAGCAAAACAACGTACATCAACTGCTTTAAGATGGGACTCCTGCATAAAATACACAGAAATGCCACCAAAAATACACAGAAATGCCACCAAAGAACGTGTGACAAGGAAAATAAAAAATAAAATAAACAAACATATTCCCCATATCCCCAAAAAACATTAGACACCTCACACTGAGAAAGGGGGCTATAAACACAGTCACATAGCCCGTTCCCTTAACCAAAACAGAGTTGCCTACAAAGGCAGTATGTAGTCGAAGACACGCTGCTGGGAACCGTGGATCACTTTAAGCCTGGCCGGATAGAGGAGGAAAGATTGGAACCCTCGCCTCTTCACGGTGTCCATGGCAGTAGAGAAGAGTCGGCGCCGAGCGATGGCGTGCTGGCTGTAGTCAGTGGAGAAGCGGATGCTCCTATCGCCAAGGTTGAGAGGCGTCAGCCGGGCAGCTTTGAGGATCCTATCGCGGTCTGTGAATCGTAACATCTTGCAAATGAGTATCCGTGAGCCATCGGCATTGGCATTACGGAGAAGAGGGAGACGATGTGCCCTCATGACTTCTAACTTCTCTTCGCTCAAGTTGGGGAACCATTTGGGAAGATTGGAGGAGATGTATTGGACCGCGTTGGAACCCTTGTTTCCCTCTCAGGTATTCCCATAATGCGTATGTTGTCTCGCCGGCTACGATCCTCTGAATCAGCTAGCTTAGCTTCGAGGTTAGCCTTGTTATCAACTGTAGTTTTTTCAGCTTTTTCCAGATTTTTGCAGAGTTCAGTGCATTCACCACAGAGTTTCTGCACGTCTTTTGTACAGTTAGCCAGGTCGGTCTTGATTGCATCAAGTTTGCCATTCAGACCGGCTGCTTAGCGTGCTGCTCAGCCATCTCTTCTGCAGGTCACGTGACTCTCCTAGATTACTATTTCTTATGATTACTGATGGATAGATGATTCACTTAGCCCTGGACTACACATATATATATATTTTTAAGCGGATATTCCACTCGTTTAAAAAAAAAACTCCACACCACAAAAATATCTCTGTCCATACGAAAAAACAAAACTGAACTCCACCAGCGTCCTGAGACAAGGATTGAACCAGCGTCCTTCTGATTGCTAGCCGGCTGCTTCAACCTCTGCGCCAGACACACTGCTCTGCTGTTAATGATGCAAGCTGATACACATACCTATCTATCTATGCCTCTTTCTCTATCTATCTAACTATCTATTGGCTTTTGAAGACAGTGAATGTGGTAATTTTCTTAACGTGTTTATTTTCATGAATACATTCTTTGGAACTATTAAGTAAAATGTAAATGTATGCTTTGTCACATTTGTCACATCTGTCACAAATCAACAGAACTGTCTTTTGGGATTTTGTTTCCGCCTTTTAGACACGCATCTAACTTAATCTTGACAGTTAACCTGGTAGGTACCAGGTTAGTTCCGAGGCATAAGTTGCCATGGTAACTCACCAGCGATTTCTTTCAGCCACATTCAGGGAACGGAATTCGCAATGAAATGATCGTGATTTATCAAAATAAGCCTGGATTTTCCTTTAGCAGTGTTCATGGAATCCCCCGCTGACAGATTAGTCAAACCTCAATATTGTTACAACATTGCAGCAAAATAGTTTCCTTCTTGACAGAGGCACATCTCAAAACTATCCTGTGTTCCCAGAGTTTTCTTTCCAGTTTTAGAGTTCAGCTGAGCTTACCTTCTTTCTTACTTCAATGTTTTACAATGTCAGTGTTTTACAGTGTTTTACAATGTTTTACAATATATCTCACTGGCAAGAAAGTGAGCAATTACGACTTTTCTTCAATGGGAGAGAGGGAGAGGAATGTTAAGGAGAGAGAGAGAGAGAGAGAGAGAGAGAGAGAGAGAGAGAGAGAGAGAGAGAGAGAGAGAGAGAGAGAGAGAGAGAGAGAGAGAGAGAGAGAGAGAGAGAGAGAGAGAGAGAGAGAGAGAGAGAGAGAGAGAGAGAGAGAGAGAGAGAGAGAGAGAGGAGGCAGTTATAAGGGAGAGTCAGAGAAGGAGATAATGATCTATTTATTTGGTATGTGGTAAACAACCAGTCTTGACTCTTCCCATCACTTCCTCTTCACAGGCACCCTGCTGGGAGCTCTCTGGCACTCAGGCATGAAGACTTTTAAATCAGAATCAATCAATACTCGCCTCTCAAAGGAAACTGGCAAAATTCACCCGAATCGAAACCGTCACTCTCCCTAAGACACTGAGCAACCATTTCAATTGCTCACTGATGTCTAAATGCCAATAACCTAAAATCATTCACTTCAAACACACTGCTCAGACTTGTAGATATAAGTAAAGCAAAGTAGTATCTGTGTGTGTCCATAGAAACCCACAAAGCTCATGACTAATAAACCTAAAGGCATTTGTTCTCAATGATGTAGAGCCCTATAGTGTGGCAGATTATACATCATCATCATTAATAATTAAGTGTATAATCTACACAAAACACATGCAGCAAATATACTTTTTCTCTCTCTTCTTTTAAATGAAAAACACTGTAGTGGGAAAAGAAAGTGTGGGTTGTAGCAAAAATGGGTTTTTCACAGGGACATACATCATTGTAAATAATTCACAGAGGAACAGTCCCCTGCTCAAGGCCTGCAGAGATGGAGACCAACATGTGCTTTATCTTGTTCACTGGAAAATCCCTGAAGGCAAGCTGTTGACCCAGGGCAGCCATATTGGGTCATCTCCTTCCTGGATCATTCGTCAACTCAGTACCAGTCTATGTTTTACCAGATAAAAGTGACAGTTGGATTTACTTGGGTAACAACACAAACCGCTTTCACTAACTTTAGCCTGCACCCTGCAATGCTAGAATGCTATGTAAAGTAATTATATGTTACTACATGTTATTACTTGAGTGGTCACATATGTTACTACACAGGTAGAGGGGCAACTGAATGTAATGTGTTTCCGTATGTGTGGTTATCGTGATTGATTGGTTGATTGATTGATTGGATCAGTATAACAACATTTAACTACACCATACGGTATATCCTTCCCGGCACAAGCACTCGATGGGGTAAGGATATACACTCACAAACACTTTATTGGGAACACCTGTACACCACTCAGGTGGTGTAATGGTGTGGGGAGTGTTTCCTTAGCACACTTTGGGCCTGTTACTACCAATCAATCATCGTTTGAATGGCACAGCCTATTTGAGTATTGTTGTTGACCTTGTGCATCCATTCATGGCCACAATGTACCCATCCTCTACATCCGCAAAAGTCGTCTCAAACTGGTTTCATAAACTTGACAATGAGTTCAGTGTTCTTCAGTAGCCTTCCCAGTCACCGCATCTGAATCCAGTAGAACATCTTCAGGACGTGGTAGATCGGGAGATTCATGGCTTGAAATTGCAGCTGAAAAATCTGCAGGAATTGCGTGATGCAGTCATGTCAACATGGACCAGTATCTCAAAGGAATGTTTTCATCTGGTGGAATCAATGCCACAAAGAATTTAGGCTGTTTTGAGAGCAAGGGAGGCCCTACCCAGTATTAGTATATGTTCCTAGTAAAGTGTTCGGTGAGTGTATAGTACTATATGTGTGGGATAGTGGTGTGTTGCAAGTCTTTGTAAATGAGAATTGGTTCTCAATACGCTAGGAAATTCACAAACTGTCACAAACTGCAGAATGTAAACATAATAGGAGACATTTTGGAAACAGACATCACCTTTATCATTCCTAGCCAAAGTAAATCTGAGCGGAAGATAAGAAACTGTAAAATATGTTATGATTTGACCCAACATTCACTAGGCTTGCAAGTAATGTAAATTGAGTAATTTACTGGAATTTACTGTTCTCACTCTCCTTTGACACCTGTCTCCAAAAAAAATCTGCAGTTTGAGACATATAGCTTTTCGTACCGTATGGACATATCGGGTTAAATAAGGGTAAAACAAGTTAATGAAATAAAAAAAAGGTTTGTAACAAGTCAAGTATTGTTAATGTTCTAATGCCCTATACACACACGCACACACACACACACACACACACACACACACACGCACACACAGTTGGTAAGGACCACATAACAGAGGGAAGAGGCTAACCTTTATTGTTGAGGTAAGACCTTTATTAGCATGTAGGAGACGCCCCAGGTGACAGATTTGGGAGCAGGCCGCATGACAGAGGCAGTCATTTTTAATGCAGGTGTTCGCCACTTGTCCTCTCAGCTATGGAGCTGGCTGCTGAGTAAACACTTTTAAAATTGGAGCTGAGAAAGCCCCTCTGGTTTTGGACATAAAAAATGCATCAGCCATGTCAATGCTGTGCTGTATATCATCCACACCAGCTTCAATTTCCCCCTCCCTAAGAGTACCAGCTTGCTATGTAGTAAACCGGCTTCAATCTATTTTGATTGTTCATCAATTTATGATTGAGAGGTTTTAGCATTGAGAAGAAAATATAGGTAGTATGTCTTGGTTGTTTATTAACCAATTCCCTACTATCCTATAGTTGTCCGGATACATTTCCTGTACATCCCAACAAAGCCTGTATTACCTATACATACTGTGTCTATGTTTGACGTACAGATCAATCTTCAATAGCACTCCAATCACCAGCTGTTCATGCACTTTCATCAAAGCCTCTATAACGATTGACGTTTTTCATACATCAACAGCCCAAACTAGCCAATATAATATCTTTGGGTCGTTCGATCAGGTAATAATGTATTTTGGGTGAGGTCTTGTCCACAGAGATAGAACACACACACACACACACACACAAACACACACACACACACACACACTGTTCTATCCTCTATGGACTTGATGTTACAGACACTGGTCAGCTCATATTGGTGAAGTCATGTGGAATAATGTTGATGCTGGTCACTGTTTGATGTGCTCCTTCCTCAGTTGGCCTGATGGGAAACGATGCAATGTGTTTGGATGTCTCCTCCACTCCTCATCCCCTGACCCAGCTAGCGGTCCTTCCTATTACCAGTCCACTCTGGTTTGTCACTCTGATTCAGTGTTGATTTGCTTCACCGCCTTCGAGACTTTTAAAGCACCGTTTGCCTTCTAGATAAGGTGTCGCTCCTCTTCAGCTGTGATAGTCGATATGTGGTGTTGAGTTTTCACAGAAAATGGCTGCCGGACTTCTGTCAGGTATAGGTGCCTCACCATGGTAGTGGTGGGAGGGAGTTGCAATGTACATTCAGGAAGCTTACAGTATGGAAATATCATTTCATATAATTTCTTCATTATTGTTACTCTGCTCCTCAACATTTGGATGTCTGAGCCCAAACTATCTCTTCAGAAAAATATAAAAATGGATATATATATGTTCCCCTTCATAAATACACCAGCATACAACTAAATTATGTCTGTTCCAAGGCTGTCTGATTTCCTATTCAAAGAATCCAGCACGCACGCACACACACACACGCGCGCACACACACACACACGCACAAACACACTCTATCTGTTCCAGGCTTTAAGCTGAGGCTCAGCTGACATATCAGTGAGCTGGTGATCTATAGCACTGATAGCTCTTGACTGTTTTGACAGGGGGTGAGATTGTTTTGTGTGCCAGTGTGAGGGCAAGCCATCTGAGCTGGGGGATGCAGCTCCGCCAGCTGTTTGTATTGATTTACACCAGAGCACAGGTCTTTTAACTCACCACTCCGGGGCTAGTTGCCTGTGTCACCGATTCCACACAGACATTGGATGGATTCATTATGAATTCTTCCCCATCCTCTATATTCGTTCTGTCATAACCAGGGATGTAGTGATGGGTAAACACACATAGACACTGTTGATGTACCATTTTAGTGTATGATGAATAGCGTTTACACACCTTTCTATGGATTACTAAGAGGATTTTAACTTTTAAGCATTTTGTAATTCTCTCCTGCGTCCACCTTTTACACAACATCTCAGGTCATAAAGAGGTTTGGGAAGAGGTTCCCAATTTTAAGAGGTTCATAGCATTGTACTTATTGATGCCCAAATTGCCCTGGACAGTGTTGTCATTGTTCAGTTAAAAATCAATAGTATTTGCAGCTATTGACAGATTATATAACTCACTGTCTTCACTCGTTGAGGTAAATGTTGCACAGACAAGTAAACAGGGGCACTGGCCCCCTCGCTTTCCTCTGACCCTGGAACTAAAGTAATCTCTATTTTCATTTCTCCTGTGCGATAAAAGTGTCAGATTGGACAAAAGTCAGACAATTCTCTGCTCTCTACCACCAATGACATCGTCCTTGATCTTTGACCAGTCATCTTCGGTGTCCACGGCATCCCATCTCCTAGTAGCAAATCCCCTCCGCTTCTTCAAATGGAGAGGGAGGCTCAGCTGTGTGGAGGTCATACAAATGTTACTGTAGCAATGAGACATGTGCAGAGGGTTTTATGCCATTAGGAATTTCCAATTACAAATCCAATTTAATTGCATGTTTGTAATAGTTCAAATCTTCTTATAACTTCTAATGTAAACAGAGTGTTATATAAGTTGAATTGACTTGAATCATTGAATTCATAAATGCTTCCCTAGGATGTGTCCAACTACCTAATGTCAAGCTGTGGTAAACGAATTGATCTAAGTGATCTGTTAATCTTAGCCGCTTTATACCACACAGCCTTATTAGCAAATGCTGTTCTATAGTCAGTGTTCTCCCCTTGAAATCTCAATACAGATGTCACTATAGACAGGCCATGTTTCCTCCGACCGAAAACAAGCATGACAGCCCCTGCCTATATTCACCATCCAGCTGCCTGCAGCCTGCCACTTCCCAAAGCCTTGTTAAGTCACCTGTCAGATGAAATTACTCCACTGTCATCCTCTGTGTAGAGCGACAGCAGGGTTCTTTCAGTGTGTAGGGCTCCTGGCTCAGCTCAGCTCAGCACAGCACAGCACAGCCTATGCATACGTGACAGCAGCTGGTGAAACCAGGAACAAGTTGCCAACCAAGACTTTTATTCTGAAAAATGTAAATACATTTCAGCGTTGAAAATCAATGACAAATCAATGTCAATCAGCAAAGACGTTGTGAATGTTTCGAGAAGCGATCGGATTGCGATCGGTTTGGCCATCCCGTGTGCCTCCCCAATTTCATTGGCTCTTAGTGATGTCAATCAGTATGTGCTTTGACGTGCAAGTTCAAGTTAGTATATGCAACTACTGCAGATGTTGTTTAAGTTTTTTTCATGTTACGAAAGTTGAAGTGCCCACTCGATATAACAAACAACAACAGTTTTTCGATCACTAAATACTTAATTTGCGAATTGGATTAACTATCGTCTGCCATAGGCTACTGGGTATGTGATTACATGGCTTAGATTACATTGGCTTCAACAAACTTTAGTCAGAGCTGCCAAGTCTCACGCAATCGCCGTGAGACTCACGCATTTCAACCAGTTCTCACGCTCTCACGCCGCACCTCTATTTCTCACGGCGAGAAATAACAATTGTTTTACGGGACTTTTATTTTTGAAATTCCTTGAAAGAAAGCTACCGGACATGAGTTTCGTGGCATCTTTCTGCACGTGCGTTAACTTGAGTCTGCAATCGATGTGGCAGGTGAGCGCTGATGGAAGAACCTGTGTTCACGGGAGCTGCAAGAATGTAGCAAGCAGTGTTGCCAGATTGGGCTACTTTTGGTCACACTGGACGGGTGGATTCGGCAGCTTTTAGACCGGTTGGGCTGGACATTGTCAATTCCGTCTGGCAACCGTGGTAGCAAAATATGTGCATACATTACAACATCGTATCTGGTAGCCTACTGGACTGGGTTGCACCAATTTGGCGTAAGTCATTACTAAATGTAGGCATTTAGTAGTTATTAAACCCCTAGTTGTTACTAGCTAGTTTCAAAGTAGTTGTTTACTAATTACGGTTGCACCACGCCAATCTTTTGCCAATCTTAGCTGGTAAATACTCAGTTTTGGTAACTGTTTTTTGTTTCTCTACTGTAACATAACCAGGTACATTAATAATAATAATAATAATGAATAATAATAATTACAATTTACAATACAAATACAACAATTGGGGGTCCCTCAAAAAAAAATCGCGCACAAAATCACCCACCGAGCCCTAATTCTGACCCAGGAAAAACCCTGGTATGTACTGTATAACATGATAGCCATGTATGAGCAATGCACTGTATATAAGATGATGACCAAGGGTCTTTCTGCTGCTGACCAAGGGGCTGAGTCCTGTTGATGGGGCCCAATTTTCTTTTAGAGTCTGTAGGCTACTGTATATGTTTATTAAGATTTCATAAATATGATATATTGTCTGAATTTTTTTCTTGTTTTATAAAATGTTGATTATTTTCATTTCTTGTGCTGGTTTATTATGAACAACATGTAAAATTGCAGGAAACTAGCACAAATAATTGGGTGCCAAAACGTGCACAGTTTTCGGTCGCTCCACGCCAAAAAATCTCACTCCAAACTCTTGGTGAAACTTGGCAGCCCATTTCAGAACTAGTCTGCTAGCAGCTGTTTTGCGTATGTTTTGATTCTAATGGAAAGGGCAACGCTGCTACAGTAGATTCTCCTCTTCCTAAGGAACACAGGGATGTGTCGTTTTTGATTGTAACGTTTTTGATTTGTAGCCCCACGGGAACTGTTTTTTTCATGGAATTCAAAAGTGAAAGTA
This sequence comes from Nansenia antarctica, assembly GCF_963989245.1. Taxonomy (NCBI): domain Eukaryota; kingdom Metazoa; phylum Chordata; class Actinopteri; order Argentiniformes; family Microstomatidae; genus Nansenia; species Nansenia antarctica. Next base: position 61,410,253 of record NC_137674.1, on the reverse strand, counting down.
GCTGGGAACTCCCTGGATGAATGACAGGGGTGCGTGTCGGTCTGCGAATGTGGTCTGCGATCAGGCACTAAGAGTGGGACTCAGGATAGTCCTTTTAGACAAGGGCATATGTGTTTTATAATGTTAATTTGTTTTATAATGAGTTGCTGCTGCTACTGCTGCCACTGCCCAGCTCTCCCCCAGTGATGTACCAACATTCAAACAAGCATGTTCTTCAATTATTTTCAGATTTCAATGTAGGCCTACGACACATCATTTGAAAGCTTACAATCTGCACTTTTGTTGTTCTACGTTAATGCAAGAATTCTTCATTAAGAAGAAACCTCAGGCACAAAACAGTATAATATCAGTTTCAGAAAATATCAGTTTTTCATTCAAAAAGAAAGTCAATATTGGCAGATATGTCTGTGATCTGAACAATGTTCACGAGTTGATAACCATTATTACAAAATAATAGTAGTACATATAGCAATATTTATAAATTGACTGCGTTGTAAATAGTGTTATTCTTGCACAATACATTGCACCCGCTTAATCTGACTAATTGCACATAAGATATGTTGATGAGAATATCGTACACAAGGGGACATGTCAATCAGAATTTGTATGTTGACAGTGCAAAATGAAAAGGTCATATGCACCTTGCTTACAAGGTGAAAGAGTTAATGTAGCCAACAAAAACACTATGAAGACATAAATACACTGTTTAGCCTAACTGTACTATTTAAGAAAAGTAATAGTTTCCACTTAGTAGTCTAAATGTTGAAGAGAGAGGTCGGCGGCTTTAATTTTTGACCCCCCCAAAAATGTTTGTTGGCTTTTGGCTGGCTCCCCCAATTGAACTGTTGTCTTCCCCTGTGTCCGCCCTGTTGCAATGCAATGGATTCAGTGAGTAATCCCCACTACTAGCTAGTTAGTGTAGAGTAGTGGGGATTACTCACCGAATCCATTGCATTGCAATATTTTGGCTTGACTAGCATGTGTGATTTTCAACAACATTGACATTTATTTAAAATGTTCAGAATAAATGTCTGAACATTTTGATTGGTTGGCGACTTGTTCCCAGTTTCACCAGCTGCTGTCACCATAATAATGTGGGAAGCAGCATGGTGGACACAGAGGGTATGCTGTGAGGGGTCAAACAGACACTAGCCTTCACCCTGCATTATACAGTAACAGGACTCTAGAGTGACATATTCAAAGAGAATGACACTGCTTTATTTGTGGATTCACAATGCAGCCTGTTGGCCCACTAATGGTGCCCTCTTATACTGTAGGCTTGGAATTCAAGAATAAATGGTTTTAAGGGTCTCTCAGGTAGTGGAATTGCCAGGGGATATCAAAGACCAAAGAGAGACCAGAGTCCTGAGGGAGTTGTGGTGTGTTATGGTCGTGGTAACTTGTCTGTGTGATCCGTTGTTTGGCTCCACTATAGAGAATTGTGACAGCAGCTGGTGAAACTGGCTTTTCAGAATAAAAGTATGAAATAGTATTAAATCAGCTGCCGACTTGTTCCCGGTTTCACCAGCTGCTGTCACAATTTAGTTGGTGCTTGATTGCTATAAAGGGGTACAAAAACACATGGTGTGTTAGTAGTGTAAGTTAAGGAGAAGAAATTATACTTCCAGTAGTCTGTTGTCGAAACTGCATTATCTTGACGGAAGAATGATTGCAACACACCGCATGACATTGCACTCATAAATCCCTGTTTGACATGATTAATGGCAGACGACTACGATTCAGAGCACAGAAAAGCCAGTGAGTTGTGCATTGGTATTGTAGTATCTAACTCACTCCGGAAGGCATTTAAATGGAGCATATTATGAGTTACAAATTCACACAATTGGATTTGCCCCTCTGTCTCTCTCTCTCTCTCTCTCTTTCTTTGTCTCTCTCTCAGTGTTTCACAGCCCTTCATCAGAGAGGGGAACTCACCAACTCTGATTGGTTGGTGATGATGTCAGGTGTCGCATGGGCCACCACCTCAGGTTGGTGAAACTGTCAATATGAGTGGAAGTAGCGGTAATCACCTCAGATATCGGCTTGTTCTAATGCACACAGAGGACCTTTGGCGAATGCCTGCTGTCTCTCATAAAGAGCTGTGTAACCCGATACAGGATCATTATTGCCTTGCATTCCTCAGCACTTCTCTCTCCGAGTGGTGATTTAAAATCCTGGCATGCTTTTTTGCCCCCGCATTGCTGACGGCTGTCTCTTATCCGAGCCCGTCATCGACTCCAAAGAGCTCCAAACCACTCAGTCTCAGTTCACTCGCTCCTCAAAAAGGGGGGCAGGCTGAACGTTTGAGTTAATGATTGAATGCCCTAGCGTCACATAAAAAAAAAGAAAGAAAAAAAAAAGCAAGGTCTCAAGTTTGGGAAATAGACAGAATAATTTCCTTTATTGGCTTCACCTCTGAGTGAACTCTTGGCCATCTTCTGCTTCGGAAGAATGGGTTAGTGGAGAGAGAGAGAGTGAGAGAGACATAGAGAGAGAGAGAGAGTAAGAGAGAGACATAGAGAGAGAGAGAGAGAGAGAGAGAGAGAGAGAGAGACATAGAGAGTGAGAGAGAGAGAGAGTGAGAGACATGTGGATGTGTGTTCAGGTAAGGGAGAGAGCTGGGCTGGGTGGTGTGGGGTTGACTAGTCTGGAGTCTGTCGGTGCTTTGTTCAACACTGGCACCAACAGATTGGCCTGGCACAGCCGCCTGTACCGTACCAGCTGGTGACTAGCCAGTAGAGTGGCTAGCCAGTAGAGTGGCTGACTGCCTGGGTCTCGCTCTGGTTGACTGCTGGGCTCTGATGCGTCCTGCAGCTCCCTGCCGTATGGATGTGGGCTGATCAGCCTCACACAGGCACACACACGCACGCACACACACACACACACACACACACACACACACACACACACACATACGCACATACACATGCACACACACCCCTGTAGTACTTTATTTTTTAAAGAAAATTAGCAATTTGTGCTGACAAGGTGTAGAGTATGTGTGAGCTTCCAGCCAAGAGGTCTCTTAAAAATGTAGCAATACTAATTAGAACATGTTTAATGGCCTCTGAAGAGACACTGTGTTTCAGGCGCATCTTAGGTCATAGGAACTAGACCAAGATTCACAGCAACAGCAATAACAATGATATCACATTTATAAGACCCAAAGAAAATAGCTATCAGTTAGCTAACAACTGAAATAGAGGCCAGTTCCAACATCTAAAAATAATTGGTTAGGGCCTTAGCTCTGCTGATTTCCCAAGCATATGCACTGGTCATGGGGGAGCACAGTGAAGAGGTGAGGCCTGCTCAGACACAGACCAAAACACGGCCTCTCAAATGGAGCACGGTTACAATTAGCCTGGTCTCCATCTGGTCCTCTCCAACCGATCTCACAGGCGGTTGGGACTTCTGCTGTTTGCTGAGTGTGTCGGACTATCAACTCACACCTGCTATCTGCTACATGCACTGCCATTCAATACTGCTACCTGCTATGTACTCCCATTCAATACAGCTACCTGTGTTCTCATTCAATACTGTTACATGTGCTCCCATTCAATACTGCTACCTGTGTTCTCATTCAATACTGCTACATGTGCTCCCATTCAATACTACTACCTGTGTTCTCATTCAATACTGCTACATGTGCTCCCATTCAATACTGCTACCTGATACATTCAGCATACCTGCACCTGCTAACGGAAACCCATTTCAAATGTGTGCAAATGCCTCACAACACGTTAAACCAATCAAATCCTTCAGGTTTTCTTCCATTTTCTTCAATGTTGCAAGCTAACATTAGCAACAACTCTCTGCAAAATAGTCCTACCCGGTCGGAAAGAAGACAACTCACATAATTCGAGGGGTATGTGGGGGGAGGGTTCTTGGAATGTAACATCCAATGAAATTGCGAGCACATTCTCCCATCGCTCCATCCAGTTCAATCCAAACCAGATCCACCCATCCTAAATTCACCAGACCTCCAGAAGATGCGTGAGAACAATGTGATTTAGAGGTATGGCTATGTGAGGCTAGGGCCAGTTCAACTACATCTGCAGTGATAGTGTAATGTCATCCATTGACATAGCAATTGACATGGAAATTCATTGAAATGTTACCTGCAAACTGCTATTGTATCTGCACTCCCAAACCTATTGACTCTAGGTTGGGGGTAAATGTTTTACCATTCTTCATGATTGTGAGATGCCATTGCTTGCAAATGATTGCTATCATTTTTCATAGAATACTTAAGAACATAGAAATGACACCTGTTGAGTATAACCTGAAATACATGTACATACTCTAGGATACATGGTAGGTGGGGGGATAGATGTCATGTTTGAAACCACAGGAAAGCTTGTCATCTGAGAGAGACATTCTACAGCTAAACCATGAATATCTAATGAGTGTAAATGGATCAAAGGGTAGAACTCCTGGCAAGTGAATCTAGCAACCGTTACTATGATAATCACATCGCCACTGTCTTTGTTCCAGTCGTATACTGTAGGTCTGGCAAATCAAGAATCTCACACCATGGATATATCTAAGGGAACAGCTTCTACCACAGGGCCGTCCAGGCCCTGAACACAGCAAAGACCTAAGTTCTGGGCCCTGGACAGTCTGGACAGATTGTATGGCAGCTGCTGGACTGAAAAAATCAGGTGTAGTGCTGAGGCACAAACATGTACATTTCAAGCCTGCAAACTGTGACACTTTAAATAACGTGAAACAATACTATTGTGCAATATGACAACCCTAGTCGTCTATCTGTACAGTATAGTACAGTGGATTGTGTACATAGCCTTTATTTATGTAAACCAGCTCCTTCCCTTCTTTTTCTCCCTTTCCTAACACCAGGGGAGCCACCCCTCCTAAATTTCGTTGTTTGGTACCTGTACTGTAGCAATGACAAATAAAGTCCATTCATTCATTCATTCATCAAAGGGAGCATGTTGTTTCAGTTGAGGCTGAAGCATTATGTTTTTTATCGGTCTGCCTTACCACAAACACACACACACACACACACAAGCACGCACACATACACCCTTCTTTACCACTGAGGAATAACAGCGAGAGCTGGGAGCTCAGCATAATCTCTTACTCTCCATAAGAGTCAATGTTCCACCTCACTCAGTCAGTGACACTATACAAACAATCAGTCACCCTGTACAAACATGCTAATCCACAGACTTCATCCCTATTCCCATGGATCCTGACTGCCTGTGTGTGTGTGTGTGTGTGTGTGTGTGTGTGTGTGTGTGTGTGTGTGTGTGTGTGTGTGTGTGTGCGCGCGTGTGCGTGTACATGTGTGTGCATGCGTGTTAAATGTTTCTGTCTTTGTCTCCTGCTGCATAACCTTTTACTGCCATCTCTTACACACTCACACACACACCCACACGGCCATGAATCCCTGGGGCTCACGGCCTGTCCTGTGGCTAGATGTAACTGGATGTAGCGACATGGCTACGGTACAGTACATCACAGAGGAACAGTGTGAACTACTCACTTCAGTCACAAATCCTTTCCGAAGGCAGCTGGAGAGGGTTTTCAAGCAATGATATTGAATTGAAGGGATATCTATCTAATTAGGTACAACTTTGCAGTCATATTCAGCTTAGTTGTTGGTCTCTTCATTGTTTGTTAGTAGTGTGGGGAGGAACATAATGTACATACAAAAGGTTATGATTTAATTCACTGACTGTTTTATTACACCATCATCTTAATAATATGTGACGGCATCTGGTGAAACCGGGAAGAAGTCGACAACCAATCAAATAGTTTGGACTTTAAATAAATAATAATAATAGTTCCGAATTTAAATAAATCTAAATCAATGACACGCTCGCTAGTCAAGCCAAAACATTGCAATGCAATGGATTTGGTGAGTAATCCCCACTACTACCTAGTTAACTATAACACTACTTTACAAAACAAGCTGTGTTAGTTGACTAGCGAGCGTGTCATTGATTTTCAACAATGTTGACATTTATTTACATGTTTCTGAATAAAACTCACAACATTTGATCTGCCGACTTGTATGGAAGTATATAGTAGACTAAATTCAAATGCTAATGCAATATGAGATTGCAATTGCATGTTCCACTTTTGCATGCATTCTTTCAGACAATATTCAAATTCAAATGCAATTCTAATGATTTGCATTTTCATTTTCATGTACCTGATTCGCTGTCACATTCGTGCACATTCGCTGTCAATATTAAAATGATAATGCAAAGTCATTTGACATTTAATTTTCAAAGTCATGCGCTGCTTTGTAGCTGACAAAATTCAAAAGTTAATTCTAATGTGCAAATGACTATGCAATCCCAAAATAGCATATTCTTTTGCCACTTTTGCCTGCGTTATTTGAGTCAATATTCAAATTGTAATGCAATAATGTGATACGCAATTGCATTTACATGTTCTCGGAAACACATCCGCTTTACAGCTGACAAAATTCAAACTCTCTATGCAATTCAAACGCATCCGGGTACTTTGCTCTCCCGTCATGTCCACGCCCCTTTTTGGGTGATAGAAGTGGAGAAGTTTGACTGGCGGTCAATGGAAATTTCTGGTCTTTGCTACTTTAATCCGATAAAATAAGAAAACCGTAGTGCTTTTTAGATATTAGGAGTCCAAATCTGATGGCCAGTTAGGCAAACTATTATATAGTGTCGTTGCCGATCAATGATCGACGTCGTTATATAGAGAAAATTAATGAAATAGGGGTTGATTCATCAGAGCAGTCATACGTTATCTCCCTGTCATCAGGGATTTGTAGTTCTTCATTTGATTTGCCGTGTAAATCCCCAGATGAGAGTGTTACATTAGTTTTCTTAAGATAGGATAATGAATAAATCTGTTCAATGGGCATTTGCCTACTGTTAATCAGTAGCCTGTATGGTTTGATGAATCAACCCCTATTTCATAAATTTTCTCTATATAACGACGTCGATCATTGATCGGCAACGACACTATATAATAGTTTGTCAAACTTCTCCACTTCTGTGCCCCGCGGTGGTGTAGCGGTCTAAGCACTGGCCACTAGTGCATGCTGCCCACCGGGGACTGGGTTCGAATCCCAGCTCGCCAGATCCGGATATGGCTGGGGCACACACGGGGAGCGGTATATTGGGCGGCCGCTCCCGAGGGCGTTATAGGAGTATTTCCGGACAAGGATCCGTCGCGCAACAGCGCCCCCGGGGTGCCGGAATAACAGGTGCTGGGCTCGAGGAGCCAGTCAGCTAGTCTGCCTGGCGGCCTCTTCTGGGACTGCCGGCCACGGGGTCGTGCGGCGGATCCTTCGCAATAGGCAGGGGATAATTGGATGCTAGGTTGGGTTCAATTGGCTACCAAATTTGGTGAAAAAGGGATAAAATCTGAAGAAAAAAAAAACAATAATATTGGATATTATATTGGAACAATGGATATTTAAATGTTGATACCCCCTGAACCACCGTACTGAGATATCCAGCCTCAAAAGTCTTCACAGACGTAATGGGTGGGAACAATAGCTGGTTAACTCCACCCTAATCACTCCCTCAAGACAACCACACCCTCAAGACAACCACTCCCCCCATTACACTACCTGTCATTATCTACCTGTCATCTGTCAGTGGGGTTGTTGCAGGGCTGACACGTTTAAATAGCTAAACAATAATAATAATAATAATAATAATTCAAGATTCATGATTTCTTATTGCCATGTGTGCCAAAAGTTTATTACATGCCATTACAAGTACAAGAGAGTACAATTCATGGCAATAGAAAAAATTAGGCAAGATACAATTGAGCAATACAATAATAGAATGGTAAAAAATAATAATGTTGTGTCCATGTGCATGCATTTATCATTATAGTCCATAAAGCATCTAGTGGGACTTCGGTGTAGTTCCTTCCCATCCCATCTGGGCATCAAAGCTGTAATAAAAAAAAGAAGACAGTACATTTAAAATGATTGCCCACTGTTACCAACACCACTTTTAACGAATTAGCCTACTACTATCTTCATAAAATAGAATTGCTTATATAATGACAATGACAAATACCTGAAGTGCTGGTGACTCTCATCAAGGTGTCATCTCTCAGAACCTCTCACCTCGTCATTCTGTAACACAAATTTCAGGTCAGAGGTGTGGACACTTCTATAGTGTAGGTTTTCCATAGACTCAGTGTACTGTAAGTAGGCTAGTGAAATCATTTAAATTCACAGTATTATTCTACAGCAAATCTACATATCAATGAATTAATCATTATTTTTGATTCCACACAACATTAGCGTTCATTACAAAAGCATTTACTTTTTCTATAATCTATTATATCTCTGACAAAGCTAGCTAGCTAGCTAACAAGCTAACACTTGTTTGGCTAGCTGGTACACACAAACACACTAAAATGGTGCATGAAACATATTACAGTATGTTGCATGTTTAGTAGGTCTCCAACAAATGTATTTATTCATTATGTTTTATCTTTGACAACCTATTTCTACCTCCCACCATCTCCTATTAGTTTTGTAGAGGGGTGGCATGATTGTGGTGAGCAGTTTCAGTGGTCTGATAACTGATGCTAACAACGGCGCTATCTACCTTACTCACAAAACAACAAATAACTGTTTGGCTATCCTAAGTAAACAACACAAAATCCTAGTATACAACACATGTAACTCACTAAAACTTACCCAAGAACACAGCAGAAGGTCTGTCTGCAGACGACTGTCCCATGAAAGTGAAGTGGAGATCAATGTCTGACATTCCGGATTTCCCGTTCGGAGTTCCCATTATGTATAGTCCAATATGAAGGAATTCATTAATTGCCCACTGTCGATATTTCTGCCTGCTTTTGAAATTCTGCATTAGCTTCAGCATCCATCTTGTAAACTTGTAAACAAATCCACATCGCAGATGGCTACTTACATACAGCTGGGGTGGGCGTGGCTACACACACTGCCACACTAATACGATTAATACCCCCCTCCCGACTTTGCTAACTAAATGTAGGTATTTAGTGAATGTAAAACTGTTGGATATGATATCGAGTGGGTTCTTAATCACTTCGTTTGTCGTCCTATGCCAAAAACCGGAAAACAAATGTTTTCACAACAAGACTTGTTTGGCTCGATTGCGAGCTTTCACAATGGCCGAGATGGGGACCTTTTAATGAAACCCTGTCACATATGTTTGAATGATCTTGATATTACTCCTGAGCTGGAGGCACCCATCCAAAACAAACACTTTGCTGGGATTTACACTTTAACACTTTATAGGAGTCACAGTGTACTGTACTTATAGGGACCACAGAGTCATGTATAAGGAACGAGGTCCCTAGAGATGGGGTGAGGGGATTGAGAGGGCAGGTTGTTGCCTTAATGGATGTGATACGTTTTAGGACATCATCAGGGGGGAGAGGGGAAGAGTTGTTTAACATGAGACAGAGGGCAGCATAGTGGGTTAGGGAGAAGTGGTAGTAGTATTATCAAGAGGTTGAGTGAGCTGCCAATGTCATCAACCATCTTTACAAAGTAAAGTCTGTCTCTGGGAGGATGGAGGTGGAGGTGAAGGTGGGTTGAGGACTGAGGAAAATGTGGAAAACAGTGTCCTTGGGTTAGAGGCGGAAGATTGGATTTTATAGAGGTAGAAAGAAGCCTTAGCAGGAAACACACAGAGCAGGAAAGATGAAGGAGGAGAGTGATAAGAGGTTAAGTCATCACGAAGGTCAGTTTTCTCCATTTCTTCTTCGCTGCCCGAAGCCTGAAGGGAGTCAGACAGCCAAGTCGCAGGTCGAGAGGATAATGCTGGGCTGCTGGTCAGTGGACTGAGAGAGTCAAAAGATTGAAGAGAACGAATAGGAGGACGGAGGAGGCAGTATCAGACAGAAAGACAGAAATTAGACAGAAAGGAGAAGCATTCAATAGAGGGTAGAGAGGATAGAACAGGGGAAGAGAGAGAGAGGTGGAAGAGAGGGTTTGGTTCACAGGTTGCGCCAGGTGGTAACAGTATGGATAGAGTTTGAGTGGTTGGGGGGATGGATTTTGACCAATGGAATTTCACACTAAATCTGGATGATTTCATACAAACAATACAACACCAAATGTGTATGAAATATTACAACCCAGAGCGTATCTTAAGCTACCAATGTGACCAAACAGACGTGAAAGAGGGGATACTGGCAGTTCAAGAGGAAAGGCAGAACCTGGCAGTTCAATATGAACCCGACTTGCAATCTCAACATCGCTGGTTCGAATCATGTTTTTTTTTTTTTTTTTTGCTAATTATTTTTGGGAGAGTATAGTGTGTGCTAATTAATGTTGCTGATGCTTAGGTTTGCTAATGTCTTTCCCTGACAACTTAAACGCTCAAAATTGATGCCTAATACTAACTTCCACGAAAGTCACATTTCTATCTTTTCATATGCCCTGGGTTGTAATTGCATATGAATTGTGAGTCTGCTGTTTGTATGAATTCATATAAATTGACTGTGAGATCCTGTTGATTTGGGGGAAGGGAGAAAGGATACAAAGTGATGTTGAATCTAATCTAATGTAATATTTGGTTTACCAAGCGGGTTATTGAATAGCCATCCCACACCCCATTGACATTGATAGGTGATCAGTGGTGTGCAGTCAGGTGAGGCAGGGTAGGCAGTGCCTCACCCAGGCATTTAAGAGAAAAAAAAGAATATCAGTCTTTTTAAAATATTTTTTTATTATTTTGTTATCTCAAAAATATATATTTTAAAATGTATTGTACTCATTATTCTTAACTTTAATGTGTTAAAATGTTGTTAAAATAAAAATAAATGATGTAAAATGTGTTGTTTTAAAAATATAATGCATGCCCTGGCACCAGGAGAGTTTGCTCCCAAAGCTAGCTGAATGCTGGCGAGAGGCTGAGGCAGACTGTGCTTGTGCCTCTGTGCTATGCGAAGTGATAGACCAACGGTTTCGTAGGTTTGCGCATGCGTAGTCTGTTCTCACATTGTCTTCATTGATGGACGTTGAAGCACCGTGCCACGCTGCCTCTGACAGCATGATTGACAGTTTGCGTTTGGCTTACCGTAGCGGCATCCTCTGCTGTTCGCGCCACGGTTCTACATTTCCCCAGCTAACTTGCGATCGGCATCATGGATATCCAACAGTTAAAAAGATTTTCAACCTTCAGTTTTGAGCAAAAACTAAATGTGATTGAAAATGGGAGGGCAACACCTGACCTATCTCAATTAACCCAAAGGAAGGGACAGAAGATTGTACGAAAATTTCAAACGGAATGGTACAAAAAAAAGGACTGGCTGTGTGGATGTAGCCAGGCTAACAAGCTATTCTGCTTCCCTTGCCTATTGTTCTCGTCTAGTGACAGCGTGTGGGTGAAAGGGGGCTACTGTGACCTGAACAATTTTCCAAGAGCTTTAGAGAAGCATGAAAAATCCATAGCCCACATCCACTCTCAGATGGCCTTGAAAACCTTTGGCAAAAGTCGCATAGACATGGCCCTGGATGAGCAGCACCGGCTGCATGTTACTGCACACAACGCAAAGGTAAAGGAGAACAGGGAAATCTTGAAAAGCCTAATTGATGCAACATGCTACCTTGCTAAACAAGAATTAGCATTTCGGGGGAACGACGAGAGCAGTAGCTCCATCAATCGTGGGAATTATGTCGAACTTTTACATTTGATGGCAGGAAAGGATGAGAAATTAGCTGCACATTTAAAATCATCAACTTTGTTTATGGGTACATCGAATAGGATTCAGAATGACATTATTGAAGCAATCGGTGATGTCGTAAGGTTTCATATAAAAAATGACATAAAGGCTGCATCATTTGTTGCACTTGAAGTGGATGAAACCACGGATATCACAAACAAAGCCCAAATATCTGTGATTTTTCGATATGTCAACAGCGACAGTGAAGTAAAAGAAGCCTTTTGGGGATTTGATGACGTGAGCAATGACAGGCGGGCACAGGGAATATCAGAATATGTATTGGCTGTATTACATAAATATGAGTGCATTGAAAAGTTAGTCGCCCAAACCTATGATGGAGCTGCAGTGATGGCCTCTGAGCTCAACGGAGTACAGGCAAAAAGAAAAGAAAAAGTGCCAGAAGCTACCTTTACGCATTGCTATGCACATAAATTAAACCTAGTCCTTTCACAATCAGCAAAATACATTCCAGAGTGTAAAGTGTTTTTCAAAACTGTTGAAGGGCTCGCATCATTTTTCAGCAAGTCTACCAAACGCACACATCTACTGGATGAAATTGTGAAATCCCGCAGCCCTAGGGCATCGTCTGTTAGGTGGAACTCAAACTCCAGGTTGGTACAGACTATCCTCCAACACGTACCAGATCTCCGCCAAGTCTTCCGGACAATGATGGAGAACACTGATGGATGGGACGGCGAGACTCTCGCTATGGCCTCTGGATTTCATCTGTGGCTTTCAAAAGCATCCACCTATTTTCTCTTGAATGTTTATGGTGACATATTCAACGTGACAGACGCGCTCTTTCGTGTTCTTCAGAACAAGACAATGGATATTGGCCTATGTTGTGTGCACGTCAGAGACACCATGTGTGCGTTGAACAATCAGCGCGAACAGTTTGATAGTTTATATGATCGTTTTGAACAGAAATGCAATGAACTGAATCTTTCGGAAGACAATTCTCGCCACAGCAGATCCCCCAGAGATGAGAGGAGGAGACTGTTTTACAGTGTTCTTGACAACATCACTGTACAAATGAAGGCCCGCGGTTTGACAATATGAATGAGCTTGCTTTCCTTGGCCTCGTTGACAGCAAGAAATTTGCGCAGATGTCAGTTAATTTTGACTGTGACAAATTGGAAAGTCTGTCCAAATACGCAAAATACTTTGATCTAGTTAGATTAAAATCTGATTTGGTGGGATTATACTGTTCACAAATGGTCCAGGGAATGTCACCTGTACAACTGCTTACATTTTTGAGGGACAATGACCTGCAGGAGACAGTACCTCAGGCCACAAAGCTATTGAAGCTGGTCTTAACTATACCTGCTACAACCGCTTCTGTGGAGAGGACATTTTCAGCATTAAAACGCATCATGACCTACAGCCGAAATAGGATGGAACAGGACAGGCTTTCATCTTTGGCTCTGATTTCCATTGAAAAGGAGAGACTCATGAAACTAATGAATGCACCAGACAAGGAGGACTTCTATAACAAAGTGATCAGCATCTTCGTCCAGAAGGATAGACGGATGGACTTCATTTACAAATAAAGTAAGTGCCCCCCTCCCATTGGCTTTGTGCATGTTATAATGTGATGGTGGTTGTGGTGCGCTGACACCAAACTCATTCCCGGACAGTCCTGTCTTCTCGCTCTCTCTCGCTCTCTCTCGCTCTCTCTCCCTCTCTCTCGCTCTCTCTCCCTCGTCGTCTGTCTCATTCAGACGACCGAATAGCCTATAGCCTACGCATGTTACATTATGCTTAAGATAATGTAGGCTATTGCGTGCCGGTTCAAATGCTGTAAATCCTGTGTTGTTGATGCAGGTGAATTTATATTGTCATTGAGCTGTTTTGCGTGCTGCTGTAAATCCTGTTGAGATGCAGGTGAATGTAGGCAATGCCATACAGGCTGTTGCGCTACGCTATGTGTAGTTATGAGATAACAATACATTTGACATTTTTGACCAGCTATTTGATAGTATAGTATATATGGGCTATGTGATTGACTTTATAGTATAGTATATTAGCCTACATTACATTACAGTAATTTAGCCGACGCTTTTATTCAAAGCGACTTACAATAATTGCATTTAACGTAGGAGTGTACTGCTTTTTTAAGGCAAAATGAAGAATAGCAAACAAAAAATACAGTATAGCAATATAGCAATAGCATAGAGAAGAATAGCAAACTAACAATAGGCCTACAATAGGTGCTTAAGAGGGAGGATCCTGGTAGTAGGCCTACTTTTGAGTTTTGAGCCTGCGTTAAAAGATATAAGGGCTATTTGATTGTCTTTATAGTATGCGCTATGCCATTTGAAGTCTGGCTGCTGCGTTACTCGCATGATTTTTTTTAATAGCTCACTGCCTACCCAGCCAATGACCTCACTGCACGTTACTGTAGGTGATAGCTATTACACAGCTATTACACAACACCTCACCAGTACATCATTTAGCACATGAATAGAACGCCAAGCTCTGGGGTGGCTGTAGCTCTGAAGACTGTGCTCAGGTCTTGTGGGTTGGCTGTAGCATATTATGCCCGCTAAAGTCCAGCTCAAGGTGTACAGATTAATTTCTGTTCAGCACACTGGCACAGGGTATAACATAAAATTATCGTATTTAATCCAATCAGGTTTTATATTTTATTTTGTGCAATATGCGCTTCATATTGCCCTTTAAACAAGGCTACTGTCGTGCGGAGAGAACAAAGGTTCTCATCCCCCTCTCTTGGCTGCAGTCCCTCGCACACCCAGGCCAACAACAACGTCATTTATACGTTTATAACGTCTGGGGAGGTGTTGATGAGCCCCATGTCCAAGCGTGCATAGGCAATTCACAATCTTCCCCATTATCACTTTCAGTTATGATGAGACTAGCCCATAGGTGAAAGTGGGCCGGAACGGTCCGGTGCTGCGTTCCGGCAAGACTTTCTGTACCGGAACGCCGTTGGGGGAAGAGATGCAGCTGCCTTTCAATCAAAATCCGATTGCTGCAGAGTGCAGAAGCAATCACGATTCACGATCCATAATTTCCAACAAGGAAACATATGGCTGACGTTATGTTTCCTTGCGTCTATTTTAATACCTTTGAAAAGGACATGTTAACCCGCTTTACAGTAGACCCGACGCGACGCGACGTGGTTGGGTGGGCAGCACTGGGCACTGAGACAGTCCGACCGGGATTACAGTCGCGCCGGGGGTGGGGGGACAGTCGCACCTTACAGCAGGTGGCCGTGAGACTCACGCATTTCAACCAGTTCTCGTTTTGCGGGACTTGAAATTCATTTAAAGAAAGCTACCGGACACGAGTTTCGTGGCATCTTTCTGCACGCTCGTTAACTTCAGTCTGCAATCGAAGCGGGAGGCGAGTGCTAATGGAAGAACCTGTGTTCACGCGAGCTGCATGTAACGTAGCAATTAAGGAAGCATATAGTGGACTTTATTCAAATGTTAATGCAATTTGAGATTGCATTTGCATGTTCCACTTTTGCATGCATTCTTTCAGACAATATTCAAATTCAAATGCAATTCTATTATTTAGACTCTAGGCTACTGTATTTGTTTATTAAGACTTAAGATACATGTATATTATCTGAATTTCTCTTGTTTTATCAAATGTTCCAATTATTTTCATTTCTTGTGCTGGTTTAAAATTGCAGGAAACTAGCACAAATAATTGTGTGAGAGAGAGGGGGGGTCGCTCCACCACCAAAAACTCTCACTCCAAACTTTTGGTGAAACTTGGCAGCCCTAAAGTGTTTCTAATTTCGACACCAACACCACGATGTGTGTGTTCAGGGATGCATGAAGCTGGGGGCAGGAGGAGAACAATATGAAACGATGAAGGTTGGGGTAGTAGCCTATAGTTCCTGTAAGAAACTCAAACCACTTTCACCCCTGGACTAGCCTACAATTCTCGTGTCGACCTCGCAGCCGCAATTATATATATAGTAATAATATTATATAATGTTGTCTATCTGTGGATTACTATTTACAATGAATAGTCTCCTAATCACGCTACAGTGTGAGCGAGACTGTAATAGCGCTGTTGTTTCAGCGTGTGACAGTGACTGTTTATGCGTCTGTTCCCTCACCCCCCCCCCCCCCCCCCCCCCCAATTCAAATGCTAATAGAATGTTTGCGAATAGAATGTTACAACTGGCCGTGTTCACACCTGACTTCTTTTTTTAGAAAAAAGCGCAGCCTTCACCGCCTTTTTACATACAACCCTATGGGAAAAGGGAAAGCTGTGTGATGTCAAGCGCCTTTCTGGCAGCTGACCAATCAGGACGAGGAGAGTATGTACGCCTGTACCTTCCCTAGTAACCAACTTCCTAGCAAGGTGTCAGACCCATCAAGATGGACAAAAACAATGTAGCACAGAATGTAGAACAACTCGTGATTGCTACTGGTGTTTCATAACGTGGTTCCAGTGTTAGCAGCATTCGGCAGAAATCTTCATTTTCCGCAACACTGTTGCAAATATACCCAGTTCAACACAACACACCTTGCAAATATACCCAGCGATAGACTTGGTAATAGTCGTAGCCTCGGGGAGTTAAAGGGAAGCCTTGTCTGCCTCTTAGACATGACAACATCGTCATGATTACAAAGATGCCACTTGAAATGCATGAAATCCAAGTTTATTACATATTCGCCTAGTATTTGACTGACTGTCAGTCACGAATGGTCCCAGTATTGTAGCTTCAAGTTGGGTTGTAATTGTGCTTGCTGCAGAGCACGATATGTTATTGCTGATATTTTTGTTTTAATCCTGTTCTTTTACCAACTGATAAGACAACAATAACGTAAACTAGTTACTTTAGCTAGCTAAAGATATTGGCCCCCCAAATCCTTTTACAACTTGTTATAATTATGTTACGATGTTTCTCCGCATTGAAGGTATATAAGCAACGCAGGGTGCGCTCGTAAATTCGCTTTGAGAGCGCCGGAGCGCACACTGGGTTCAACGTCATAAAGGGACCAGGTAATTTGATTGGACAAGAGGCATTTCATGAGTGCTGATCAGATTTCCAGGGCGAATTTACGAATGCAGCTAGCGAACAAAAGATGAAAAGAAACGTCAGGGAGCCCCATGGCTGTTCGTTGGGTTTAAATTATATTTATGATAGACATATTTAATGTAAAGTTATCTATAAGAACTATGATTGGTCCGCTTAGTTGCGTCACATTCCGACTCTCTCGTAGGAATGCGGAAGCCATGAAAGAAATGTAATTTACCTTTTCTGTAATTACTTATTAATAAAGATTTGATTTTATATGATAACCATCGTATTATCTTAGTTTAATGTCATTTCAATGCATTATGGACATTTTCTTTACAACAAGCATAACAAGAAAAATCGCGATTATGCCACTATGAGTACACCGTTCCAACGGAGCGGATCAACGCGACGTAGAAGTATAAATTAGGAGAGCCCTTGCGTAGGCTACGGCGTAGACGCGCGTAAATTCGACTTAGAAGCATAAATCGGCCTTTAGGGTTAGGTGATAATGGAAGCGCTGGCAGTACATCACTTAGCATTTCAATGAACTCTGAAGGCGGCTGTAGGCTCTTGCCTAGACAACTGTACAACCATTCATATTGATATGCCCGTACCTTCACATTGAGTGTTTTGTTTTGCATAGGTGAAAAGGTGAATTGTGGTGAGGTAAACACATTATGCTACAAATATCAATCTTAGGGTTGTAAGGATACTCGGTGGTAGAACGCACATATCTAGGAAAAGTCATGAAAGGAGGGTCCTGAAATTTAATCGAGTGCAAAGATAAACATTTTTTTTACTCACAGGGTCACTCACCATGACCCCACTGTGGCTCTTCTAGTGTTAACAGCAAGGTTAGAGGTGAAGAACTCAGTTCATAAAGTCTCAAAGAGGTCCTGGGCTGGCAAGCCTTGGTGTTGCCTCACGTCCTGTGTTTCGCAGCACACTGTGGCAGTCCAAGCGCGTTTCAGGAGAAGCCGCAGGGTTTGTCAAAGACGTCTCAGTGCATACAGCAGCTTACATCTTACAAACTGAAGCTGTAGTGTAATGTGGGTGGATGCAGCGCGAAGGAATGTTGTAGTCAGGGATGTATTGCATTGGAGGATAAACTCATGTAAACACTGTTTAGATGCATTGTTTATGATCGATGAGTACCGTTTGCCCACCTGTTACTAAAATGAGCAGATGAGCAGATTTTTACATCATTGTTTACGTTCGGCATTTTCTCTGGTGCCTAGCATTTATCAACATCCCTGGTTGTTATGCTGTAAACACTTAACATAACACCTCTTGCTTAGAGCTCATTAGGGCTGTGGAGAGGTGTGTGTGTGTGTGTGTGTGTGTGTGTGTGTGTGTGTGTGTGTGTGTGTGTGTTTGTGTGTGTGTGTCGTGGATGTGAGGAATAGGGACATACAGTAAATCAACTTACCACCTTCTACTGTAGCTCATAACTTCATGTCGATCGACAAGGGAAGTTAAATCAATAAGAGGGGCTTACATTTCCGAGACCGGCTGTGATAACAGCGGTTCACTCGTGGGCGGCCATTCTTCTTTTGACGCTGCACTTCCTACTCTATCTCTGTGTAGGAGGAGGGACATGGAGCGATGGAGAGATGGAGAGGGAGAGGGAAAGAGCAAGAAAGAGAGAGAGACAGGAAAAAAAAGAGGAAGCAAATGAAAGGCAAATGTTCGATTGCCTCACGCACAATGTAGCTGCGTGGGCCCGTTTCTTTGTCTCCCCCCATATAGTGAAGACATCAATGGTCAGATGTCAGCTGCCCCCACACGCCTGTGAAGTACAGCCTTCGGACCGTGTCTGAAAGAGAGAGGGAGGGAGGAGAGAGAAAGAGGGAGGGAGGAAGGGAATCAAGATTTGTCAATAAAGAACAGTGAGGCGCTTCGCTGTGACCTTGCGGGGGGAAACTCATTTCGCTCCATTTCGGTTCTGCTGCAGCACATGCCACCTAAATAAATCATTAAGGGAACTCTTCTCTGGAGGCTTTTAGCCAAGCCTCCCGTGCGTATCTCGGGACACGCTGAGACTTATTAACATTAAGAAAAGGGAGGAAGAAGCTTATCACTAACGGCTTGCCCCGGCTCCTATCTGGTGCTATTAAAAATCTAATTGAGAGGGATGTGTGGATGGCATTGCCCCTGATGACTGCCATGTATTTAAGAAAATGATGATGCCCTTTAAAAAAAAATGATGCTATACTTTAATTAGCCATCAGTGTATGGTACTGTATAGTAAGGGAGGGGGGAGGCAAGGGATGGGGGAGTGGGGAGACAAGGGGTGGGGGAGGGGGGAGGCAAGACTTTCAAGAACAATGACTTTGAAATGCAAAGAAGCCAAGCCCAAATCAAGCATTTACTCTAGCTTGTCATAGCAAAGAGTGGGAAGTGGCATTTTTGATTTGCTATCAGACGTGTTCGGGGAGCTTACAAAGAGGAAGTATTTTCATTTGTATTCCACTGAAAAAATGACGATGAAAGCCATTGATTTCATCTGTGATTGAACTGAAGGATCAAAGAGGTTTTGATATTCTCTCTCTCTCTCACCCCCCCCACACTCTCTCTCTCTATGTCTTTGTCTGTTTGCAGTCTGTCCGGGTTCAGTCATTTTTCTTTTTCTTTTGTTATTGCTGTTGCTCCAAATGAAAGTAGAAAGGCTACAACTGGGACATGATGCTCTTGGTCAAATATGGGCTGTGTCATTCAGCTTGAAGGATACTGACAGTGTTGGGATTCACACTTCATCAAAATCTCTTTCAAAGCCTATACCTACCTCTACCTCTACCAGTAGGCATGTAATTGCGCTTTTCCATTGACCAGACCGGTACGGCTCGGTACGGCACACATTTGTATCCTACCCGTACCGTACTTTCAGAAACGCTTCTCCATTATACACAACAGACCTGGGGCGAGTCAAGACAGTAGGAGGAGTTAAGTGTCATAAGAGCACTTCACTTTAATAAGTGCCGCTATACAGTTCAACGGGGGAAATGCGCTAAGAATTATGTCAAAATGCAGCACTATCATGCACAGATCAGCCGTAAAACATGTAACGTTAGATATATAACGTTAGACAGGGAGCAATGTATTTCTACAGAAAGGCTGTGTTTGACGCTTCCATTGGACTGACCCGGGGCTCATACAATCTCTGCGTTTGTTATAGATACGAGTGCTCCGGTGTCTTGCTGGTAGTCAAATATATTTATTTATACAGCATATGGATGTTACGTGCCTGTTACTTGCCGCTTTCAGTTCTAGTAGATCTAGTAGTTCTAGTAGAATCTACCGGCATTTGGCTCATGAGTGAACGGCGAAAATGCCTGGACGGCACAGTTTGGGATTCCACGGAAATGATAGGGAACTATGTGTGAAAGAGGCTTAATGTTGAAATAACAGTAATACCATGTTCATTGATAAAATGACATAAGGGATTAAAAGGGGGGATGGCAGTTTTAGAAGGGGGATGATGAAGCGTGCTGGACTGAGGAACGGTCTTGCATAGCACAGCACATCACCATAATAGCGATTTTTTGGGTATGCTTGTTGTAAATAAAAGTTCTATGATGCATTGAAATGACATTAAACTAAGATAATAAGATGGTTATCATCATTTTTCAAATCTTTATTAATAAGTTATTACAGAAACAGTAAGTGACATTTTCCGAGAGCGAAATCTGTTGAGGTATTTAAAAATGGCGGTTAGCGATGAAATCTATGAACATGAGATGACGATTTCCATTGACCAATCAACGACCTGCAGCGTCGCACGTTACACACAGCCTGGCCCGAAAGTACCGTTAGCTCCTAGTAGTTCCTAGTCAAGAAGGGTAGCTAAAACGGCCCGGCTCGGTTGGCAGTGTAGAAAGGAAAACAAACCGGGCTCACGCGGCCCGGCTCGGTACGGCACGGTAGTGGAAAAGCGCCACAAGGCAGGGGAGTCTGGTAGAGGTACAAATCGGAGGACATGTGTTTGATTCACCATTCCTCATTCCATTCCATACATTACAATGAGCTCTGATGTCTACCTCAACCAGCCTCCCCTGATGTAGTGGTACAGTATGAATAAAAGGCTGGTAGACTGTATATGCCAGTGGAGAGGAAGTGTGTAACGTCAATGTCACAACAAGTGGCAGGTTAGCCAGTCTATGTTAGTATCCTTTGGTCTCTTGGTGTTTTAATCAACTTTGTGCAGTATTTATTTAATGTGCCTTTTTGATTTACTGTTTTGCTGTGCCATTTGATTTTCTCTCCACCATTCTTTGCGCATTTGTGAATTAGTAGGCTGGTTGTTAATGAGCTTGGCCCGGGCCTGTGTACTCACACACATGCTACCCACACTAAATGAACTATGTTGAAGCTCCCAGAGAACAGATTTCTCCCCCAAGGCACAACGCGCTGAGGCCAGGTCACTATCCCAGCAGCCCTATATGGCCGCCGTTTCTATGGCCACTCTACTTCACTGCCACCATCACCACTCATTTACATTTACATTTTTGGCAGCAGATACCTTTATCCAAAGTGACTTACAACAAATACATTTGTCTAAGTAAGTGAAGTCATCTAACCATCAGTCATCTAACTAGTTTATATGCCTAGGAAGGTGACCCACTGCATTACTTTTCACCTGCCAATATAACCCATTCTGCCAGCGACTCCTACACATACCTGTACATCTATACAACCTATACTAGATCTCTCTATGACCTCTCTATGAGTTACTTCTCTAGCCAATCAGATGCCTCAGTATTCAGATCTCTCTAGTGGCGATGGATTCAGCCGTCTCTCTGTCTCTCCCTCCCTCTCTCTCTCTCTCCATCTCCCTCTCTTTCTCTTTCTCTCCCTCCCTCTCCCCCCCTCTCTCTTTCTCTCTCTCTCTCTCGTTCTCTCCCTCCCCCCCCATCTCTCTCTCTCTTTTTCTCGCTCTCTGCCTGGCTGCCTAGGCCTTTTCAGACAGCGTCAGGCCAGACAGCATCAATAAGACGAACTGCCTGACACGCTCTCAAAGGAACCAGATCCCAGATGTACAGGAAGGGAGATAAAAGACAAATGAATATAATTGAGCTGTAGTAGCTTCAGGCCAATGGGATTAGTATGACAGAACTCTGGGGACCTGTGCTTCGCCTCATAGCTACCCGTCCCCTTTGGTGTCCATTAATGCTGAATAGAAAAGTAAAACATATTAAAGACATCAATAATCGTCATTAGAATCCAAGAGAAAGTAAGTGACCTCATTTGGAATGGTAACCATGGAGAGTACCACGGGACTTACGTGGGTGCCGCTGCTAATATTGAATTATTTGTCTTCTTTCGAGTAGAATGATATCATGGCACAGGGGTGGAGAGGGAGGTGGGGGGGTTTGATAGCATTGTAACAAAGTGATTGGGCAAAATGGAAAATATTACGCTCCCAATTTAATTGTAATGCTAGTGAGCTGTATTATGTCCCAGTATGAGTCTATCTTTGAGTAATTAGATGACATCAAATGTCCCCCTCATTTCCCTGAACAATGGAGCATCACATTATGGGTTTTCATTAAACCAAGCGTTCAGGGTTGTCTGCGTTTAAAGCCTCTGTGCATATCCCATCCATCCATTCAGACATAGCAAGAGCTGGAAGCCATTATGACACATTATCATACAGCACTTTCAGCTAAGAGCTAGCTGCCAGAGTCCCTTTTGCTTTCCAGTGACCTCTGGTGTGTGCCCCTCACTCCCCCACTCGCGGAGCTAAAGGCCTGGAACACGACGTCGCCTCTCCTGGGTCCCAGTCAGACGGCCATCTGGGCTGCAGACAGAGCAGACAGGCCGGGGAGAGAAGCGTTTGGGTCAGGATGCAGCCGGATGTCCAGACAGACACACACACAGATCAATGCAGTGGGTGTGGATGAGGGAGTAAAATGAGCATTGATTTGCCAGAGGAGAGGCGGCAGACCAGGCAGGGTGCCACAGGACAGGAGTCAGGGATGCACAACACCCTCTCAGGGCTCGGGGGTGGGGTGATGAGGCGATGACGTCTAGCTAGCTGACTGACTGCCAGGGATGATGGTGTGAGAGGACATGACACAAGAGATGAAAAGAATAGACCATATGTTAAATCTCCATTTACATAGTAGTTGGGTAAACAAAACCATATGTTAAATATCCATTTACATACTAGTTGCCTCTTTAAATGGCCAATACATCAGAGAATCTTTTAATGATGTTGAATAATTTGGCTCCTAAATTCTTCAACAAAAGCTTTCTCTGTAGCATTTTTTGGAATATGTTGTCATAAACCTGGCAAACGTTGAGTGACAAGTAACCAAACAGTGTGTTTTGTATGCATTGTTTACTGTTATGACAGGTGTAAGGAGGTATTTTGACATACAGTTTATGCAAATTGCTCACTTAGCCAGAGTTGTCAAATTGCCGGTTGAAGCTGGAGTGCTATGTGTCTGTTATGACTTTGTCATGTTTATGACACCATTATCACACGGTTATGATGAACAGCTCCATTAAGCGCTACCCATTTCTCTAAAGGCCAATGCACACGGCGTGCGATTTTGTCGCACCGCGAATTCGATTCCATTGTTTTGAATGAGACAATGCACACGGCGTGCGATGCGATTTTGTTGCACGACAACATTCGATTCTCAATTCACACCACCGAAGTCGGACCACACAGGCTGAGAATCGAATGTTGTCGTGCGACAAAATCGCACGCCGTGTGCTTTGGCATTAACATCTCTAACCAGCTCAGCGGCCTTGCGGTTAGAGTGTCCGCCCTGAGATTGGGAGGTTGTGAGTTCGATCCCCGGCCGAGTCATACCAAAGACTATAAAACAATGGTACCTGATGTCTCCCTGCTTGGCACTCAGGGGGATAAGACCCTGCGACATACCAGCTTCATGTCCAGGGTGTACTTGTACATCAAGCCACCTCATGCAAAACAGCCCTATGGGCCATTAGACTCGAGAACCATCGGTTCTCAAGGCTACTTACTTCTAACAAAAGACTGGTGAGAAATTGGAATATCCTCAAAGAATAAAAGTTATGTGGCCTCCGTGACATACTGTGAGAAACATAATGAAAGCCTAAGATAAACTATCGAGACAAGCTCTCAGTGCTTCTGCTAATGACTCTGAGATGTTGAAGGAAGAGGTGAATGGTTCAACTCTGCCATCATTAAAGCACGTTGACGAAGATGGTAGAGTGACACAGGAGACCCTACCAGAGCTTCACAAAGCTCTTCTACAGATGTTTTCTCTCATCTCTCCTAACCTCCGTACTGCATGTTCTCTTCGGTAGCGTTCTTGATCTAGACCATTTTCTCATAGAGAGAGAGAAAGAGACATGGAAAGAGAGAGAGAGAGAGAGAGAGAGAGAGAGAGAGAGAGAGAGAGAGAGAGAGAGAGAGAGAGAGAGAGAGAGAGAGAGAGAGAGAGAGAGAGAGAGAGAGAGAGAGAGAGAGAGAGAGAGAGAGAGAGAGAGAGAGAGAGAGAGAGAGAGAGAGAGAGAGAGAGAGAGAGAGAGAGAGAGAGAGAGAGAGAGAGAGAGAGGGGTGGGGGCGCATATTTATACAGAGTGGAGAATGGAGGAAATGTCTGCAAAAAAATAAATAAATCTATGATTCCTCCAGGGCAATTGCACATAATAATATCCATCTTGAAAAAGCCAAATGACAGTATGACAAACCAACCATGTAAACATATTTGTTCTTTTTTATTTAACCTTTATTTAACCAGGAGGTCCCTTGAGATTAAACATTTTTTTTGAGGGAGACATGGCCAAGAAAGCACACCAACAGGTACAAGTTACAAAATTGGCAAATAAAACATAATAAACAACAGACAAGAGATAAAAGATAAATATTAGGAGTAGCAATTGCACAAAACAAAATATTAAAATCTAAACTAAAAACCTTCATGTTTTGCAGCAGTTATGATTAAACACAAACACTTCTATCAATGTCTTTTCATCCATGAACTATTATCTTATTAAATGTTTTATCTATTTACTTATATTTGGTTTTATTCATTGTCATTTTTATTTTCTTACTATGCTCCTCTTGCTGTATTTTTTAATAATGTATGTAAAGCCCTTTGAATTGCCCCTGTTGTATGAAATGTGCTATACAAATAAACTTGCCTTGCCTTGCCACATTTCTTAGGAGTAGCAATTGCACATTTCTGTCACACAATTTCCAATCAGAGCGTTGAACTCTCTCAGGGAGACAAGTTTATTAAGCTTTAGTTTTAACATATTACACTGTTTTACCCTAGCTATTTGGGAGCCTTAAAATGATCTTAAATTTGCAAATTTTTGTGTGTTTTATGCCTCAAATCAGTCATGCTGGGCATTCTGTTGAGAGATCCTGAAACATTCTGCCCATCAAGCATATAACATGAATGCTTTATAAAGGCAATAAAACATGCATTTACAGTTGCTGCAATTACAGGCGAATCATTCCCCCATGCTATCCCGGGAGCCTCAATCTCTCATAATTACAACAACGTCGACACATTTCTGCTTTATTATGGATGAACAAAGAATGATCATCATGGGCAGTGTTTTCATTGGATTTTTAAAATGTTGCTTAGTTTAATGGCCAGGATAAGAGTTAGGATGGTATTAGCATAGCAGGCATGGCAGACAGGCAGACAGGGTTGACGGCTGGTCGTGCCAGGCATATGAGGCCTCGTGCCACAGCTGCAGACATCCACAGAAAGCAGACAGATGGGAGATGTGTCACACTGGTACGCAGGCTTTCATGGATACATTACAACATGGAGGCATTAAGGTGAAGAGTCACACATTCAGATTTTGTGAATACAATTGTATTGTATTGTGTCACTGAAGTACTGAGAGAAAATTATTATGATTTTACTAGGACTAAGTAGTTTTTGTTGTTTGAAGTCTTTGGTTTGGCTAGAAGACTGCTGTAGGAGTGGAATTCAAAATAAACATATTTTTATTTTCATCTTAACAAAAACATGAATGAATTCAATGAGCTCTTTCAACTGAATATGTGACACAACCATGAAACTGTTTGCACAAATAATCCTTCTTGAATCATAACAGAGAAACCAGTATTATTGAGAGGACACATGTTAAAAGGATTGTGAAATACAGTATGTGGAAGAATAATCTAGATATTAGTGCAGCAATCTGAGATTCAAACAAAAAGAAAGTACTCTCCCACTACACCACTGTGTTTGGTAAGCAGCTGAGGGAGGGGGCTGGAGACCACTCCAAAAAGTAAAGACAGAGCTATGGTTGTAATGACTACCCATCCATGATATCCAAATTATAGTTTTAACCGTGCTTTGAAGCTATACAGTGTTTGTTTACAATTACATTGTTTACAAACAATGGAGTAAAACAAGATAATATTTTGAGTTTTGATAGGGTAAGTCAGTTGAACCAAGTTCATGAGGCATTGAAACTTTATATTCTTCGAGATTAATGGCCATATATCATTAATTGAAAAGTCCCCAAATGGATCTACCAATCTCACATTGTCTCATTAAAATTATTGACCACACAGATGCCAAGGAATATAATATGTGTTACATAAGACCCACAAGATTAGCTATTTGTATGCAAATGGCCCATGGGTACAAGAATTCCTACATCCTACAAGCCAATGACCCCAAAAAAGTGAAATGAAACCAGAACTCTGAAACAGAGAGGGCTCATTTAATTCACTGATGCTGTTCAATTACTTGAAAGCTATGCAGCAGTTCTTCCCTCCAAAGACTCACTGATGCCAACTTACTCCTTACTTAACTCCATGTTTTTTTTGTAATATTATTTTCACTCACAATACATTGAGATTATCAGTAATAGCCTTTTTACCCCACAAATATCTACCCTTGTAGTGGGGAAACATTATTATAATTATTATCATGTGTGGCGAATGCAATGCAAGGGATAGCAACCAGGGAAATTTGCTGCAGAAAGCAACAGTAATCCACCACAATCTGAATTACAAGTTCTTAAGAGGCAGCTAAAGTTCAGTCTCTCTGATCCTAGGACTCAGCGCTCGTGTTCAGCCTCGGAGTTCATGATTAGTGGGGTTCAGCTGTGTTAAAGAACTGGCGGATCGAGGATTCAGGTGAGCATTACCAAGCTGAGACGCAAACAAAACATTAATCAGAAGAGAAGAGGAGAGGCTCCCTCTCTCCCCACTGGAACACAATGCGGTGTGCATGTAATGACATTGATGCCATTTTGCGTCAGACACACACAGAGGAGGATTATGGGATAGTGGCTCATTGCTTTTCGATAACAACTGTCTAATCTCTTGCCAGTTCACCCCCGGGGGAGGAAGACTGCCCACTTTCAAAACATTGCAACTTTTCACCTCAGATAAAACGACTCCCCTCCTCCTGCCGCTGCCTCTGTCTGCCCCTTACCAGAAAGGGGGGCGTGCCCTCCTCCATCAAAGAGATTGGACAGTTTGCCCACTGCTCGACTGGAGGAGAAGCCCATTTTTACCCAGGGCTGTCAGCTTGAATTAACTGTATGGCCTAAATCGTTCAGTAGAGCCACACCACCATTACCAGGACTGACACAGTCACAGGCCTTTCTATTATCCCAAGGTCTTTTTGTTGCCCTCCTTCACTCCTGTATTATCCCTCCACTCTTTTCCATCACCACTACAGAATAGCCTTTGAATGAGGTATGATAGAATGTTAAAATGTGCTGTTGCCTTGTATATACTGACATGGCAGTACAGCCTGTATCCATCCATCCATTCATAGGCCCAGATTTCTTGTCATTTGAAATGACCATATCCCGTGTGGTAGATACCACACAGTAGCTCATGTGCTTTTAACAAACCTCAACTATTTCAGGGTTTCTCTCCCGATTAAGAAAACTCATTCCTCCAACATTAAACATCAAACATCAAACATGCTAATTTAGGGTCCATTGATTTACATTGTTTGGGTTAAAAATGCCAACAGTTAGTGGTTACTGACACTTCCTAGATAAAGTGTGGATTGAAGTCCTTTCCTTGTCCATACACTCTTTTCATGGTAATATGTGATTTTGTAATTTGGGTGAAAAATCCCTTTAATCCTCTGTGCGATTCCAGAGACTTGAGTGGCAGGAACCCCTGGTGTACCCATGGCCTACGATAATGTTCCCCTCCTGATTGCTCTCTCCTCCGGTTTAGTGCTGGCTTTATGGAGCATGATATGAAATAAATCCATTTCAGTCCCCGAACAAAGGTGTGGGTACGACTTCTCCCACTCATCTGAGGGAGTTCCACCACAGCCAGGATGAGGGGGCATCCCAGATAGGATCCACTAATCAACCCTGGCACAGGGATGGGTAGGTGGGAGAGGAAGGGTGAATTTACTCACAACACATCTGTTATGAGGATCACAGGGTTGAAAAAACAGAAAGTTGCCTTGATTTTGTGAGGCAGAACCATGCAGTGCTGATTGACCATGTTCCTATCCCCCCACACAGGATCCCAGGGGCTGGGGAGAGCAAAGAGGGCATTACGGGCTCTGCAGCGTTCAATCATCTTGTCATCCCACTGCTCCAAATGATCAAATGTCAGTGTGTTTGCAGTTAAAAGATTAGCACTCCTATAAACCCCTCAAATACAAATAAAGCACAACCACAGATGTGGGTTTGTTTATCCCATCTGATAGATTTTTGTGAAAAAAAGGATGTCGGTGGAGTAGGGATATGTCTATGCATGAATGAATGCATGCGTGTGTGTGTATGTTTTGTGTGTGTGTGTGTGTGTGTGTGCGTACGTGTGTGCAGGTACATGTGTGTGTGTGTGATGTGTGTACGTGCTATGGTTGTCGTTATGGAGATCTGTAAATGTAATGAATGTATCAGCGATCTTTGATCATGGTGGAGAGTTCTTTGTATTAACCACAGTCACAACCTTTTATGGCTGTATGGACTAAGAAATCCAGAAATGAAACCCAACGGGAGAGAAAACGTTCAAAATGCAAATTATAATCTTGTTTTACCACCTATACACACCTCTCATCTCCCCTTATGTCAAAAACATGGACCTCGGATGATTAGATTGGAGACCACAGGTCAGGTGAATCTATTATTCACCTTGTTATGGGGAAAAAAGGCACAAAAAAGACCTCTGGTTATGTCATTAATCATTAATAACACTGATCTAATGGGGCGGCTGTGGCACAGGAGGTAGAGTCGCCGTCTAATGATCACAAGGTTGGCAGATCAGCGGTTCGAATCCCGGCTGGCCACATGTCGAAGTGTCCTTGGGCAAGACACTGAACCCCAAAAATTGCTCCCAATGAGCGGGCCGGCGCCTTGCATGGTAGCTTGCCGCCATTGGTGTGTGAATGTGTGTGTGAATGGGTGAATGAGAGGCCGTTGTAAAGCGCTTTGGAATAAGGCGCTATATAAGTCAGTCCATTTACCATTTGATCTTACTTTGATATTGATATTATTGAGATTGCATTGAGATTAGATATCAAAAGGATTCACAAACTGCATCTTAAACAAATGTGCTTTCAATATGACATTTATATACTGTTAAACATACGGTAATGTCATACTACTTCATAATTCCACTTTCCTCCGCAGACTGTACTTATTGTAAGGGAATACTCTGGATTTAATTTCGTATGAATGTTAAATATATTGCTTGTATCGTGTGTGACATTGTAGGTAACACAGCAGTAACACAACTTTAATATCCAATATACAGTATGTTCATATTACTAGACTTGTCATTAACATCACTCCCTTGATTGATGTCTGCTGTAATTTATAGGACAACGTTTAGAAACATCTGCTTAGCATCTTAGCATCTCCTATGACCTTGGCTGTCATGTTAGCAGGCATGGGCGATCTGCATGCTGGGCGGGTTGATGTGCTGCAAGCCTCTGCTCCATGTATGCATGAGCAACTTTTCTCACTCAGGCTAGTCACATGAAAAAAACATCTGATCGTCTGAGACATGCAGTTTTCACCCCCACAAGGCCTTGAATGCTGAGACAACGTTTCACCTTTACCAAGGTGCAGTCACCTTGCTCATCACAATGAGCTCCCAGAAGAGAGCCAGTCAGGTTCTTCCCAACCACCCAGTCCCCAAGACAGTGCATCAAAGAGATCTGCTTGTAGATCAAAGTGGACACAGTTAGCTTAGGTTAACATTCGCAATCACATTGATGAGTTTAGAAAGAAACCAGGGAAATGGTAATCATTGGTATCATTGCTCAGGACTGTAGTCACTACCTATCTTCCACTGTAGATTGAAGACCCATCTCTTCAGGCTACATCTGTAAATGTCTCTACTATAAATACATTTAAAATGGCCCCTAGTCCTAGCATATCACCATAGCATGGTCTGGTGAAAAAGTCTACATGTAGGCAATTCTCAAGTCACGCAAATGACCAAAAAGGTTCTTTCTTTTTTTTTTTCTTAAGTGTTTTCCGTTCAGTTAAGAAAATCTATTAATGAGATATTTTGTGTTTATTTTGTGTTGAAAATTATGAAATATCTTTATGAAATGTTTTGTTTACCTTTTTGATGTTTGATGTATGTACCTTTAAGGATTGATCACCTACCTGATATTGAGCTAATTACTGTGAGGATGCACCTGGTAGATGGCTTTATATAGGAGATCATTATGTGTGTTCACCAGGGAATGGTGGATCTGATTATGTTTTGAATCGCACAGCGGGTTGCAGTGTATCGTAACGTATTACTTTAAGAAAGTCAACCTTAGTTTGGTTTAGTTTAATAAATTGTTTTATTTTATAATTCCGACTACGAGTGCTTTCATGGAGTGTGAATTCGGGAAACATCTACCATAACCTCAGTGACTAAATGGATGTATGAGACGGGGATTAGCCACTTCAACGAGAGTTGATGTGTTGAAGAGCTCACTCAATATAACAAACAACAGTTTTAGGATCACCATATACAGTACTTTGTGAATTGGATTCACTGTATCATCTGCCATCCTGCTTCAGGCTACTGGGTTAGTGTTCAAAAGCAAGGACTGTGTGATCATCTAATTATGTGTAGTTATGTGTTTTTAGTATGTTGATGTTCTATCAGCATGTTGTGATGTGCTAAACATGCAGCTTCATAGCGAGGTTCTTTGTTATCTGCTAACTAGCTACCAATGCGATGGTAGCAAGCACGTCTGTTTTGATTCAGAGAGTCTTCTCCACGGACCCTCACCACTGGGCCCCTACTGTTCTCCCTCTACACCAAGTCTCTTGGCTCGATAATCTCCTCACACTCTTCCTGTCCTTCCCCCCTCTGACCTACACGTGGCAACCCGTGTCTCTGCATGTCTCACTGACATTTCAACATGGATGTCAGACCACCATCTCAAGCTCAACCTTAACAAGACTGAGCTCCTCTTCATCCCCGGGAAAGCTTGCCCTCTCCAAGACTTCTCTATCACAGTCGAGAACTCTACTGTAACCCCCTCCCCGACAGCCAAGAACCTTGGAGTGATCCTGGACAACCGACTATCCTGTGCGGAGAACATTGCAGCAACGGCACGCTCCTGCAGATTCTTCCTTTACAACATCAGAAGGATACGACCATTCCTCACCAGAGAAGCAGCGCAACTATTGACCCAGTCACTGGTCATCTCCCGCCTTGATTACTGCAATGTACTCCTGGCTGGGCTCCCCGCTTCCGCCATCAGACCTCTGCAGCTCATCCAGAACGCTGCTGCCCGTCTGGTGTACAACCTCCCCAAATTCTCCCATGTCACCCCTCTCCTTCGCACCCTGCACTGGCTCCCGATAGCAGCTTGCATCAGATTCAAGACCCTGGTGCTTGCATACCAGGCAGCTAAAGGGACAGCCCCTGCCTACCTGAAGGAAATGGTCACCCACCAAACTCCAGCCCGTTCTCTCCGCTCCTCCACCTCTGCTGGCCAACTGGCCCCACCACCTCTACACCAACACGGCAGGCATGCTCCCCGACCACGTCTGTTCACGACACTGGCTCCCCGATGGTGGAATGAGCTTCCCACGGCTGTCAGAACTGCAGAGTCACTACCCATCTTTCGTCGGAGACTGAAGACCCATCTCTTCAGGTTACACCTTAACTGCTCCTCCTGAGACTTCGACTGCCCCCCAGCACTGTGTCTCCTGAAGACACACGCTTTTCCCCCTTTACTGTGTCCCCTAAATATTCTATTGCCCCCCTTGTACTGTTTCTCTGCTTCCCCAGTGTCTATAAAAAAAATCCTTCTATCACAGAAACTGCCAATGGCCCCGGGCCTGATCTGGATTATTCTTCCTGCTACGACTGGTGGATTGATGATTCACTTGCTTAGTCAAATGTATTGAGTGTAAAGGCCAATGTACACGGCGTGCGATGTAATCGCACCGCGAAAATTCGATTCCATTTGTTTTGAATGGGACAAAGCACACGGCGTGCGATTTTGTCGCACTGTCAAATGTTGTGGTGCGACGGATTATTGCGTCACAATGGGACAATTGGGAAACTTCAACTGGTCTATCTAAATTAATTGAGTCACTCATAACGGGGAGAGAGACTGGAGCATACATTTTACACGCGTCCTTCGGTCATAGACAGCTAGCTTGCTGAGCATCAACTAATTTTCCATAACGTAAAAAGGAGGCGGTTGGTTGTGGGTCTACGAGATACTGCAGTCTCACAATGAAATGAGAGTTCAACTTGGTCAACAGTTGAGGCTGTAGTGTACAGGAGGACCGCTCCAGGTAACTTACTTCAGGTTGAACAGACAGGAGTTTGACGTGGATCTGGGAGAGATTGGAGCCTTCGTCACCAAGATGCCAACCACATTGCGAGAGTATAAAATATGTGCTTTAAGGAGGGTATTGTAGTGCCAAAAAACGAGAGTCGTAGGCGGCGTATCAAATGACAAAGCTGAACATTTAATGAAGGACATGAATGATTGTCAACAACACACTCAAGCAGTAAGTAGTGAAGTGAAGTGAAATTTATTTATATAGCACTTTTCATACACAAAGACAATTCAAGGTGCTTTACAAAAAAAATTCATTGAAAGACAAGCAGCAAAGCAGTGCATAGCACAAAAAACACACATTAACAATTAAAATAGAACATTTATAAGACTCCATTATAACACTTCCACTCATGCCTTCAATCAACTCATTTCCAAACATTCATAACATTCATTCACAGTGGTTCACTTACTCAAATCCTTCGATTAAAAAAACATTCTCTCCATCACTTAGTAATCACATCCACGTACCTTCATCTAACTGTTTCTACTTACAAAGACCTTCCATAACACACAGATCATTAATAATAACATTTAGTAGAATTAAAACTTCAGTAGTTTAGTAGCAGTTAAAAACAAAAGTAAACTTCAGTAGTTTAGTAGCAGTTAAAAGCAAAAGTAAACATAAAGGTCTTTAACTTGGATTTGAAAATGGGCAAAGTAGGGGCAGATCTAATGTCTTCCGGGAGTTTATTCCAGCTATGGGAGGCATAGTGGGAGAACGCGGCTTCACCATGTTTTGTTTTGGTCCTAGGAACAATTAGCAGACCAGTCCCTGATGACCTAAGAGATCTAGAGGGTTCATAGTAAAGAAGCAATTCAGAGATGTAATGTGGGCCTGACCCATTGAGAGACTTATAAACTATTAGCAGAAGTCTATTCTATGACATACTGGTAGCCAATGTAGAGATTTGAGAACTGGTGTAATGTGTTCGACTTTCTTGGTTCTTGTTAAAACTCTAGCAGCCGCATTCTGAATGAGCTGTAGTTGTTTGATAGCTTTTTTGGGAAGGCCTTTGAAAAGACTGTTGCAGTAGTCTAACCTGTTAGAGATGAAAGCATGAATGAGTTTTTCAAGATCTTGTTTGGACATATAGCCTCTAATCCTTGCTATATTGTTTAGATGATAAAAGGCAGATTTTCTTATAAACTTGATGTGGGAGTTAAAGTTCAGATCAGAGTCAATAATAATGCCAAGACTTTTTACCTGGTCCTTTGGCTTCAGAGATAAGGATTGGAGTCTTTCTTCTTTAGCACCAAAGACAATTATCTCTGTTTTGTCTTTATTTAGTTGGAGGAAATTCTGGCACATCCAATCATTTATTTGCTCTAGGCACTGACACAGTGCGTCTATGGGAGCATAGTCATCCGATGAGAGGGCTATGTAGAGTTGGGTGTCATCTGCATAGCTATGGTAGGCTATTTTGTTTTTTTGCATAATTAGGCCTAGTGGGAGCATATGAAGGTTAAATAGGACAGGACCTAGAATTGAGCCTTGGGGTACCCCACATGTCATATTGGTTTGGTCAGATGTGTAGTTACCAATGGAAACAAAGTAGTTCCTATCTTGCAGATAGGATCTGAACCACTCTAAGACCGTGCCAGAAAGCCCAACCCAGTTTTCCAGTCTGTCCAGTAGAATTTCGTGGTCAACCGTATCGAAAGCAGCGCTAAGGTCTAGTAACACTAGAATTGAGATTTTACCTGAATCCGTGTTCATTCGGATGTCATTTATAACTTAAATGAGCGCGGTTTCGGTGCTGTGTTGGGGTCGGAAGTCTGATTGGAAAGGATCTAGGAGGTCATTAGAGGATAGGAAGGTATTGAGTTGTTGGTAGACAGTTTTTTCGAGTATTTTGCTTATAAAGGGAAGATTTGATATTGGTCTGTAGTTGCTGATTATAGAGGGGTCAAGGCTACGCTTCTTTAGCAGGGGCTTAACAACTGCAGTTTTCAGAAATTCTGGAAAAATGCCTGTATGAAGAGAAGTATTAATTATAGGTAATAATAGGTCGGTCGCCAGGCCGCTGTTAACATTTTTTTAAAAGCTTGTTGGCAGGGTGTCAAGGCAACACGATGAGGATATACGGCCTTGTACCGTTTCTTCTAATTTTTTGTAGTCAATGACATTAAACTGAGTCATGTTTATTGAGCTCCTTTTCTGTGGGTGCCGTGTAGCCACATTTCTTCTTGAAGCGGAGCCACTTATAGTTAGTCTGATGTTTATAATTGTATCCCTAAAGAAGGACGTAAATTCATTGCATTTGACAGTGGATAGAAGATCAGGGGCAATTTGTGGGGGGGGTTAGTCAGCCTATCAACAGTGGCAAAAAGAGTGCGAGCGTCATTGGTGTTTTTTCTAATAATGTCGGAGAAGAAGGATTGTCTGGAATTTTTCAGTTCCTGGTTATAGGAGTGAAGACTATTTTGATAGATTTCATAATCGATGTGAAGTTTAGTTTTCCGCCATTTGCGCTCAGCTTTTCTACAATCTTTTTTTTTGTTTTTTACAGAGGGTGCGTTTCTCCATGGTGCTTTTTTTCTTACCGGAGATTAGTTTAGTCCTAATAGGTGCTACAGCATCAATAGCCTTCAGGGTTTTAGAATTGAAGTTATCTAGGAGATCATTGACAGAGGCTGAGGAGAGGGTAGGGGCCAGAGAGAAAGCCTCCAGGAACAGTGTACTGGTACTCAGAGGCGCCCCGTCCATAGAGGCAACCAAGGCAATTGCTTGGGGCCACCAAACAAAAAGGGCCTTTTTGTCAAACTAAAACTGTCCTTGGATGAATGTATTTTCAATGGAAATCATGGCATTCAGCGTTCAGTCGCTCTGAGTCTGCTCGCGCTGCGCATACATTCATCCAAGGACAGTTTTAGTTTGACAAGCTAAACAATATGAGGGTAGTTAAGAGTTTAACTACTTTTCATTGTGAAATAGCTAGTTTGGTAAAGTATTCCCTGCAATTACGGCGTTATTATATGATCTATAACACCACGGACATCCATATCCGTAACCACTATTGATTGGCAGTATCCACGCCGCTGCCCCAAAACCCCCCTAGTGGGGCCCCGCCCCCTTCTAGCTTGAAATGGACTTCTAGCCCCGCCCCCTTCTAGCTGCCTCTCAACTGTCAGCAGCAATCATGAAGCGATCGCACATTTCTGGTCACCAAAAAAGAAAAAAGAAACGAGAAGACAATGAAAAACGACACCAGGATAGTGGTAGGTGGATAGAAGCTGCAGAGTGCAAACATTTAAATAAGATGCAGAGTGCAAAATAAGTAAGATGTCTTAGGCAGGCAGACAGACAGACAAGCAGGCAGACAGACAGACAGACAGACAGACAGACAGACCCAGTGGAGTCATGTAAAATGTAAATAAGAACACCAGCGGTTTCAGAATATACTTGTTTATTGATTTTTTTATTTATTTTTTTATTTATTTGTTGTTCTTGCTCTGTTTGATATTACATATTAATGTTGCTGTTTCAGAATGTGAAAACACCAGCAGTTTCAGAATGTAAGTGTGTTAAGAGTTCTAATAAGCACCATTGTGAGTTGATATTTCATTATTTATATTGCTCCAATTTGATGTTACTACACATGGCTCCTTTGTTGATCAAATACTCG
The DNA here is from genome assembly GCF_963989245.1 of Nansenia antarctica. NCBI lineage: Eukaryota > Metazoa > Chordata > Actinopteri > Argentiniformes > Microstomatidae > Nansenia > Nansenia antarctica. The sequence goes on along the minus strand of NC_137674.1, from coordinate 61,374,149 downwards.
GACGTGTGTGTGACTGTTAATTAATACATTATGACATTTATAATGAATTCCTTTGTTTCAGACAGTTTTTTTACTTACACACACGAGCGCGCGCATATGCGCGAACTTCGTAAAACCGTATTATATTTTAGTGTCAGGGAAATAAATAAATTTAAACATTTCCACATCGTCACCCGCCTAAGACCCTTACTAGGGGCCTCCATAATGTTGTTTGCTTAGGGCCCCCAAAAGTCTAGGGGCTCCACTGCTGGTACTCTCATTGATGTGACGCTTTTTGACGGTTTGTGATCGAATAAGAGCGACAGGGGTGATCTTCAGTTCAAGAAAAATGCAGAGATGGTCAGACAGTGCGACATCACTAGCTGAAAGAAACGATGACTCAAAGCCCTTAGTGATAAATAAATCTAGGGTATGGTCTCGATTGTGAGTAGGCCCAGAGACATGTTGTGACAGATCAAAGGTATCAAGGAGGTTATTCAATTCTTTGGTATTATTATCATTGGGGTTGTCTATATGAATATTAACAGTCAGGTTCTATGGAGATTATAGAAAGGAGTTCAGAAAATTCATTGAAAAAGCTACTAGAGTATTTTGGTGGTCTGTATATAATCAAGAGTAAGACAGGGGGAGAGCATTTCAGAACAGCGGCAAGATATTCAAATGATGAAAAGTCTCCAAACAATACCTGTTTGCATTGAAAAACATCAGAGAAGATAATAGTACTACTCCTCCCCCCTTCTTACCGACTCTGGGGGCGTTGATGTAGTTAAAGTTAGGTGGGGCTGACTCATTAAGAACATATTCTCTGTTGTTTAGATCAAGCCAGGTCTCTGTGAGGAACATGATATTGTCACGATCCAACTGTTCCTAGTTGTCATGGTAAGCTCAGGGGGTGTTGATTGGCTACCCAGGGTACATGGGGGAGTGGCTTGCCTGTTGGCGGGTGGTTCGAAAGGTATATTGAAAGGTGCTCATTTGCTACCTGGAGAAAAGGAGAGTCCTGGAGAAAAGGAGAGTGGAGAGAGTTGAGAATGGAGTTAAGTGAGAAGAGAAATACTGATTGAGACGCCTTATCTAGAAGAGAACCCCTTGGACAATTATTATCAAGACTATTACTGTGTGGAATATTGGATTACCCCCGAGGTCGTGTTGTGTCGTGTCCGGTTTTGTTTGTTTTGTTATATGTCAATACTGAATGGGAAGGAACACCCCACTGAACGAACGTGCGGCTGTTCAGTATCCCCGCGGACCACGCCACGATACATCGGAGCCAGGTAAGCCATTTCCCCTTAACATCTACCTGGGTGCTGTCAGCTAACCCTGAGCTAAACAACCTGTGTCCGGCCTCGGCCCTGTGTGGGAACGAGCCCATTGAATATCAATGTACGCACATTGCTGTTGGGTCGTGACAATATCCAATTCATGACTCGTAATCAAATCATTTATCAGAAGCGATTTGTTTACAAGTGATCTAATATTGAGCAGAGCAGCCTTAATAATTGTAGTGCTAAGGTGTTTTGGCAAGTGCTCTTCGGGCTGTCTCTGGGGGACAGATACTAGGCTTGATCTAGGAACAGAACGTGCTGAGAGGACTTTGTTTGGTCTGGAAGTAATCAGGGTGGGGATGGCTAGAATCGCTTCATGACTGGAATGCTGTATGACCTTGTCCTTGGAGGGGGACGTTGTTGTCGCTATTTCAGGTCGCTGTTTCAGGGTTTCAGTAGAATAAACAACTCCGGTACCCGAACTCCCAACCCATATTTCAGTGGGTGATGTCAACACGTGTGGCTTTTAAATTGACTTGACTTTAGTCATGTTCCAAGTCCATTTTTTTTATGGTAGCAATACATGGAGACTAGCCATTAATGAGGATGACTCAGATTATGTACCTTAGAAGGCAAGGTGATCAGCATAGTGACCATATATTTCAGCTCGGATCAATGTCTATTATACCAGTATAACTTTGCATACCTGCATTCTTATGAATATGTTGGTTTTGTTTTTGATGAAATACGTGCTTTAGGGAGGGTATTAAGTTATTTAACATGATATGTTTAATATGTTTAATATGTTTAATATGGCATATATTTTACATGTGAATAAAATATGACAAAAAAGTATTATCATTGTTGTTACTGGGTTTCCGTTAACCGGTAATTACCGGTCTTTGTACGACATATTTAAACCTCTTCGGTCATAATGTCTGGTGAAAATAATTCCCTTTAAGCACAATTTGAATACAATTTGCTAAAATTAATTTGTCACATATTCTGATTCCTTCTACATTAAAAAAGACGAATATAAAGGCTATATTTTTTATTTTATTATTAATGTGTAGACTAGCCTACGCGATGAACAACAGCGGCAGGGTTGCCAGATGGGATTGACAATTTACAGCCTAACTAGTCCGCTAAATAACCGCTAAACCCAGTAGCCCATTCGGCGGTAACCCGCCCCATCTGGCAACCCTGTCCCTCAACGGCGCGAGTAGTTTATTGTAGTTGTGAGGGAGAAATTCGTCAGTTAATTTAGTTTGAACTAGTCTAAATAAAACCACTGCAGTGACCGGAGTCAAGGTTATCTGCGTGTTTTGTTCCGCTCCCGAAAAAGGGTCCTATGTTCCCTGCTCCAGCGAGTTAACGTGACGCCATAATGCTCTGTGTTGATGAGTGTAACTCCCTAGATAGATCATTTTCGAGATGGAATTGAAAATCTTATATTCCTAAAAGAACACCAGTGACAGTGTATATATATATATACACATTATTAAATATTTTTTCTATATTTTTGTCAAACGAAATCAAATAAATACAGTAGAGATATCAATCCAAAATATAGGCTTTTATTGCAACCAACTAATTAAACTATGTTTGTGCATATGGTTCAAATTACTTCAAACAGTAAACCTAAATAATAACAATAATAACAATAACAATAATAATTAAATTAGGCCAATAATAATAATAACAACAACATAGGCCTACTGGACAACATATTTACTTCAAACAGTAAACCTAAATAATAACAATAATAACAATAACAATAATAATTAAATTAGGCCAATATTAATAATAACAACATAGGCCTACTGGACAACATAATAACCTCCTCCTGATTATTTGTTTGAATGTGTAGGACATCACTGAAGGCCTAGGTGTGAGATGCACGGCCCGCCACTGTCCCTACTATTCCCAAGCATAATATCCAATCACATCAATGATTCGTCCGTCAAAAACGAAACAAAAAAAACATACACACACAAAAAAAGTTGTTTGTGTTATTTGAAATGTAGCTAATGTTACACTTGTAAGTCCTGCAGTTAAACATGTGGGCATGGGCAACGCGTTGATGCAACCTAGGTCTAATGGGTTATTTACCACCATAACGTGACACTGGGGACTTTTTTTGTTGACGTTTTTTTTGCGCTCCGGGACCTCTCATAGGGCTTTCACACCGGCAAAGAACCGTGCCGGTTCGCATTCGCGAACCAAGTCTGGAACCGGCCGGCGCGTTCAGACCGAAGCTCAATTGGTTCGGAACCTGAAAAGTTGGTTCGCAGCGGGCACCAAAAAATAGTGGTTCTCAAGCGTGAACCAAAACGTAGAACAGTCACGTCGTCAGAGGGTGTGTCATATTCTAGGCTGCAGAGACCAGCAAGGAGGAAGTAGACAAAATGTAATCTAATGTAAATCTAATCATTAGTGATCCAAAACAATATCAAAAGTGTCATTATTCTCTCTATCTTCCTCACATGCTCAGCAAACACACACACGCACACGCGCGCGGACATGCGCGAACGCGAATTTCGTAAGCCATTTCTATTCCAGTAACGGAGCAGCTGATTAGTAAAAGAACGCGTGTAGAAAGTGTCTTTTGTTTTGTTTCACAGAAATTTTTGTTTATTTCAGATACTGTAGTGGAAGATATTATCTTCATTTCCAGTGAAGTAGCTGCCATCTAGTTGTGAAATGTTTGTTTATCCCGCCCCTTCATCACCCAGTGTTGATAACGCGGATGGTTCAGGTTACACTGGTATGAATGCGGGCTCGTTCGCCAGACAGCACCAAGGTTCAGAGGTTTCCGAACGCGAACCGGCACGGTTCTTTGCCGGTGTGAAAGCCCTATCAGAGGCTTTGGTTGCCTCTGTCACCGGAGCACTTTTTGCTCCGGCACCTCCAGATTTACAAATTAAGCACTGCGTAACTGTGTTAGCTGGGAGATAGCCTTTCACTGGTATTTCTCTCATTTGGATATGGGCTATACAATCTTCCAATCATGGACGGAAACAACTTTAAATTTAGTAGTTAATTAGCCGGGGAACATAAGACCGGGGAACATAGGACCCTTTTTCGGGAGCGGGGAACATAGGACCCTTTTTCGGGAGTGGAGAACATAGGACCCTTTTTCGGGAGTGGAGAACATAGGACCCTTTTTCGGGAGCGTGGAACATAGGACCCGGGGAATATAGGACCCTTTTTCTGGAGCGGGGAACATAGGACCCTTTTTCGGAACCGGGGAACATAGGACCCGGGGAACATACAGTAGGTACGCTCCCCAATCGAGCATGTAGGCACAATATGTCCAGTTGTATCTTGTAGAAATTGTGGAAGCAAGGCAAGCAATATTGGTAGAGCCTATTGTAATCAGCCTGCCTGGTCCGACTACGTAACAATTGAGAATGGAATGTTGTGGTGCGACAAAATCGCATCGCACGCCGTGTGCATTGGGATGAGATTTTATCATAGACTTCAATGGTGTGAGTTGAGAATCGAATTTTGTGGTGCGACAAAATCGCATTGCACGCTGTGTGCATTGCAATCGAATGTTGTCCGGCGACAAAATCGCACACCGTGTGCATTGGCCTTAAGTGGCTTTGGAATAGGCTAAATGCCCCAAAAATGTAATGTAAAAGAGCGATTTCCTCAGGTATTTGGAAATAAACAAACATATATTTCCTCAACTATTTTCATTACACATAATTAGAAATCTTACAATCTGCACTTTCATAAAATTCAAATACAATAATTTTTTCTTATGATGACTGATGGATAGATGATTCACATACCTAGATAAATGTATTTGTTGTAAGTCACTTTGGATAAAGGCCTCTGATAAATGGCAAAAATGTAAATGTAAATGTAAATGCTGTGTGTTCTAGGAGTGCTTTCTCCTGCCTCTTTCCATTGCTACTCTTCCAGTTACTCTTCTCCAGGTAGTTGCTTCAAAAGAGGATGTTCTTCATAAACGTACATGGTAAAATAAGGGTTCATCAGTATCAAATTAAAAAAGCGTGTAAGCCGAGAGCCAATCATTAAAAGCCCACCTGTTCTGTCTGTTGTGCTTCCTCACTTACAGCAACGTCTCAGAGCAACAACAATGTTAAGATCTGCGATTCTAATACACACACCATCAGACACACACATGCACGCATGCCTCAGGTCACCACAGAGAAGCACGGCATATGGTGCTGAAGCATCTCCAAAGTGGCTGCTACGGAAACGCTAGGGCCCGCAGGATTAGGGTGTGTTTAGTTTCCACACGGAGGGCCGCCACCCTCCAGATTTGAGATCAGCTCTGGGCGCAGACAGAGGGGCTTACAGCCTGCTGTAGCGTCTAATTAGTTTTTATGGGGCTCGCTTTTTCATAGTCATAGCGATGAATCAATAAAGCAGCTGTATCATGGACGCTCATTGAATTGTTGGTGGAGTGTTAATAGCTATGCTACCCCTTTCAGTTAGGCTTTTAGAGATGCTGCCATAAACTGTCCATTGTCTTCTACATTCAGATGAGTGGCATCATGGCTATTCATATCCATCATATGAAGTGTAGATCAGCCAATCAGTTGGTTGGATCTAGACCCATAGATAAACAGAGTTTGACAGGCTATTCCCCATCTTGGCACCAAACGTTCCATCACAAGAGCATTCTTATTTGCAGGCAGTTTAACTAAAATAATACACTCATGGATTTTCAGCTGCCAACATGGCTAGTGTTGCCAGTGCAAAATCTGTGGCTATTGCCTATCAGTTGGTTGGATCATAGAATAGCTTTTCTCCTGGCTCTTAGGCAATGCCATTTTTGTTTTGTGTGAGTATGCACCATTATTGGTAAAACACAGTCTGTTATAATTGGAAACGAAACAGAGCAAAAAATGCTTTTGTATTGAAATGATACGCATTGGACGGATTGATGGCAGCTGCTGGATTGAAAATCAGGTGTAGTGCTAAGGCACAAATGTGTACATTTCAAGCCTGCAAACTGCGACACTTTAAATGAATGTGCAATAACACTATGTGCAATATGACAACCCTAGGGTACATAAGGTTGCAGAGAATAGGAAATGTTAGAATAGGTATAGCATAGCATAGAGTACAGCACAGTGTTTTATTTGTACAGTATAGTATAGTGGATAGTGTACATAGCCTTTATTTATGTAAACCAGCTCCTTTCCCTTCTTGTTTTTTTCCTTTTTTTTTTTCTTTCCTAACACCAGGGGAGCCCCCCCCTCTCAAATTTCGTTGTTTGGTACCTGTACTATATCAATGACAATAAAGACCATTCATTCAAGCCATTCTGAAATAATAAAACTGATCATATTAAATAATAGATTAAATAATTATCTGAAAATGATAATATTTTGTGGCTCACGTGAGGCATCCTACTCTTTGAGTTTTCATCATTCCAGATTTCATTATGTTGTACATGACAGAAAATACAACATCACTCAAGATGGTCTGTTCTTATTGACAGAATCACTGTACTCAGGCAGATCAATATTCCTCATAATCCACACGGTGGTGACTATTTGCAAAGGACTTTATTGTATTGATTGATCAATGTGACATTTCTCACAAGTGTCCATACTCACACCTGAGTTCAGTGTGAGATCCACACACAGGAACTCTTTAGGGAAATGTCAGTTATCTACTGTATTTGTCAAGCTTACTCCTGGTGTGTGTGCGTGTGCGTGTGCGTGTCTGTGTCTGTGTGTGTGTGTGTGCTATGCAAATGCAAGAATAGGGAAGAGAGAGGGGTCATGTCCCTCTGGTAAACAGACAACAGCATTTCATCCAGCCTCATGCCAATTTAACCGATGCCAAAACATAGAACAAATCCACCTATTCAAAGACAATGTTGCCTGTTTTGAATAATATTCTGATGCAATCTCCATACAACTTCAGACGGAGGCTCACAGTGAATTAGAAACATCAGATTAGCCATTGTTGTTATGGCTCATTTTCATTCAGACATAAATTATGCATCCAGTTCTCCCTCTCAGACCTGAACCCCCCCCCCCCCCCCCTGCACACACACATATGCACACAAACACACACACACACACACACACACACCCACACACACACAAATACAAACACACACGCACACAGGATCACAGCTGGTTGAGCCAATATCTGATCTGTTGCTGTGTGAAGGAGCTGGCGAGGCATCACAGGCCATCTTAGCTCTCCGCCGAAGCAGCAGTACCAGGGCCAGTGTACAGATGGTTGATTAGAAAACTTGCATGCCATTCTGAATCCCTGAACAGCCCTTCCGGAGAGACAGAGAGAGAGGGGGAGTGAGAGAGAGAGAGAGAGAGAGAGAGAGAGAGAGAGAGAGAGAGAGAGAGGTGTCTTATTCGTGATCTTAATAACCAGCCCTCTCTCCCTCCCTCCCTCCTTTCTTCCCTCCCTACCTCCTCCCTCCCTTCCTCCCTTTCTCCTCCCCTGTCCTCCATCTTCTTGGAAGGAGAAGTTCTTTCACTCGTTGCTTTTGTTGTCTTCTCTCTCACGTTGCTGTTCAATGTTTGGAAGACAGCTCAGTTCTATCCTTTGTTCCAGACCACACAACAACAACACAATCCATCTTCGTTATTCAACCACTCCTTTCTATTCCCACTCTCTCATGCCTCTAGGGATTTTAATGTCAATATAGATGCGATATTACGTCTTCATTAATAAAACAGTGTAACGTTTGTTCAGTTCATTGGAAACTTTTCAAGATTCTAGAGCTGTGGGTTTTAAACCTACACAAACCAATTTGTGCAAATTGTTTTGATTAGTTTTCATACTGTGTTCCTATTCCAATGGGAACTTTATTTGAGCAGATGAGGAATGTGTTTCCATTTCAAGTGCAGTGCTGCCACTATGACAGATGTTTTGACTTTATTATTGGAAGAAATGTCTCCTTCATTGGTTTGATACACACACACACACACACACACACACACACACGCACACCCGAATCATTCTGAACACATTCTTTTAACAAGTCATTGGAATTATGACTATGGAATGCTTTCTACCTTTAGCTAACTTGTTCATGTGACTTGGAGATAGGGAACTAGAAGAGATTGGGGTATGTGACAAGCGACTTAGTAGTAGGCTACACCCTTTGGTATTTCTTAATGATACAAGCGACAGTAGATAGATCAAATTGAACAAATTAGCTGTGACTGATTGGTTGCAATGTCAAAGAGGACATACAGTGCCTTCGGAAAATATTCAGACCCCTTAATTTTTTCCACATTTGTGACATGGAATGTGTTTCACTGATGAAAAGGTTGACATGTCAGCTAATTCGCACAAATGACCAGAAAGCTTGTTTTTTTGTTTGTTTTATGTTTTCCGGGTTTTTTGTGCCCACTCGATATAACAAACAACAGTTTTAGGATCACTAAATACTTTTTTGTGATACATGGCTTGTAAACAAACTTTTCAAAGTTTTAGGATGAGTTCAAAAGCAAGGACTGTGTGTGATCATCTAACATCTGTGATCATCTGTGTTTTTAGCATGTTGATGTTCTATCAGCATGTTGTGATGTGCTAAACATGCAGCAAGATGTTCATAGCGTTGTGCCTTCTTAGCTGGTAGCTACTAGCAGTTGTTTTGGGTGTGTTTTGATTCAGAGCGAGTTTCTCCCATTCTCCGTATGAGGTGTACCAACATTCAAATAAGCATATCTTCAACTATTTCCAGATGTCATATGATGACACATCATTTGAAAGCTTACAATCTGCACTCTCATAATCTGGAAATAAGACAGAAAAATGACCTTGCCCTACTTAAGAACTTTTTCACCAGACCCTGTCTTATAGACTCAATTTAAAATGGATTGCATAAAATTAATAAACAATTAATCAATCCACACACAATAGGCCTACCCCAGAATGACAAAGTGAAAACACGTTTGTTGAAAATTCTGTAAATGTATTCAAATTGAAATACAGAAATACCTCATGTACATACAGTAAGTATTCAGACCCTTTGCTATGAAGCTAACAAATCACTCAGTAAATTGGATTGAGTCCATAGATCCATGTTATGATAATAGTTCATGTACTTTTGGAATAATAATATCTTTGTTCTTTTAGGGTCTCTGTTTAAAATTGAGTCTATAGCACAACAAAATGTGGGGAAAGTTAAGGGGTCTGAATACTTTCCGAAGGAACTGATAATGATACAAAATGAACAATTGTAGAGACATGCTAGAGCTTGTTGATAAGTATCGTTGATTAAGTATACTGTATGTCAGACAGGGGAGGCTGGTGGAGGTAGAAATCAGAGGACAGGCTCATTGTAATGCATGGATTATAATGAGGAATGGTATCAAACTTTAATACCATTCCTCATTCCATTCCATGCATTACAATGAGCCCATCCTCCAATGTCTACACGATGTGAAATGAAGTCCTGATTGAAATCTCCTCCTCGTATTACGGAGGTGAGAGCTGCATATCTATATCTCAACCCCAAATACCCGTGAGTCATTATCACTCATGCCCCAGCAAATCTATTTACAGAAACCACTGCCACTTCAAATTGGTGGATTACTCTTTAGTCCATACAATTTAGAGAATGCAGAGCATTTCCATCACTGCGAGCCCTCCAATCAATATGTCGATAGCTGCATCTTTCCATGCTGGCAGGTATTCTCGGAGCTGGTTTTAGGCTGCTATATTAGGGTGGGCTGGTAAAAATAATAGCTGGGCAACTTGGGCGGTTTGGTAGCCCAGACGTTAGAGAAGCGGACTAGTAGCCTGAAGGTATATGTGCAGTGTATCAGTCATATATACATGTTTTTGCATTTCTTTGAATCCATCCATCCATCCATCAATTCATCCATTGGCGGAAACTCCACTAGGGACAGGGGGGGACATGTCTCCCCTACTTTTAAAACCTAGATTATGTCCCCGCCCCCCACACACTTTTTAAACGAAAAAAATTGTGCGTTAACTGAAAAAAACTAGGCTTAATATGCTATTGTTTGGCCAGCCATCATATTCCGGCTGAGAATGTGAATTGAGTTGCTGATTTTGTAAGCTCTGATATGTTATACTCCAAAAGATTGCCACGGACGAGTAATGACAGCTTCTATCATCCCTGGTTCTATGCTATGCCTATGGCATCTTTGGTCGCGGGAATCAGTCACGGACACTTTTTTTTTTAAATGCTCAGGATGACAAAGGTGCTGGCCTGTTATGTTTCTCAATAGGTTCTGTTATGTTTCTCAATAGGTTCTGGGTGTACACAATAATGTCGGATCCAGGTGCGGTGTAAGTAAAGAATGAGACGGAGATGTAATAAAATAAAGATTCTCTTTACTGAGACGTATGATTCATAGGTACAAACATAAACTCTTAGCCGGACAACAAAAAGGGGAGCAGTAGGGCTCAGCACGTAGGTAATAACAACTCAGGCACTGCGGTCAATAATAAAGTGCACGAAAACTAAAGATTGAGCAAAAGGGCTCCAACGGCGGTACAAGGTTGCAAACCAGCAAACAAAGTCAAAGTTCAAATTACGTTCCGGGTAACGGATACGTGAAGTGGTAATACATACACAGGGTTCTGAAGCATTCCATACGGTGTGACACAAGTGATCGACTGACAAGGGAACAAGGAAATGGGACACACCTAAATACACTGACAAACACTCACAGGTGACAACAATCATTCGATAATTAGTCCAGGGCTGGAGCACTGTCGCTCTTCGACCAGTAGGGGCGATGGGGAGTCCTCTTCGCTGACCCCCCTTGTAACAGTGCCCCCCCCTGACGAACGGCACCAGAAGTTCACCCGGGTGCCTCGGGATGGAGCCGGCGAAAGTCCGTGATGAGGCTCGGATCTAGAATATCCCGCCGAGGCACCCAGGTACGCTCCTCAGGCCCATAACCCTCCCAGTCCACCAGGAATTGGAGACCCCTCCCCACCTTCCGGCAGTCAATAATCCTGTTAACCGTGTAGGCAGGCTGTCCATCAATGAGACGGGGCAGGGGGGCGGGGCGGGGTGGAGGGGCCATGGGGGAGAAAACAACGGGTTTGAGGAGTGAAACATGGAAGGTGGGGTGAACTCGCATGGAGGGTGGGAGTAGCAGTCTGTAGGCCACGGCGTTGACCCGCCGCACCACCTTAAACGGCCCCACGAAGCGAGGAGCCAGCTTGCGTGACTCCACCCGGAGGGGGAGGTCCCGGGTAGACAGCCAGACCCTCTGACCAGGACGGAAGACCGGGGCCGGACGGCGCCTGCGGTTGGCCTGGCGTTGGGACCTGTCCGAAGCCCGCACAAGCGCCGCCCTTACCCGCCTCCAGGTACGGCGACAGCGGCTGACATGGGCTTGGACCGATGGTACAGCTGCCTCCTCCTCCTGCTCCGGGAAAAGGGGGGGCTGATACCCGTACTGGCATTGGAAAGGGGAGAGGCCAGTGGAGGAGCAGAGGAGGGTGTTGTGGGCGTATTCAGCCCACGCCAGCCGCCGGTTCCATGTCGCCGGATTGCTGGAGACGTAGCACCTCAAGACCCCCTCCAGGTCCTGGTTGACGCGCTCCGTCTGCCCATTGGATTGGGGGTGGAACCCGGAGGACAGGCTGACGGAGGCGCCAAGGCTGGTGGCGATAGCCTTCCAGAACCTGGAGGCGAATTGAGGACCCCGGTCGGATACCATGTCCAGGGGTAGTCCGTGCACCCGGAAAACGTGCTGGACCACTAGCTCCGCCGTCTCTTGGGCCGTGGGGAGTTTGGGGAGGGGGATGAAGTGCGCCGCCTTGGAGAACCGGTCTACCACCACTAGTATGGCGGTGAACCCATCAGATGGGGGTAGACCCGATATGAAATCGAGGGCTATGTGCGACCAGGGACGTTTGGGGATGGACAGGGGGTGTAGGAGTCCCGGCGGCCGTTGCCGGGAGGCTTTACTGCGCGCGCATAGGGCACAGGCTGCCACAAACGCGCGCGTGTCCCCCTCCGCTGTGGGCCACCAGAACCTCCTTCGTATGAAGTCCAATGTCCTGGTGGCCCCTGGGTGACTGGTGAGGGAGGAGGCGTGCGCCCACTGCAGCAGTCGTGCACGCGCAGTCTTCGGAACGTAGAGCCTCCCCGGCGGACCCCCGCCCGGGTCAGGCTCCCGCCTCAGCGCTGTCCTCACTACCCTGTCGATTCCCCAGGACACGGGGGCGACGACCAGGCCAGTGGGGACGATCGAATCCGTACTCTCCACCAGGTCCACAGGATCGAACTGCCTCGACAGTGCATCGGGCTTGGTGTTTTTAGAGCCCGGTCGATAGGAGATCGTGAACTGGAACCTGGTGAAGAATAACGCCCACCTGGCCTGTCGGGAGTTGAGGCGTTTGGCCCCCTGGATATAGGCCAGGTTCTTGTGGTCCGTCCACACTATAAAAGGGTGCGCGGCCCCCTCCAACCAGTGCCTCCATTCCTCCAGCGCGAGTTTGATTGCAAGCAGCTCGCGGTTCCCCACGTCGTAGTTGCGCTCCGGCGCGGACAGCCTGCGCGAAAAAAAGGCACAGGGGTGAGTCTTATTGTCCTTGGCGCAGCGCTGTGACAAAACCGCCCCTACCGCAATGTCCGAGGCATCCACCTCCACAACAAAGGGTAGGGACGGGTTCGGGTGCACCAGGATGGGTGCTGAGGTGAAGCGCTGTTTTAATGCCGTGAACGCGGTGTCCGCCTCCGGGGACCAAGAAAAGGAGCGTAGGCTAGTCTGGGTGAGGGCTGTCAACGGGGCCGCTAAGGCGCTAAACCCGCGAATGAACCTCCTATAAAAGTTTGCGAAACCCAAAAAGCGTTGTAATTGTTTGAGAGAGGAGGGTCGGGGCCAGTCCAACACCGCACTGACCTTTCCGGGATCCATGAGTAGATTCCCCTTGTCCACCACGAAGCCCAGAAAGGAAACAGTGTCCACATGGAACTCGCACTTCTCCACTTTAACAAAAAGTTTGTGATGGAGAAGGCGTTCGAGCACCTGTCGCACATGGATTCGGTGTTGGGCTAGGTCCTTGGAGAAAATTAGAATGTCGTCGAGGTAGACGAAGACTGAGTGGTCGAGGAGGTCTCGTAGGACATCATTAACGAGCGCTTGAAATACCGCTGGCGCGTTGGCAAGGCCGAACGGCATTACTAAGTACTCGTAATGTCCTCTGGGGGTGTTAAAAGCTGTTTTCCACTCGTCCCCCTTCCGGATCCTCACTAAGTTGTACGCGTTTCGTAAGTCCAGCTTAGTGAAGACCCGGGCCCCCTGCAAGGACTCAAAGGCCGTCGTCATCAACGGAAGAGGGTATCTGTTTTTCACCGTGACGTTGTTCAACCCCCTATAGTCGATGCACGGCCGTTGCCCCCCGTCCTTCTTGGCCACAAAGAAAAACCCTGCACCCGCCGGGGAGGTGGAAGGGCGAATGTGGCCCGCGGCGAGTGCGTCGTCGATGTACTCCTTCATGGCCAGGGTCTCAGGACCGGAGAGGGAGAACAATCTCCCCCGAGGGGGCGTGGTGCCGGGCAGGAGGTCGATGGCACAGTCGTAAGTCCTGTGGGGGGGTAGTTCCCTAGCCCGCTGCTTGCTAAAAACCTCCCCCAGATCCCAATAGACCTGGGGAACGCCCACTACGGCCGGAGTCACTGGAATGTTTGTAGACCCCGCCGCTAGCGTGGAAGAGGGTCTAGGGGCTGTAGCTAGGGAGTGGGAAGGGACTGGGAATGGGGTTGGGGTTCTGGGAGGGTTGGTAATTCGCCCCGTGGACCAGTTAATGTTATGGTTGTGCACCGCCAGCCAGGGGTGCCCCAGGACCAGAGGACAGTCGGGAGACTCAATAATAAAAAACTGGATGAGCTCCCACTGTTCTTGCTCCACCTGGATGCGAATAGGTGGTGTGCACTGGGTAACGAAGCCGGTCCCCAGAGGCCGGCCGTCCAGGGCGCGGACCGGTAATGGAACAGGAAGGTCCTTTAGAGCTAGTCCCCACTCGTGGGCTAAGCCCGTGTGCATAAGGTTCCCCGCCGCCCCCGAGTCCACCAACGCCCACACCCGTCGTATGCGGCGTCCCCCCTCTATCGTTACCCCCAAAAAAGTCCGGTGATCGCCCATTGCGGAAGGTGACTCGTGGCTCACCAATGCCCCTCCCGACATTAGCGAGCCCTCCCGTTTCCCGGTTTCTCCGGGCACGTAGCGACTAGGTGTCCAGCCCGCCCGCAATACAGACAGCGCCCCTCTCTCTGACGCCGCTGTCGCTCGGTCTGAGACAGGCGTGCCGCTCCTAGCTGCATTGGCTAATCGTAGGTGGGTTCCTCCTCCATGAAGCCACTGGGTGGTTTCACACCCGGCGTTAGGTGGGAGGGCGCGCCCCTAGCCGAGCCTCTCTCGCGGTCCCGCTCCCGGCGTCTATTATCCACCCGCCGAGAGAGGTCGACTAAGTCGTCCAGCTGCTCAGGCAGCTCTCGGAAGGACAACTCGTCCTTCATGACCTCCGAGAGCCCCTGCGCATACAGGACGACCACAGCGCGCTCCTCCCACCCGGTCTCTCTGGCCAGGGTGCGGAACTCCACGGAATAGTCCGCCACCGTGCGATGACCCTGTCGACAGGCGGTGAGTCTCCTGCCTGCCTCGTAGGTAGAGAGTACCCGGGTGTGATCAAAGACTTTCCGCAGCTCTGCTAGGAAGAGCTGGGAACTGGCACATATCGCCGTCCCCCTCTCCCACTCTGCCGTCGCCCAGGACAGGGCACGTCCCGTTAGCAGAGTGGTGATATAGGCCACCCGGGACTGCTCGGTGGGAAAGGAGGTCGGCTGTAGGTTGAAGACTAAGGTGCACTGTGTGGTGAACTCTCGGCAGCCCTCTGGACGTCCGTCGTACCTCTCTGGAGGTGGAAGGCGAGGCTCACGAGGTGTAGGCGGAGGTGTAGGGACCAGTAGTGGAGGTGGGGCTGCTGCGGCGTTGGCTGCGGCGGCGACCCGTTCCGCGTTGTCCTGGCGGTCCACCAGGCTCGAGACGGTGAGGGACAGCTGGCTGAGATGTTCACTCATCTCCCGGAGGAGACGTTCATGCTGGGTCAGCATGGCACCTTGGGTGGCCAGTACGGTGCGAAGGTGTATTACATCCGCTGGATCCATAGTGGTCAGTCGATCTGTTATGTTTCTCAATAGGTTCTGTTATGTTTCTCAATAGGTTCTGGGTGTACACAATAATGTCGGATCCAGGTGCGGTGTAAGTAAAGAATGAGACGGAGATGTAATAAAATAAATATTCTCTTTACTGAGACGTATGATTCATAGGTACAAACATAAACTCTTAGCCGGACAACAAAAAGGGGAGCAGTAGGGCTCAGCACGTAGGTAATAACAACTCAGGCACTGCGGTCAATAATAAAGTGCACGAAAACTAAAGATTGAGCAAAAGGGCTCCAACGGCGGTACAAGGTTGCAAACCAGCAAACAAAGTCAAAGTTCAAATTACGTTCCGGGTAACGGATACGTGAAGTGGTAATACATACACAGGGTTCTGAAGCATTCCATACGGTGTGACACAAGTGATCGACTGACAAGGGAACAAGGAAATGGGACACACCTAAATACACTGACAAACACTCACAGGTGACAACAATCATTCGATAATTAGTCCAGGGCTGGAGCACTGTCGCTCTTCGACCAGTAGGGGCGATGGGGAGTCCTCTTCGCTGACCCCCCTTGTAACACTGGCCCACTTGTAGATTGCAGACAGACCAATAAAAATGAAGCGCCAAAAACAGTTTAATCATCTGTCTTTCTTTGGAGAGGGGATGAATAGAAAGAAGGAGGATGTGAGTTGGTTAATTATTGTTTGTAAAACAGCAGGGTTTTTCTATTACCCTTGGTCCCATGTAACTTAAAAACCTGTTGTCCACCATAACCCTCATGAAAATCACGTTATCAGCTTTGCTAGCTAGCCTATATTTCAAGTGGTCATCGATGAACCAGACAATGTATCTGGTGTGGTGACACGGAGAAGATGATTCCCCCCGGTTGAGTTAATTTTATTAATTAATTAATTAATTAGTTAGTTATGGCTCTGCTCCGTCGGGTTTAAGAAGCTTCTGGAAGCTGTCGATTGTGTGTGAGACAGAATCTGACTCGCCGTGTGTAATGGAAATGAAAACGTGAGTTGAAGTGTTTGGAAGATCACCTCTCAAATCACCTCTCAAACAGCGGGACCCTGGCTGTTATTATTATTGTTGCAAATGAGTCCAGGAAGCATGTATTTACAGTGTAGAGACAGTATCTATCTATCTATCTATCTATCCATCTATCTATCTATCTATCTATCTATCTATCTATCTATCTATCTATCTATCTATCTATCTATCTATAGACAATATCAGTCTACTGTTTCCCAAACAACTCTAACAAATTCATGTATGTCGCCAAAGTCTCCAAAGTCGTTTCCAATTTCAATTTCAATTCTCAGAAACACCTTTGGAGACGGCTTATGGTAGAGAAATGAACATTCAATTCATGGGCAACAGCTCTGGTGGACATTCCTGCCAATTCCACACTCCCTCAAAACTTGCGACATCTGTGGCATTGTCCTGTGTGATAAAACTGCACATTTTAGAGTGGCCTTTTATTGTGACCAGCCTAAGGCACATCTGTGCAATAATCGTGCTGTCTAATCAGCATCTGGATATGCCACACCTGTCAGGTGGATGGATTATCTCGGCAAAGGAGAAGTGCTCACTAACACAGATTTAAACACATTTTTAAAGGGGCAGTTTTAAACAGTGTGTTTTTGGTTAGCTGACATTCATCTCTACTCTACTCTGTGGGGACTCAATCAAATTGACATTCACTGTTTGTGCTGCCTTCTGTGTGTATGCAAGTCTCAAAATGTCAAACTTCAGCAGATTTTGAGCCTGGGTTTATATTTTGAAGTGCACTTCATAAGGCAACTCATACTGTGCTTGTTCACTACTATTGTGTCTATTATTTATTTTTATTTGTTAATGAATAATAACCTTTATTTGAATATGCAATTGCTTATCGAGTAATGGTTAGATTTTCTATGGTTTATTCATGTTCTTCAGTGCTCTCTGGATCACCTTCTCTGAAGGCGCAGACATGGCATGTTAACTATTTAACACACATTCCTTGTACTAGCCCTTTGGGCTTAGAGCCATGACAGCACCACGTCCTACCTGCTATTATAGTCTGCTGAGAAACCTGCTGACAAAGGTGAAACTCTACTCTACCTCACTTTCTCTCTACTCTCTATTCTCCGATTCCACTTATTCAACCAAACATATTACAGTTCAGCTGTCCCTTTGTTACCATTGAGTTCCTGCTCGACGATGCTCTCTGTCGCGATACAGCGAGATTCATACAATTGGATTGACGGTGGAAATGAGGATAAAAAGTCCCTTATCAGCACTTTCCTCTGATTGCATTCTCTCCCCTCTGACAATAGGGTGTCTCGTTCCTCTCGTTCTCCCCCTTTTCACCCGCCAGTTGAGCGATTGTTCTCTGGACATGGAAATGATCAATTACCATTGATGTGTCCGCCTCATCAAGCACCTTCACATTCGATTAATGGGGAAGAAGATACCTACCCTACTAGGGGTACTATAGCAAGACAGAATGGGAGAGGAAGTCTGATTTATAAAAGAAATCCATTTTATGTTATTCCATTCTTTTTTCTCTCTCTCGACGGTGGTTATGGAGGGATTTCATTAAGTAAAAAAAAAAAATGGAAGAGAATGTCACACAAGCAGAAAAGTTAAATAAAAACATTGACATTGTTAACTCAGAAAAATGCCATGACCTTCTAGTCTAGTGCACTGTGAGCAGTTGGATGACACCAGGCAATGCTAGATAGACAGATTATTACTTTGGTAGATAGGAAAACAGTGGAAATATTGACAGATGCAGAGGTGGGAAACAATCTCATAAAATAACAATAATATCCCAAACTATACTATTTGAGAGTGACACGGTAAAAAGGGTGCTAGGATTCACTTGCTCCGTCTGACTTTTTGATTGTCTTTTAGAAACAGGGCAACAGGGGATCATACAGAGACATTTCGGTGTGGAGGACATAGGCACTCAGATTGTCTCAATAAAAGATTTGCATGAGATTGAACAGCAACAGTGTTGTTTCTCTATATTATGCTTTCACCTCACTGTGAGATTGCTAGCAAAAAATCTAATCAAATCAAATCAGAGTTTATTGACCATATGCACAGGATACAGGTAAATGGTACAACATGAAATGCTTGAGTCGAGCAGCCTCTCAACAGTACCCTGTAAACAAAAGTATAAGAATAAAATATAATAATCATAATAATAACAAACACAATAGGCACAGTAAAGTACTAATAAGGCAGAAAATTACGAAATACAATTAATAAAAAATAATAAATCAGCCAATATAAGTGTATCAATATGGTGGAATTATATTCCGATTCGGATTCAGAATCAATTTAATTGTCATTGGCAGAATACAAGTACAGAAACAACAAAACACATTCGGCATCTAGGCAGATTGCAATAGTGCATAGTGCAAAAGCCATAAAGATATATGTACAGATATATGTACAGACAAGGGCAAGATATATACAGTAAGATATATGCAGTAGATATGTGCAAAGCAAGGGCAATGGTTATCAATACAATATGTACAGTATATGTACAATGTGCAAAAAACAGTAGTGGGCAAAAGCTGAATTGAAGTCCTGAGTGGTATGGGGGTGGGGTGGGGGGGGCAATGTTCATCCTGTTGGAGTTATATACAGACTCATATTATAAATATAGCAGTGATGTATGTATGTGAGATGTGCTGAGGTAAGTGCAAATTGTCTCTAGTACAGGTGAGAAGCAGGGGATGCTGCTAAACAGCTGGGGCAATCTGTTCCAAAGTCTTATGTCTAGAAGCTGTCTCAGAACCTGTTGGTCCAAGACCGGATGCTCCGGAATGGTAGGGACAGCAAGCGGTGGCTGGGGTGGCTGAGGTCCACGGTGATCTCCCAGGCCTTCCTCAGGCACCGGAATAGATCTCCTGTATGGCATTCACCACCCTCTGTAGAGCCTTGCAGTCGAGGGCGATAAAGCTGCCTGTACCAGGCAATGTTGCAGCTGGACAGGATACTCTCAATGGTGCATCTGTAGAAATTTGGTGAGGATCTGATGGGCCATGCCAAATTTCAGCTGGCTGAGGAAGAACAGGCCCTAGCTTGCTGTCTTGATCACTGTTCTGGTGTGGTGGGACCATAGTCCCACAATGGGACCCACAATCAAGTCCTCAATGATGTGGACCCCTCCAGGGCTCCTCACTGTAAGCTGTAGTAGACTGTCTAATCACTGTGTGTGATCAGGCTTAAAACGGTGCTGTCATCAGCAAACTTGATGCCAAACCCTGTGCTTGTAGCACATATGTACTAAATCACAACTCGAGCTGAAGCTCAATCAAGGAATTGTAGACATGAGAAGTACAGCACAGGCAAGACGTGTAGACAGTACCGAGGTTGTCTTTGGGTTTTTCTTTGGCAGGTACATGACATCTTACAATAATTGCTGTCTGCTTTCAGATAGACAGACAGAACTCTTGAAACTTTCATGCCCTGGAACTATGGATTCATATGGCCTTGTTGAGTATTTCAGAATACCGGTAGTATTTCGTTGACTAAGTTTTCCGTTCTGTTGACACTAGTTCATGCTACTGTACACTACTGGGACTAGATTGATGAATAAATAATTAAGAAATGTAGCAAACATATAGCAAATTCAGCTCTCTCATAAATATTATAAATTGGGTCACACAAACACAAACTAGTACCATCTTTGGAGCTCTCGCAGTTGTTTTAATGATAGGACGTTTGTATTTGTGATGGGCTGTTTTTTATTTTCAAAGCACTGACTCGTCCCCCGTCGTCCGGTCACACTCTCTTGTTTGATGATTTATGAATTACTAAAAGCAGGGTTCAGAAGTGTCACAGAACAAGCCATTCCTTTAAATATTTTAAAGGTCAAATTATTGCTCATACATTAGTCATGACACACCAAACATCAAGGATACTGTTGTCCTAATTATATCATAATCAAAATGAATATTTAATCCCACTGTTGTTGCATCATCCCCCCAAACGATATTTTGTGAGAGTAATTGTTTGTAATTATGGTTTTCGTTAAAGGCATAAACAAAGACAAAATGCATGAATTCAGCAAATTGCTTCTCAGCTCCAAGTGTTATAATAATCACACAAGCATCTTAGAAGAAATTAGTTCCTGAGATATTTTGTCCAACTTTGGATTCATATTGGAAAATGAATAGTTTTTCTGTTGACTCAATCAAAACTTCAATGTGTTTCGCCTGAACTTTTAACAAGGGTCAGTTAATCCATTTCTGCAGCACTATAGACCAGGGACTAGATGTTGCTACGGTAATAGAGAAGTATGGACAAAATCGTTTTCCCAAGTTATAGCTTGGGCTTATATCACATTTTGTTTGTTGCAATACTCCACTGAACTAGGACTTGACTAAATTCACTTGTATTCCCTACATCCATCCCACTTTGTATGTTCGGTAAAGAACTCAATTTCACTTTCGCTCTCTTCACAGTCTGGAAATCTAAAGTGAATTTCCAAATAGGAAGGAGTTCTAGAGAGAGAACCTATTGATGTACACACCTCATGGGTGTACATCAGCCACAATTTCTGGATGACAATAGTCTTCAACTGTTTTGAAAACAAATAATAATAATAATAATAGGTTCATCTTTTATCAATGATGGAACAATCATCACGCAGAACAGAGAAAAGATAACGGTTTGTGGCCATTACTCAAAGCTCTCTACCCGCTGCATAATAGCCAAAGTGATATGTTGATCTGTTTATTTACACATGATGCGAGTGATGGGAGTGATGCCTGAAGTTACCCTGTAGAAAATACTACCAGATCCATTTACATGAAATGTGTTATTAGAGTCGAGACCCGGTAAGCATGAGGGAGGAGGCCATGTTGTGGGAGAGCACTCTGGCTCCTCTTCGGTTTGGGTGGAAACCATCATGCTTCAATAGGCAGAACAGGTTAAAGTTGTTGACAAAGGAGACCCCTAAGGAGGCACAGTAGCCATGTAGCCAGGTGTGAAGGGAGAACAGTCTGTCTCTCAGCACCCCTCTGATGGGTAGGGAGGGGCCCAGAGATGATGATCTGTTTTTCAGTGTTCTGTTCAGCAGAGTGGCTAAAAGAGCCTGGACTGGGCTTGAGTGCCATCCAGAACGCCTTCCGTGATGTTTACCCCTGCCCCTGTCAACTGTTTGCCGTGGGTCAGGCTGGTGGGAGTGGATTTGGCCAGCAGACTGGGCTTGGCACCCAACAGAGACCAGGGAGGCCAGGGGCAGGATCAGTGCAGGGGAGAGTGGAATCAAGCTGTCCAATGTCTGTATATGGGCGAGGAGGACCCACAGAGACAAATAAGTCAATAAAGTCGTCCATCTTGATCTGGTAAAGATTTGTTATTCTGGCTTGAAGTTCGACTGTCTTCTGGCTAAATTGAAGACAGGAATTGCAGCTAGGTGTGCAGGTGAGGGGAGCCATGGTGGTGCTGGGGGAGACAGAAACAGGGTATGTACAGGCAAGGCTGGAAAGTATGAGCGGAGTGGTCGCTGTTTGGCTGGTTAACTGTTGGACCTGCTAGTAAGCTAGTGGGTTAGTTAGCAGGCAAGTGAAACCCACCATTACATTGTCAGACTGGTCGACCACTCTGTCATACAGAGCAACAAAGAGAGAGGCATTAAACATGCTTGCAAGTCACTCTAATCTTAAAAAAGGGGCTGTTGTCGTACAGCTTACATTTTACTTATCTGCCCTTCGAGCTTCTCCGCAGGACAACAAGGATGTGTCTGGTAAATTGAGCGATGTGTTGGATTAGAGCCCACGAGTGGACTCCCCTTGGCAACGTCACTAAAATATTGATGTCATGTTGCTTGTTTGTTTTTGTATTCTGCACATTCTTCACAATTAGAGCCATGAATAAAGGTAGTAAGTTCAGTGAATAGGCCCATGCATGATACAAAGGTTGTGTTTGTCCACTAGGCTAGAGAGGTGCCCCCATGGGACGATATCAGAGAGATTTTGATTGGAACACATGTTCAGGGCATGTTTCTGTGTCTCTCTGTCTGAGTGAACACTTATGTCAGACCAGAAATTCTGCGTTTAGTCTTTATGGGATCAAAGCAGTAGTCTAGCAAAGTGGAGAATTTAAAGCTAACTGTCACAGCAAGGGCACTTTTCTCCCCCTAATTGTGATTGGGTTCAGTGGAAACTGAATCTACTAAGATTACATACTCTTCGAGTGAGGGAGGGAAAGAGAGAGAGGCGGCAAGTGTTAACAAAGTGTTGCCTTCTGCTGTCTTTGTTTTTTCCCATTTCTCTCACTCCGTCAGTCAGGGGATCCAGATGCTGTTCTGGCCCGCTGGTTGTGATGAGGTTTAAGGAAAACTTAAGCATCACCGTGCCAATTTTCTGACTTAAGCCCAATTTATGCTTCTGCGTCGAATTTACGCGCGGCTACGCCGTAGCTTGCGCAAGAGCTCTCCCGGTTTATAGTTCTGCGTTGGTCTTTACGGCTCCGCGTTGGTCGGTGTACTCATAGCGGCATAATAGCGATCAAAAAACTTATTTTTGTTATGCTTGTTGTAAAGAAAATGTCTATAATGCATTGAAATGACAGTAAACTAAGATAATAAGATGATTATCATAACTTTTTCAAATCTTTATTAATAAGTAATTACAGAAAAAGGAAATGACATTTCTGTCATGACTTCCGCATTTACGAGAGAGTCGGAATGTGACGCTACCAAGCGGACCAATCACAGTTCTTATAGATAACTTTACATTAAATATGTCTATCATAAATATCATTGAACAGCCATGGGGCTCCCTGTAACTAATCATTTATTTCTAAATAAACAGGATTGTAAATCTCGTAAATGTGAATCGCGCTATGGGAAGGCTGTGCCTGACGCTTCCATAGGGCGCTCCGTTGGAACGGTGTACTCATACCGTTCCTACGGCGTAGGCTGCGGGCCTACGCAAGCCTACGCCGTCGATTTTACGCAGAAGCATAAATTGGGCTTTACTGGTTAAGTTAAAATGTTTGGAACATAAAATGTTTCTATGCTGTTTAAAATAAACTGTGAGATGATTTTGATCCGTTTTTTGTTCAATTAAAATGTTAAAGTAATATGCTTTCTACCACTAAAATGGTAGACAATGCACTGCTGTATGTCTGATACTCAGTAAGTGCTTTATAAAGTTATAAAATGTGTCTACACCTGCAGAAAGGACGACAATGCTTGATCTTAGTACTTTATATTCACTACAGCCTTGCTTACCTCCACATTTCCATCCAGCGCTCAAAAACTGCTCTGTGTCCTTTGTGTGAACACAATACCCTATTTAATTTGAATGTGGCCATGTGAAAAATAAAATAGCAGAGAGAAAATTGTGGTCAATTGTCATATTTCATACTGATCCGGTCCCTGCGTGTGGAAGTGTTACTGCCCACTCTGTTTCCAGTGCGGTATGTAAATGCACTGTAAAATAAATCCAGACGCCATGTCAACTGTGTTGCCTGGTGCGAGGAGGTGATGAATACAATTAGCTCCACATAGCTAATGCATAAATAATGACTCCCCTGGAATAGAGTGCACATACTCTGTCAAAAGGCTGTCAGATGTACTACTGAATCAGCCCTGTTTATTCCCTCTAATCCCCTCCATACTTATGACCCATCTTCTTCACATGATTAACATGTGATGAAGATAAATGAGTGTACACTACTCTCCCTCATACGACTAAAGCTAAATGTCATTGTGTGAGAGGTGTGTGTGTGTGTGTGTGTGTGTGTGTGTGTGTGTGCTTGCATGTGTGTGTGCAAGAATAACCCTATGCTCGCGCATTCTTGTGTATTCCTGTATCTGTATTTTGTGTTTTGTATTTTTCCTGTATCTTGTATGTAGCCAATGAGCAGTTAAGGCAGTGGCCATTCTCATTGGGAATTCTACCACCGTCCATTCAGAATCACAGACCTCGTCCCTCTCTCCCTACCCTCTCCTCTTTTTTTCTCTCTTCTCGACCTCCCCTCCCAGCTCTTCCTGACACCCTGGCCTCCCAGTTCTGTCTGCCTCCTCATCTTCATGCAGAACACGTACTCTACAGAGTTGGTTCCTGGCCCGGAGACTGACTAGATTACCATGTCTCTCTCTCTCTCTCTCTTTCTCTCCCTCTCTGTTTTGTGAAAGCACAGATACAGGGATGGTAAAAGAGGTGAGGGGTCGTTAGAGGAGACAGCTAAGCGGCTGTTTTTCAATCTCCAAATTTACGCTGAACATGATGGCCAATTAGAACTGTGTGCTTTATTCCACACCTTTAGTTTTGTGGAAGACTAGAGTCTTAAGTGTTAGAGCAGCACTGTTTCTATGACACATTCAGTGCTCACATCGCATACCGAGACAGCTGGTGAAACTGAGACCAAGTCGTCAAATTGTTCAGACTTTTATTCAGAAAAAATGTAAATACATTTCAACGTTGTTGAAAATCAATGACACACTGGCTAGTCAAGCCAAAATATTTCAATGCAATGGATTCGGTGAGTAATCCCCACTACTACCTAGTTAACTATAACACTACTTTACATTGTTAGCAGGCTCACAAAACAAGCTGTGTTAATTGACTAGAGAGTGCGTCATTGATTTTCAACAAGTCCGAACATTTTATCAGAGCTGCTGACTTGTTCCGGCTTTCACCAGCTGTTGTCACATATAAATCTGGATTTCATGAATCAATATTGTAGCTTCTGACTGACACTAGTATGACTTAAGAGTTTTTACTATTACGAATGCAGCTGTTTGTTCACATTTTTTGTGGCTGGATATGTTGCTATAATTTATTTATTCTAAAACATGGAGGACAATTTTACCTTTCACTATCTTTGTTGTAACCCAAGGACAGCAATGTTCCACACAAGTGTTACAGGAGATTCCATTGACTGAGGTTTATCGGGGTTGTACAACTGAGCGACATTTAAACCCAATAGCCTAGTTGATTGCCAAAAACGTAGTTGACACTGTGTAATGTATCATCATTCACCTTCAAATGGCATGGAAGGAGCTCAACTAACACATGTTCATTTCTCACTCTCCTGTCAGAAAGGGAACAAATGGTTGTCTGTGACATCCCTAAATTGCAGTCTGAAGAGAACTATCACTCTTCTGTTAAGCTTCTTTGGTGATTGCTTTGTATATGAGGTAGGTTAGTATTATGAGATGTAGATTTGTATATGAGAGCCACCATTTTTTTGTTTTTTTTAGACAACAGTGCCCTGATTACAAAATATATACACATTACTATTATTTACATCAAGATTTTAAAAGGACTCAATTCACACCGGCAATACAATTTTCTCTTTACAGACAACAATCAATTATAACAGCACTTCTCCACTGAGGAATCCTTAATCAGGTTCCTAAAATGGCCCAATTATATATAACAGCAAGTTTTAGAGTATTCTGCAGGTCATTCCATGCCCGAGGAGCACAATGACTAAAAGTAATTTTACCCAGCTCAGAAGAGAAATGTGGGACCTCAAGGACTAACCAATCTTGAGACCGTGTCTGATAAGTGCTAGGTCTCCAGGGGATAAGAGATGTAAGATAGTATGGGAGTTTATGGATAATTTGTTTATCTCTCAGCTTTTTAATTAATCTGTGTTTTAAACAACAATTTATCCAGTTACCAAGATATTTATATGAAGGGACTCTCAATTTGGGAAGCATCTGAGGTGCAGATCATCAGCTGCATTTAATACTAACTTCAGGTCCACAGGTAAGCACTGAATCATGGCTTCAAAAGCAGTTTGTAGGTTACACAAAGCTCCATCCACAGAAGAGGCTGCAGAGTAAATAATAATTTTACCATTGAGCAGATGCTTTTGATCCAAAGCAATTTACAATTAGAGATTACAGGGACGTTCTCCCTGGAGTAACTTAGGGCTTACTCAAGGACACACTAGTGGTGGTGTTCCAGGCAGGATTCCAGCTCATGACCTTCTGGACATCAGTCCGACTCACTATCCCCTAGACCACCCACTACCCCTACTAAATTGCAGTGTCATCTGCATGAAAGTGCAGTTTACAGTCCTTAACTAAGGAGACACTATCATTTATATACAGTGTAAACAGTAAAGGCCAGTTCAGATCAATTATTCGCAACGAGACAAACCGTTTTAGAACGTTGCAGAGAAATTGCAGCGTTGTGAATTACCCCATCGCAGGCCAGCTGAAGCTGTTGCCTGGCGTCTCAAGACCTACCATGTCAAATCACCAGTGCAGTTTTAGAAC
Organism: Nansenia antarctica; assembly: GCF_963989245.1. Classification (NCBI taxonomy): domain Eukaryota; kingdom Metazoa; phylum Chordata; class Actinopteri; order Argentiniformes; family Microstomatidae; genus Nansenia; species Nansenia antarctica. The sequence continues at coordinate 61,347,500 of NC_137674.1, read as the reverse complement.
GTAAGAACGTAGCTATTTATCTTCAGCCAATCAGGAAACAGCACAGACCAGTACGAAAACATGTTTTTCAATTTAAAAAAAATGCTTGGGAAATAGGCGAGCGAAATTGGTAAAAGCCGGTATATCCCCGGTTTCCAATTCCTTACATAAATTGGCGTAGGCACCCTGTCTCTGCCGCTGCAGTAGCCAAAGATGGCTCCAGATCCTCGGTTTCCTAGCTCTCCGTCTTCGCCGTTTATTGATGAGTGTTGTTATTGAAAATGTAGCCGTACAGGTTATACTAGGACCCTTGAGTTACACAGCAAGAGGAGGCGATATATATTTCAACAACAATTTATTTAAAACACATGCACCATGCTCAGGATGAATAATATCAAAGGTATAAAATCAGTCTCTAAGGCCTCTAAGTGGTCAGGCGGCACCAGTCACAGCAACCATACTTTGGTGGGACAACAATAAGCTAGGCCCAGTTGGGCTCCCCCTGGTGGAGAGTCCGAATAGTGCTGCTCTAAATGTACACGGCACGCAATAAACAGCAACACTGTAAACACACTGCCACAACCGTATCACTACTAACACACTGCAAAACCGTACCACTGCAACTGCACTGCAAACATATCACTACATAAAAAACTACACACTGCAGCTGGCTCTACTGGTCCTGAAACTACACTATTATCTCCAAGCGGGCAGCCGAGACTATGCTTCTAACTGGAACTCTGTTACAAATACTATTACTAGGGTGTTAGGTACCAATTTTAAAGATTGCTTTTGCTGGTACAATTGATATACATTGTTCTAGTGGCTAGTGCTTAGACCGCTACGCCACCGCGGGGCACATTATTTTAATATTTTATTTAGTATTCTATGGTATTATTTTCATAAACTGACCACTTTTCGAATTTCTCATATCAAAACATAACAAAGTTCCAAAGTTCAGAGCTCTGCGCTCTGGGAGCGCTCAGAGATGGGTGCTCTGACTGAAAACACGGTTTTGCCCGAGCGAACTGACCGTTCGTGCATTTAGGAACGTACCCGTAATAACACTGCTGACAGCTGATCAATCGCAAGCAGACAGAGTCGTGGTTTCCTATAGCAACAAAAGACGTTGACAGCTGTTCGGATTGCTTATGTGTTCGTTTCCAGGACATCAGAGGAGCAACATATCACAAAAAACGATCGTATATTTTAGTTTGTAAACGTTAAGACGAACACATCGCAATGCTAACCTCAGAATGGCACTAGGGATAACATCCACAACAACACTTAACAGTAATACATTTATGTAATATACTGTGATGAACCTGCGAGGGGAGGGGACATTCGTAGCTGATTTCTCCAGGTTAGATTATTGGTAGGCTAAGCGACAGAGCCCTTTCCGGACTGGTTTATTACAATACGATCGCTTTTTTGAGATACTGTAAGTTGTTCATGACCACACACTGTACATACTTGTTGTTTTGTCCCCCCGCCCGAACTACCCATTGTACATATTATATGTCTGTCCCCCTGCCCGAACTACCCACTGTACATACTCTGTGTTTTGTCCCCCGCCCCCACCTGTGGTGTATGTCCCCACCTGTCCTACCCGCTGTACATACCTTATGTTTTGTTGTATTGTTCTTCCCATGTTGGATGTATGTTTATCTTGTAGATAGTACTAGTTATTTGTCTGTATTATCTTGTAGATAGTACTAGTTTTTTGTCTGTCTTACATGTAACGATGAATTGAGAATCAAGGACCCCAATTGAAATAAGCCAGTGGCTTTCTTGGGTTTTTATCCTGTTAGTTGACCTTGTATGTAATATGTACTTTCATGTACCTACTTCTGCAAATCTTCTAATAAAGTTTTCAATCAATCAAGTTCCTGCTGTGATGTTCTGGTATGGTGGTATGGTATAAGGCAGGGGTGGCCACACTTTTTTGAACCAAGATCTACTTTACAAGTAGCCAGTCTGCCAAGATCTACCAGTCTAGTTTAAACATCGCAAACGTACACGCACGTACTACAAACACACACGCACACACACACACACACACACACACACACACACACACACAGTTCCCAGCCTGCATAGTACAATACACTTTCTCTCTCTCTGTCACACAGCCACACAGGAGAAGACCATCACAAACCCTCCCTCTTTGCTATTCTCACTCACACACACACACACACACACACACACACACACACACACACACACACACACACAGACACAGACACAGACACACACACATACACACACACACACACACACACACACACATTTGCCAGTCTGCATAGGGAGCCATAGCACAAACCCTCCCTCTCTCTCTCTCCCCCCCCCCTCTCTCTCTCTCTTACACACACACACACACACACACACACACACACACACACACACACACACACACACACACACACTCACTTTCTCTCACTCACACACTGACAGCCAGTCTGCAGTACCATAGCCAACTACTGATCCAACAAACAGAAAAGTAAACCAGATACAAAACAGGTAGTTCCCTAGTTTGAAAGGAGGAAATGAATGCATTTCTCTACCTTAGTGGGAGACCTGGCACTGGGAGGAGGCAGCTAGTTTCTAGTAGTCAGGGCTGTAGGAGCTGGTTGCAAGGTGTAGGCAGGTTTGCAAGGTGTCATCAGCCACTGTGGATCTGTCATCGAAAAGGCAATCTGCAGCCTCGAGAAACACTTTTTTCACAATTTCGCCGTCTTTGTTTTCTTCTTGTGTTTAACAAGAACGTGACTGACGCGATAAGAAGCTATCGTTAGAGCCGTAGGCTACGTTTTCGCTCTTTTGCCACATTTCCCTTCTTCCAAACAGCCATCGTAGATCTGCAGATCAGACCGACGCACTTCCAATATCACATCGTGTAAAAAAGTCCTCCTCCCATTCTGGATGGAAGTTGTACGTTATTGGTTTCTTACTTGGTCCAGCTTCCCCACTCATTTGTATACCCTTTCTTTAGTATTATATAGTAAATAGTAGAAATTGGAAGGCTAACTAGTTAATTAGTCTCGCCGGTATTTAGTATTTTGTAGTTGGCGCTGTTGACTGCGCATGCGTGGTGAACCGTGTGTTAGGTGAAAAGATCAGATCGCAGACTGGCTTACCTGTATGTCAATCAAGTGGCAAAAGCCATAGTGAGGATGGATGATAGGCGAACTATTATTTTATTTTTTCTCCTTTTGGGTTTTGTTCAATGCCATGCGATCTACCCATACTACCTTTGAAAAGACGGTTTGTCCGAGCGAACTGACCGTTCGTGCATTTACGAACGTACCCGTAATAACACTGCTGACAGCTGTTTTTCATGAGAAAAATACTTTATGCGTCACCGCCCCCCAAGAACACCTCAACGCCCCCCTTTAAAAAAAAAATGCTCCAGCGCCCCCCGATGTTGTCTGAACGCCCCCGTTGAGAAACGATGCTCTAGATTTGCAAGCTGCCCACCGGGGACTGGGATCGAATCCCCGTCTCGCCAGACCCAGATATGGCCGAGGCACCCATAGGGCTTTCACACCGGCAAAGAACCGTGAACTAGGGATGGACGGTTTTTCGGTTAAACCGAAAACCGGGGTTTATAAAAATAGAAACGGTTTTTTATCAAAACCGTCTAAAACCGGATTTTTTTTTTTTTTTTTTTTCCTATGTTGTTCAAAGAATAAAACTGGAACATGTCACATGTTTGTCGTGTGTGAAAATAACAATGATACAGTCTGAATCTGCCGCGCAATGAGTGAGAGGTTTGGTCAGTTGTGAAGAATAACTGAGGATTCATATCTAATTGGGATTATATTTAAGGGTAACGAATCACTCTATGGGAAAGATAGTTGCCTTCAGTTATTGGTAGATAGGAAAGGTTTTTTACAATTACTCGCTTACATTTAATAAGATCATTTTCGCTGCTCTCTGTAAAGCGCATTGGGTCACTTTTGTGAGAAATGCGCTATAGAAATAAAATGTGATTTGATTTGATATCAATCAATCAATCAAACTTCATTTATGTTCTATAGCACAAATCATGCATTGAATGTAACTCCAAGTGCAGTATTTACTAAACCACAATATAATAAAACAAGATCTATACGGATCAAGAGTGTTTGTGCACAGCACCACTGTGTGTGAAGGCGCTACTGAAAGTGATGACAGAACGCATGTCTCAGAAGATACGCGGTCACTTAGTGACGCAAAGGTAGTTCTGTATTTATCTCTATCTGTATTAGTACATTTATTTTGAAAGCTCTATTTTGACAGCTCTACCATGGGCACTTTTATTTTGATGGGGCATTCTTTGTTGATTGACTTACGACAGTTCAGGACGAGTCAGTCTCGCGGCATGTGGTTTTTATGAAAAGCTTTAAGTATGTTCACTGCATAATTCTAAGTCTAATATTTCAGTGATTATTGAGCAGTATTCAAATATTTAAATACATTGAGCAGCAGCTGAAACTTTGTCTAAGAACCAAGATATTGAGAAAGCAGTTCATTCAATGAAGACGCTGTTCCAAGAGATGATCTTCCGTGCAGGCGTGCACCCTGGATCAGCGGAGCTGGTGTGTTAAGTGTTCATGTGTTTTCATGTATGGTGTAGCTTACAAAAGTCTGCCTTTCCACTTATATTTGTGAAACTAAGTAGCCTAAATGTGTTGCGACTGTGCTTACGGTGTTTTAATGGTGTTCGACATGAGTGTATTGTAGCAGTAGGGCTCAATTATTTGAAATAGTCGCTCTTTCTTTTTTTTTTTTTTTTTTTTTTTTTTTTTCGGTCGTTTTGACGGTTTTTCGGTTTCAATAATTGGAAACCGTCCATCCCTACCGAACCAAGTCTGGAACCGGCCGGCGCGTTCAGACCGAAGCTCAATTGGTTCGGAACCTGAAAAGTTGGTTCACAGCGGGCACCAAAAAATTGTGGTTCTCAAGCGCGAACCAAAACGTAGAACAGTCACGTCGTCAGAGGGTGTGTCCTATTCTAGGCTGCAGAGACCAGCAAGGAGGAAGTAGACAAAAATGTAATCTAATGTAAATCTAATCATTAGTGATCCAAAACAATATCAAAAGTGTCATTATTCTCTCTATCTTCCTCACATGCTCAGCAAACACACACACGCACACGCGCGCGGACATGCGCGAACGCGAATTTCGTAAGCCATTTCTATTCCAGTAACGGAGCAGCTGATTAGTAAAAGAACGCGTGTAGAAAGTGTCTTTTGTTTTGTTTCACAGAAAATGTTGTTTATTTCAGATACTGTAGTGGAAGATGTTATCTTCATTTCCAGTGAAGTAGCTGCCATCTAGTTGTGAAATGTTTGTTTATCCCGCCCCTTCATCACCCAGCGTTGATAACGCGGATGGTTCAGGTTACACTGGTATGAACGCGGGCTCGTTCGCCAGACAGCACCAAGGTTCAGAGGTTTCCGAACGCGAACGCGAACCGGCACGGTTCTTTGCCGGTGTGAAAGCCCTAACAGGGAGCGGCATATTGAGCGGCCGCTCCAGAGGGCGGTATAGGACTATTTCTGGACAGTCGCGCAACAGCGCCCCCGGGGTGCCGGAATAACGGTGCTGGGCTCGAGGAGCCAGTCAGCTAGTCTGCCTGGCGGTCTCCTCTGGGGCTGCCGGCCACGGGGTCGTGCGGCGGATCCTACGCAATAGGCAGGGGATAATTGGATGCTAGGTTGGGTTCAATTGAATACCAAATTGGGTGAAAAAGGGATAAAATCTGAAGAAAAAAAATAAAAATATATATATATATATCGTGACACCACCCCCCCCCCAAAGTCCAATCAAAAATGAATAAATATTAGCATCATAAAACAGCAATTTGGCGAAATGCAACACCAGCACACTTAAAAAACTAACAATGTTAGTTGTAATGTACAGTTTTGTAGCCTACTGTTTGTTCTGCACTGGACATGTGTGAAATTGCTGCTGTGTTATTGTTGTTCTGTGATATAACACAGAATATTAGTCAACATTAATATTCAGGGAAGAAAATAAGCCTACTTTTTTTGATGGGGGGCGGTAAGAGACCTGGATAATGGACAGGGGGGCGCTGGCACAAAAAAGGATGAGAACCACTGTTCTAGACCATAGGATCTGCTGGAAACCTCACATAAGCTATGTGAAATCAAAGGTAGCAAGGAGTATTGGAGTATTGGGGAAAATAAGACACCTGTTAAACAAAAAAGCCTTATATTATTCATTTGTTCTGCCATATCTGAATTACTGTCCTGAAGTATGGGGAAATACATATAAACCACTTTACAACCATTATGTATATTACAAAAAAAGAGCTGTAAGAATAGTTAATCATGCTTGTTCAGCTCTCCCTCTAGTTAGCTGAATGGTGAATCTTCTGCTTGCTCCGGCAGTAGGGTGAAATGATGAGATCTGACACAATTCGGTTTGATTTCCTTCTTCCTCTATTAAACAGATTGTAAAACTGAACACAACACATTGATATTAGTACATGTAAATAATTAACAGTGAACAAACTAACAGAAAAGATTTAACAAACGACACAATCATACAGAACTCAACTTACCAACTCCCATCTCTCTCTACAACTGACCTCCCGTCTCCCCTGTCTCTCAGACCACACTCATTAAGCCCGCCCCCATTTCTATCTAACCAATCACTCCACTCATGCATACTTTTAACCAATCACAATCAACAAATAAAATAACCCCCAAATGAACCCTCCCATGGATTAGCCAAACAATGCTTATCTTGATCATACCAATGTTCTCTTTATGAAGATGCCCTGAAACTGATGGATATAGTAGATTTCAAGACAGCACTGATTATGTATAAAGCCAACAATGAACTGTTGCCGGGCAATTTGCAAAGACTATTCACTGAGAGAGGGGGGGACTATACATTTAGAAGAGAACTTAACATGAGACAGCATTACGCACAAACTAACGTTAAAAGATTTAAAAGATATCAATCTGCAGAGTTGTGTTGTGGAATGGCCTTAAGGAAAAGCTCCAAAGGTGTACTAATGAACTGCAGTTTAAAATAATGTATACTAATTATATCCTTTCTAGATACAACATGGAAGAGACAGGACACGCCATTTGCTAAAATTAGTGTATGATAGTTTGTATCCTGTATTGTGTGTATTTGAATTTGAATGACAAAATTGAGCCTGATTGTTTTTTGTTTGTTGTTTGTTTCTGTTGTAAACCTACAAGCCTTGCTTCCTCCTATTCCTTTTCGGACAAAAAATCATTTGTATCCCAATGTACTTGGTCTGCTGTTCGAAATAAACTTGAACTAACTAACACCTATTCCTTTTCAATTAGCAACCATAGCTTTAGCAATAAAAGGGCCAAAGGTGAGCTCTCCTGTGTTGGAGAACAATGGATGCCAACTTTGCAGAGAAAAGTAGAGACAACCAAGACTACAACATAGGAGTGCAAAAAGGTGGCAACAGGGAAGGAACATCATCGGCCAGTGTGACATTGTTGAGGTTCCTGGCCAGCATGTGTTCAGCTATAAATCACCAAGGCGTCCTCCATCACCATTCAACCCTTGGCCCCTACAATAGTGCCCATGTCATCACTTTCCTGGACCCACTACATAATATCTTCACCCCAACCAAGCAGATGGATGGCCCAGAGCAGCCCAGGTACGTTGTCATCTGGGACAACGTATGTTTCCACCAGGCTGCTCTGGTCCGCAACTGGTTCATCAACCACCAACCTTTTTTTGTTTTTCATCTGCCACCATATTCTCCATTTCCCAACCCAATTGAGGAGTTTTTTTTCAGCTTGGCGTTGGAAGGTCTATGAACGCAGGCCCCATGAGCGTATACCCCTTCTACAAGCAATGGAGGACGCATGGTGAAGCATATCAGGGATGGATTCGTCATGCCAGGTGATACTTTCCCCGCTGCTTGTCCAGGGAGAACACTGCCTGTGATGCTGATGAGGTCCTGTGACCAGACAGAAACGAAAGGCAGGATGCAGCCTAATTCTCTTTTTATATTTGTATATGCAGAAGGCTTATTTTCTTTCTTCTATTGTTTGTTCTGTAATGTTCTGTATTTGCTGTATACAGTATTTCAGAATAAAAAAACATTATATTATTGTATTTGTGTGTTTTTTATTTGAGTATGAAAACGGATCATTCCGCTGATCATAGTGTTTTCCATTGAGCACATCAGTGTTTAATTGGTTCTTAGAAGTGTCTATTAATTTGATGGTGTGTGTGTGTCATTTGACGACAACATTTCATTTTGAGAAGACATAACATTATTTTGAATGCAATGTTTTTGTTTGTGTTCACGCTAGTGTCTATTTGTGGAGTAGGGTTTTGTGTGTGAGTTTTTGGATTTGTGTTTAGAGTTAAGAGAAAATGAGCCATGCTTTCAAAAAACGTGTGAAAGCGATAGAGAAAAACTGTAAGATATACAAGTAGGTAAGAGCAATAGAGTATGAACAGGAAGGCAACAACCTTTCACCGGTGTCAACTAAAGCACAGGATAAACAGAGTGAAAACCCAACTTAAATATAAACGTGTTGCTTGCTAATTAAAATCAAATCATCATTGACTTTCAGATGAATGACCCTCTTGCCCTCATTTGTTGAATACACACATGCACGTACGCACAGGCTAGTTCTCAACTCAAGGACTCCCACCTGGTGTTAGGCCAGTGTTGTTCAGTCAGCAGCATGCTCATCACTGATCCTGTTAGCACAAGGAAAGTGGTGTTTAAGCAGGACAGCTAATAGACAGGGACGGGATGTGGACACAGTGTTCTTCCTCCAGAAAGAACACAAAACTCTCTCTGAGGTTCACCACCCGCTTCTGACAGGCAAGAGACAGCAGACTGAAAAGGTATCAGTGTGGTGTGTGTGTGTGTGTGTGTGTGTGTACGTGTGTATGTGTTTACGTGTGTGTGTGTGTGTGTGTGTGTGTGTGCGTGTGTATGTGTGTGTGCGTTGCCTGAGTGTGTGTGTGTGTGTGTGTCTGTGCAAGCGAGCGTGCGTGCCTGTTTGTTTGTGTGTGTTTCTGGAAGTATGTGAAACAGAGAAATCATTCTCTTATTCAGCCTAGTTCCTGGCATCTGCAGCCCTGAGTTCTCCACTGATCACTACATCCTGGCCCTTCACATGGACCTACCCATCCTCAACCACTCACACTCACACACACACACACACCTGACACAAAGATGGATAGCACATGTCAACGTTTCCATCCTCTGCTCACCAGGCTGCTGTGAGGGGGCCTCCACTGCAAAGAGGAGCAAAATAGTTTCCCTCAGCCTATTATTTCACACCCATGAAAATGACCGAGTGATTTATACGACGGAGCTGCATATGAAATATGAATTCTGTTACATATTGGAAATTTGGCAGGGAATCGAAATGAAAGGAAACTCAAAGCAGGTGAGCGAATATGGAAGCAGAGAAAAAGCACTTTTTTGTGATTGATATTGTATGCCCGGGCTCCAAGGCAGTCCTCCTCCTCCACCTCCTCCTCCTCTTCCTCTTAAACCCCTCTCATTGCTATCATTGAGGTGCTGAGAGTGCTTTTTGAGAGAGACAGGAAACAAAGCCTGCCGCTTGTTTCATAGCTGCCCCCTTCTTACCTATGATCCCACTGTGAGGAGGAACAATTGATGAGGGCCGAGGTTTGGGGATTAAAGAGTGGTCCGGAAGAGGAGAACAAAGAGAATGCACTCAGGGCCCCAACGGTTCTTCTTATGAGACAAAGATTGGCGGTCAGTCATAGGGGTGAGCGCACACACACACACACGCACACATATACGCCACAGAGGATTCCTCAAAGACTCACAGTTGTAAGAGGATGTTGAAGGACAAAACTGGTGACATTGACTGCTTTTCGCTCAAACTATGGACCACGCAAAAGAGCCACTTAGTACATACAGTACAATGATTTGATGCCAACAAAAGTACAAAAACTACACTTCAAAAACAACAAGTCAGTGGAATGTAATAGTCTCTCAAGGACATGAATTCAGCCTCCACTGATGTTCAGGTAGAGTGTGTTAGCACTATGAAATGTACTGTATGTAATGTTTCATTGAGACAAGACAATTGTCTCTGTTGACTCTTTATTATGAGGTGAATATTTCATTCACAACCTACGCTGTGAATTATGTCTCTATCTTTGCAGCTGAAAGAATGTCAAGAATCATGCCTCCTGGGAATCTTGCCTATAATAAAATATCTTTGTGTCATACAGGAATGGTTATTCATAACAATTAGCTGGAATGACTATGAATTACCTATACTTACCTATCCAATTAACATTCTTTGTTTGGTATTACCATAGATTTACTTAATATCAATTTTTATTTGTTTTTGGGCCACTGAATAAATTCTGTTTTATGAATTTGTGCATGCTGTTCAAAACAGCTGAAGAATAATTGGGGTTAATTATTTTGAGATTTCTTTGGTTTCTGTCTCTTTTTTCAGCTTTCAGTATAAAGAAGTTACATCAAACTTAAACGCACCACACTGCACGTGCGTGTGCACCACACACATACACACCCTAGATGTCACCCACTATAACTTGAGCATCTTAACTTCAGATCCCCCAATTATGGCATTACCCTTGATGTTCTTTACTAATGCTATTCTATTAGAAAAAAAAAAAAAAAAATGGCTGCATATGCTGTACAGATCATATAAACGTATTGGTAAACCTCAAACAAGAAAACAAATATTGTTATCGTTCACAACTTTGTCCCTTTGGTCTTTTGGAGCAGTAATGAGCTGCTCAGATATGCCAACACAAAGACTACAAGAGTAGTACACCGGCTTTTTTAATGTCTGGATGGTGATGGCAAACACATGAAAATGGAAGGAAGAGCTTGCATCAGAGAGGAAGTGATGACAGAAGACAAGAAGTACATAAGAGTTTGATGAAGACATTAGTGAATAGAGCTTGAATGGGCCTTTAATATATTGTTGGATGCAATTATCAGTCAAATACTCAAGCATAGGCCTACAATCACAAATACACACAGAGACACATGCACACATGCACACACACACACACACAGGTTTCCATAAGATATGGGTTAGGGTTAGAGACTACCAACCATACTCCAACATGGGATTACTTTCATTTGTCATTTGGTCATTCTTCATGTTAACTTATAGTGCAAAGATTCTTAGGAATGGAGGACATGACACATCACACTTACTGAGTCACACAGAAGAACATTGTGGCACTTGTGTGTCCTAGCAACTCTCCATTTCCCCCACTGGTTCAAGAGAATGATCTGTCAACGAGCAAAGCTAACACTGAATCAGCTAAGCATAGCTTGTTTGGGAAACAGGCCATGTAGTAGTATGTAATATTCTCTCTCACACGTTTCTTTTTTTTTATGGGGCAGCATATAATTGCTCGGAGTCCCTCCGCCTAGCATTCTTTCCTTGATGGGTCTTCTGGCTTGTGATGTTTTTACTCTCACTTTGGGATTATAAAGCACTTTATTTTACATTTGATAGCAAATTTTGGCAGCCGAGTGAGAAATGCTTTAAATCATAATCTAGAAATGGCCACTGAATCACAGCTCCATAGCAAGCTCATTGCATGAATCAGTTGGGTTCTTGCGGAGTGGAAACTCACAACTTTGTTTGAGCCATTTTAATGCCAACTGAAAGATTAGTCTGATAAAGAGTCATGCTTATAGTGACTTTATAATGACAGAAATGGGACTACATTTAAGCTATAGGCTAGGCCTATATATAAAAGTATAGAACATACATCATAGGGGAGCGTGGGGTATGTTGTCACACTTTTCACGCTGTCTCATATTTACTGGGCACAATACATCACAATACGTCTTACCAAATAAAAGAAGGAAGTCTTGGGCATATATTTTGTATTCATTATATCTTCATCTCTTATTTCAGTATGGAGTTGTAGACCGTTAAATAGACAGTGTGCTCTTGTATCAATTTGCCCCATCAGCGGGTAAATTGTCACACTACGTCAGGCAAGTTGTCACATTGGATTATCAACAAATAAGTACACTATAAGATAAAACTAATACCCAACAAATAAGAACTAATTAATTGTGAATATTGATTATAATTTCAAATTCAAAACCAAACTCAACTTCATTAAAGAACTCAAAATAAAAAACAATCATGCCTAGAGAATCTGGTAAATCATGCCTTTGAATCAAAACATTAATGCTGGCAGAGCAGGTACGAAATGGGTTCTATTTATGTTATTTTTTATCAGTTACAACATTTTGAACACTGATTTTATAATAATTACTTTAAACAATGTAGATGGAGAAAATGAATGTGGAATATTTGTGTGGACCCAGAAGTGATGACACCTCTATGCTACTGTTTGCAGTGTCACCTATTACACAAACACTCATCTCACTCACCTAGTGCATAATCGTCCGGTATGGGTACCTTTTGAGAGGTGATACTGGAAATGTAGATGTCTCATAGAGAGAACATTTGAATAGAGGAGAGCTAATGCTTTTGTAAAGGACACGGATGCCTCTTTCTCTCAGCACCCCAATCCCCAAGCTCTACAGTTAATTACGGATGCATATTCATGAGATAAAGCCTGCAAAACTGAACCGTAGGTTATCTTTTGTTCAGCTTTCCAATAGACATTTCTTCACTGCAGTTGTGTTGGACTGTTAACATCCCCACTGTCTCAGTGAAACATATTTGTAAGGAGGGTATAGCTCCTTTAAAAGCAATAGTCCAGTAAAAAGGAGAATGATTCACTAACTCTCACAGGTTAACCCGCCTAAACATTAGGCCTACTTAGAGAAGGGAGAAGGAAGCAACATCTTTGAAGAGGAGTGAACCACAGTATAAATGCTGTCATTAACTAGGAAGAGTGCTCTGCTTAGCATGAAATAAGAGTCCCATTTAACCATTTAACCATCACTTCAGTGATCTGAGTAGTGCTAGAGAGGTATAGAAAGAATAAGCCACAGCATGAGTTATCGGCTTGATTACACACAGATTAGGGCCCCTAAATGATTTGCTACATGAATATCGCACTCTCTCACTCAACATTGGACTTCAAGATTCACAGGATTACATTTCTGAACAGATTAGAATTGATTTGATCATTGGATAGTCAGTGTTGGGGAAGCTATTCTGAACATGTATTTAACTAGATTACCAATTATTTACACAGAAAGACGTTGTACTAAACTACAGCTGCCCTTGAGAAACATATAGTTTGTGAAACTAAAGCTACTTTGAAAAAGTATACTACCTTATCCAACACACAACAGTCAGTTACTGAATGATGACCAGTCCATGTGTGGCATGTGACTGAAATCACTGGGAGAGAAAACAATGGTGAGGTGGAGCAAAGTGGGGAGGCCGGAGTCAGTAAGAGAAGAAATTGAAGGGAAATTTAAGTTCAAGGCCTGGAATAATTGTTAGACTACATTCCACCATTTTTTGGTCTTGGTTTTCTTTTGTAAAAATGTAGTTAGTAGTGACAGTAGCTTACTACACCGCTACATGGGGTGGGGGGGAGGGAGGGGACACTACTGCAAAATGCAGTTAAACTGAGAGTGGAACTACTCCCCAACACTCGATGTTCGACTAAATTCATAAGTGGGCAAAGGCCATCGCTGGAGGGGTTATTACGGTAATGGGGGGGTTTCATCATTGGCTGGAGTGCTACTGACCTCTAGTGGAATTTCATATAGGAGATCTCAAGCGATCTCCTCTCTTTTGTCTGCGCTTGTCATTTATATAAAAGGCATAATCTTACATATAAAAACAACTTCTATGTTATCCTTTGTTAACATTTCTGAGCCAGTATTTTTTTTTGTATTTAGTTCGTTTTTCCAGGCAATCCTCCAGCAAAGGTAGCACAACTGTGGGCTGAATACGCATCACGATGACGAATAATCATTGGGGCATGGCACTTCCGTGTTTGCCCCCATCGAGTAGTGTAGCGAGAATACAAAGAAAGGGGCACCATGGCTGACATATCACTGTATCTCACCAACGTTAACGTGTCGTTGGGACAAAATATGGATATCGATAAGGTAGGCCGGGAATAAAGCCGACACAGTTTTAGCTTGATTTCGATGCAATTGACTTGCTTCAAATGTCAATGCATCAGCGTTTACGTGGCTGTCATCTCCCTTGCGTGAAGCTGTCTTCATGCCCCTTGTTTTCAACTAGCTTATTAACAAGGTTCAGTTCGATCATTTAAAACAACGTCAGATGAACATTCGGACATTGATGCAAAAAATACATTCTCTATCTGACAAAGCACTCTAGCTGTACACATCATATAGGCTGCTGTATGATCAACATCTATACAAAAAGTAGGCAGCTCATATCTACGCCCTATTGGTGGATCTCTACATTCTCTTTGGCTTTGAGTGCGTTATTTTATCCCTGCCCAGTCTATGCTGATCGATGAGCCCCTCCTGTCTCTCTTGGAGCTTATGACATTGTCTGCTTGCCTATTCTCTCTCTCTCTCTCTCTCTCTCTCTCTCTCTCTCTCTCTCTCTCTCTCTCTCTCTCTCTCTCTCTCTCTCTCTCTCTCTCTCTCTCTCCCCCCCTCCCCTGCTTGTTCCAGAGCCCAACCACAGGGAAGGACTTTGAGAGTGTGGAGTTGGGAGACCTGGAGAAGAGGGACCTGGACCTACAGCAGAAGGAGAAGGCTCCACGCAGGATCATCCACTTCTCCAGTGGAGAGACTATGGAGGAGTACAGCACAGATGAGGAGGACGGGGAGGAGAAGGAGCCTGAGAAGAAGGACCTGCTGTCCCCTGCCGATGCGGTGCGTGTGAGTGTACTGTATGTATGTGGGTGGGTTGGGGTGTGTGTGTCAGTCAGACTGTCTATCTGTGTGTGTGTGTGTGTGTGTGTGTGTGTGTGTGTGTGTGTGTGTGTGTGTCCGTGCGTGTGCGTGCGTGCGTCCGCCTTACTGCCCGTGCTTTTAGTGTTAGTCAGCCTAGTAATAAAGAATGTGTGTTTGTTCCAGGCTAAGATGACCTGGGGCCCATACTTCTGGTTCCACATGTGGAGAGCAGCTACGTCCACTGTCTCAGGTAACTGTAAGCACCGTCTATGTGGTCAATGAGCTGTCTCTGGTGGAGCTCCTGATCTAATCCATTCGCTATGTCTCTCTCAGCTTGTGACTACGTTGGTGAGAGGATGGCCTCTCTCTTTGGCATCACGTCAGCTAAATATCAGTATGCCATCGACGAGTATTACAGGATGAAGAAAGAGGTATGCCTACGTCCGATCGGTGTCACATTGAGGGAGTATATACGTACGTATTTCAGTGAGCACTTCACCATCTTCCTCTCGTCCCTGCTCTCCAGAAAGAAGAGGAGGATGAGGACAACCGCTTGTCAGAAGAGGCGGAGCGATACTTTGATGAGCAGCAATGTCACGACGACCAGGACATTCCAGTATCAGGGCAGCCAGAGGTAACCTCCCCCAATGCCCCTGATGCCACCTATCAGATCGAGAACGAGCCTCAAGCCACGGCCACTGCCATCAAAGTCCCAGCCATCGTCACGACGACCTAACCGACCTCAGAAAACGACAGTTACACACAGCCACGTTTGTTTGTTTTGATTTGTCAAGGATAAAAGCACTAGTGTCTGAAGTGCAGAGCACTTACTGTAGTCTCGGAGCACCTGTTGGGTTTGAATTGGACAGAGCCTGCTGTGGGCAGTGCCACATTGTACTGTATAGCCTATCCGTTGTGCTTTGCACAGTGCGGTAGATTGACTATGCTACTTTGTCCTCATGGTAACTACATGTCCTTCTCCAGTGGCCTTACTGCTTTAATCCCCTGGCTGGAGAGAGGACCTAACATTCCTTCCTGGTCCCTGGTGCCTCTATTGGCAGGCTACTGCCTACAAACACCAACAGAGCCAAGTAAACCTTAATGCACTCTAAAAACCCTTGATGTGGGGCTCTACTTAACACTATCAGATCACCTGTCGCTTTTGTTTTGATGAAAATGTGTTTAAAGACCTCATAGAGCACTGAACTAGTGTTTTGTCTTTGCCTGAGTGGCAGCAGTCACCATGTATATACTTAAGCATTATTGACTTGGTGATCCCTAGAACATCATTTCTTTGACTATCCGGTCTGACTAGATGTGATTTTGTGTCAAAAGAAGGAGAACACTCATGTTGTGTTTATTATTATTTCATCTGCTTTGTCCATCTTCCCATTAGTTGTTTTTTTTAGGTCGATGGATGTCCAAGTCTTTACAGTTTCTCTCTAATGAGCTCACATTTGTATTTATTTTTTTGATATTTATGTATTTATTTCATTGTTAATGACTGAGCACTTTTTACACACTTATTTCAAGGTTTTTGTATGTAACACCTTAATGAACTGTTAATAAACTCTTATGCTTTAACTGTTTCTCGTCTATTACTTATATAGGCCGTCAGGCTTCTTGGGTGGATAGTGGATACTAGTGTTTCTGATCTAGTCTCATGTGGCAGCACTGTGAGTGATTGTCTTTGTCCTGGACAACAAAGACTGCAGTGTCCTCGTGTATCCAGTGCTGTTTGAGGTCACCATTCAGCTCTGCTGGCTAGCACAGTCCCACAGTACAGCCATTCTGAGGTCAGAGTGGGTTCTGATCCAGCATGACCTATAGCCGTGACCTCAATACTTCAAGACCATGACAGTGAGAGTTGGCATGGTGATGACAAGAAAATAGCAGTCAGACCAGGGTATCCGCGGTGTCTTGAAAAGTATTAAAAGTTGATAAATCAATTTGGGGAAAATCAAGACCCTTAATAAGTATTAAAAAGTCTTATAACGATTTTATGAGGTCTTGAATTTTGTAGGTATTTTTCTGAATTAGACTCTGTCCAAAGAGTTTGAGTCCTAAAAACTTTTAGTCAAAGTTCGTGAATTTATTCGTTTTATTAAAAAACAAAGATGAACCGGAAATTGTGTTGTATGATAGTGGTCTAGTCTATTGCAAACAAAAACTGTTAAGTTAAAGGTGTCACTGATGTCAACGGTTACAGCTCCAAGTGGCGGTGAGGTCTGGAAAAATATTGACAAGGTCTTTAAAAAGTCTTAGAAAGGTATTGAAATTAACCTCCAGATTCCTGTATATACCCTGTCAGACACAAGTACCTGTTTCCAAGTGCATATCTTACCATTATGGATTATTTGTATAGCTATACCTCCTAATTCTATAACACTGTAGAAAGAAAAAAAAACTGTAAGAAACTGCCTACCAAGATAACTCCAGCTGAACCTATCACCATGTGTTTTTGGTATATCGTCTGTGATAAGCCTCTATGTTGTTTGTACTGTGGATCAGGGTGGTGGTGGTGCCATGGTGAAACAGACAGCCCTCCATACTACTGTCCTGATGTCTCTGCCCCAGCCAGGCCACACAAGGACAGCATTATACAGCAGACAATACCACCCTCAGCCAGCCAGCACAGCCAAGCACCCTCCCTCTACTCACACATTGACAATTTACAACCACACCAATGAAAGAACTCACAGACAGACAGACAGGCGGGGACACTCACAGGCTAGACTGACTGACAGTTGACTGTTGACTGAAAGTATCATTCAAACCATATAATCAATCAGTCAACTGTCAGTCGGTCTAGCCTGTGAGTGTCCCTGCCTGTCTGTGAGTTCTTTCATTGGTGTGGTTGTGAATGGGTGGAGGTTTGTGTACAAGAAGAGTGATGTCCAAGTTACTTTGTACATGTCACCAACTCAAGTCCCATAAAACAGTGGATGCAGGTTTTACCTCCAGTCCAGCAAAAATATAATTTTTAACATTTAACTATACAAGGCTGGACTGAAACTAAAACCTGCACACCATCGTCTCTCTGGGTTGGTGACCACTGCTCCTATTTTGTGTGAAGTCTAGCAGTAAACTGTAAGTCCACTAGGGGGTAGTATTGTACCATTACAAGAGGAGTTTAGGAGGTTGGGAGTAGGGTAACCATGGGACAAGTGATGAAGCTTATTGTAAACAGACGTTTTCTGTGCTCCAGAGTTTGATGGCGCAAGGAGAGGTATATGGAGGAGCTGTGGTGGCGGTTGGAGGGCTGGTTTGTAAGATGTGTTTGAAGATAACCACCTCTCCCTCTGGTAGACAATGATACACACAGTAGTCATCAGGGAACGTGATTAAGAGGGAAAATCCAGAGTTGAATCCACAATGCCATTCCGTGTGTGTGTGTGTGAGTGTGTGTTTGTGTGTGTGTGTGAGTGTGTGTGTGTGTGTGTGTGTGTGTGTGTGTGTGTGTGTGTGTGAGTGTGTGTGTGTGTGTGTGTGTGTGTGTGTGTGTGTGTGTGTGTGTGTGTGTGTGTGTGTGTGTGTGCACATGTGTCCACATGCTCAACCACGTATATGCATGCAATGTAACATGTCCTTGGTCGAACCTGAAATATGAATACACTGAGACCTGTTTAACTGGAATTTTTATCTCTGAATCACTGCTGTAGTAAAACAATGTCCTAGCAGGGCCTGATGTAATATAGCTACCACAGGTATTTCACAGAGGTAGGATTTTGTCAACCTCCAAGCTACCTTGTGACTGTATGTTATCTCTGTCCATTCACTTCATCACATTTCCTCTTTGAAAAAGGCTGTGCAGACTTAGAGTACACTGCGTAGATGGTGCGTAGATCAAAGCCTTTAAATAAACCATCTCTGAGCAGATGCTACGAGGCTGCCACAGGACAGTTACCTGGTTAGCCAGCAGCCCACTGAAGCCTGAGATGAGAATAGCAGCCCCTCAAACAGATGTGGGCCTCACCAGGGTCCTGATTTAGGCCTGCAGAGAGAAGGGGATTTCCACCGCTCCACCCCCCCCCCTGTCTCAGGCTGTGCTTCCTCATAGAGTTACTCAATCACAACACATCTAAAACACTGATCTTGTCTTTTACCCTGGGACAAGGCTACAGGGGCAATGCTTTCAGTCTGGAATGCTAAGCACGACTGTTGAAGAGATGGGAAAACCGCTTTACCACATTTGAGGATATTTATTAATAATGTGCACCCGGGAACGTGTCACGTGCTGCAAAGCATTATTTGACGCCTTCTTCATTTTATTGTCTATGAAATTAATTAATGCATTGCAGTTTTTTTGCATTGAATTGGGATGTGCAGTGTCTGTGACGTTCACATTCTCGTTTTACCTATATATAGCAAATTTGCCTCTCTTGAATAGTTGTATTGACACAAACATGTTCACATCTATTCAGTGGGTTTGTTTTAAGATTATGTGAACAGGGGTATATCTGGTGGTGTGCAAGCAAGCTCTTTTGCAAGAGGTCCATTGCGTGTCTGTCTGGTCAGACTAGTTTAAGTGTGGTCTTCAGTCATGTACACCACACACACGCGCTCACACACACACACAGTGCACCCTGGAAAGTCCCTGGCAGTGCACTGCCTCCTATCTGCATACACACAGCTGCAGGGCTGTTACTATGGGTGCTAAAGCTGCTTCATATGTAACCATGCGCTCATTTGTAGCGTGTACCTACTACAGCTGTTCACATTTCTGTTATAGATAGCTGTAGCACAATGTTAGCTTAGGCTCAATGCATGAATGGGAAATGATTCACACAGGTTGGTATTGAAACTGAACTACCTGTATCGGATATGCATTTTTGCAGAAGAACTGTCTACAACAGGAACAGAATCTACTGTATGAGTCATCTGGACCCAGGTTGATTTCCTGACTGATAAACATAGACAGGAGGCACCATGTCTTCTCTCTATCTCTACCTGGACCATCAGTGTGTTTCACATTCAGCCAGATATGAATGTGTCAGCTTCTGATAGCAGGAGATATCATTGATCCCTATCGATTTCAACTCCCCCGCTTCTCTGTATTGGGCGATGCTATCTGTATAGTAAAGAAAGTCCCATACTGTCTGAGAGTCAGCTTTTCCAGACAAATCAGTAATAGAGCATGCACAAGTTTAGAGGCCTTGTGATGAGTCCTTACTATCCTATAATGTGTCTACTGTCTGTGTCTATGAATACTATAATTATATTATAACATAAGCCTTCTTCTCTCATCCCCATTCACTGACATAATCTACTGCACCATTATATAATAATAAGTTTCCACTCAGGACAAAATGATGTGAATGATTAGTTTGGCCTGTGCCGTT
>NC_137674.1:61287352-61322352 GCF_963989245.1 Nansenia antarctica | reverse complement strand
CTACCACAGGGCCGTCAAGGCCCTGAACACAGAAAAGGCCTAAGTTCTGGGCCCAGGACAGTCCGGACGGATTGTATGGCAGCTAGTGCTGAGGCACAAACATGTACATTTTCAAGCCTGCAAACTGTGACACTTTAAAATAACGTGAAAAAATACTTTTGTGCAATATGACAACCCTAGTTGACTATCTGTGCAGTATAGTACAGTGGATTGTGTACATAGCCTTTATTGATGTAAACCAGCTCCTTACCTTCTTGTGATTTTATGCTTTTATGCTTTTTCTAAAAAATAAAAATAAAGTTCCCCTTTCCTAACACCAGGGGAGCCACCCCTCCTAAATTTCGTTGTTTGGTACCTGTACTGTAGCAATGACAAATAAAGTCCATTCCATTCCATTCCATTCCAGTATCTTTGTTGTGTGTCATTATTTTTCTCTAGTTGGAGCACAGGGTTGAGCAATGAAACCATTATCACAGATCTTCGAGAACTTTAGCATCACAGACCCTCCGGGTGAGGAGTCATCTCGTTGTCATGAAGGGTGACTACAACCTGAAGCATCTGGTGTGGATGTCTATCAGATGAGTGTTATGGTATGACTACTATGACGCCATCATGACGATAAGCTGCGATACAGCGAGGACTCAGGATACAGAGGAGGCAGAGCTCAGCCTGTAGAACCCACAAGACAGCTCACCTGTAGAACCTGACTATCAGGACCTGTCTGAATACGTCTGAATACACCTGAGACTCTGCGACCTACAGTATACTTACTCTCCAGGGTTGGGCTGTGCTTCCCCTCTCTCTGTCGTTCTCACCCTACAGAAGAGTTAGAAAAAAGGAGAAGAGGGGTTTGGGGTTTCCTGTTGCCCTGTGGTACAGTGACATTCATGCTGTTGACTTCCTTCAGTGGTCTGTCACATGACCTAACTAGGAGGGTTAGAGGTGGCTTAGTGCGAGATGTTGTAGGTTGTAGGTTGTTTTTGTTACGAAAGGACTTGATTTTGTAACCAGTGGAGGTGGAAATCAGACGACAGGCTCATTGTGCACGCGTTTGATAGCGGGATTCCATTCCTCATCCCATTCCATGCATTACGACGAGCCGCCTGTCCTACGGTTTCTACCTCCAGCAGCCTCCTCCGAATCCTATACCTTGCATTGCATTATGTTACAGTAACATGCAGGTCCTTTGTCTGTTTGAATTCAATTTATAGTATTTCATGCAAATGTGCAGTTTTCTATGTATAGCCTCTGGTTTTCATATTTAACCCATTGAGCGTACAGTGTGTGATATAACATCCAGAGACCCATCCCACCCTGGGTACGAACACTTTGCCCGGCTGCCCTCGAAAAGGCAGTACAGGACCATGGCCGCAAGGACAAACAGACTGAAGCTCAGCTTCTACCCCAGGGCCATCCAGGCCCTGAACACAGCAAAGACCTAGGTTCTGGGCCCTGGACAGTCTGGACGGATTGATGGCAGCTGCTGGATTGAAAAATCAGGTGTAGTGCTGAGGCACAAATGTGTACATTTCAAGCCTGCAAACTGCGACACTTTAAATGAATGTGCAATAACACTATGTGCAATATGACAATGACAACCCTAGTCGTTTTATCTGTACAGTATAGTATAGTGGATAGTGTACATAGCCTTTATTTATGTAAACCAGCTCCTTTCCCTTCTTGTTTTTTTAGTTTTTTTCTTTCCTAGCACCAGGGGAGCCACCCCTCCCAAGTTTCGTTGTTTGGTACCTGTACTATAGCAATGACAATAAAGACCATTCATTCATTCATTCATAACACACAGGGAAATATGGAGGAGGATGTGAGGTACTAATCTCGCCCAGTGCATTGATGTCCAGGATGGTGGGGCTTTGACATATTTGCATTCACTGTGTTATTACAGGTCCTTTCAAGTGTTGACCTTAGTTAGTTCATTGTGAATAAGTATAGCCTCCCTGGACGTTCTCTGTCTGTCTGCGTGTGTATGTCTGTGTGGGGGCTTTTTCAATCTATTCAACCTAGCGCCAGTTATTTAAAGCTTTATTGTGACATTTATGGTAGGATATGTGGGGTAAAAACCACGGATATCCCCCTCGGAGCTGGCCTATTGTTCCACCCATACACCTGTCAGTTGACACACAGCACGGCTCATTCACACACAGACTAAACATTGCATCTCAAACTCACACGCACATAAAAGAAAGCCCTTGTCAACTTTTACTCACCACCTATTTATTTTACTCATTAATTCCTTAAATTGGTTTTCTTTTTGAAAGAGGAGCAGTGGGAGGCAGGGGAGATGGCAACAGTGTTAGGAACTCACACTTTACATATTGAAAGGTAATGAAAGGCCATAGGTTCACATGAAAGGCATGAACTTGTCCCTTTCCAATCAGGTTCGATAAAGTTCAACATTTCAATGTCAGAGTGTTTTACTCAGTGTGTACTTCATAACTCACAATAATTTACAGCATTGCTATTGTGCCTTCTCTTTGATGTTTTTGAGATACCAACTAAAGTTTAAGTAAACAGTGTGAAAATGTATAGCACACCATAAAATCACAAGATGCAGTATTCCTAAACTCCCATTGGATTATGTCCCAAATATTATAGGGTTATTTGCAGACAGGTGGACATCAGCGGACAGGCTCATTGTAATGCATGGAATGGAATGACAAATGGTATCAAAATTAGTCCATCTTCTGATTTTTACCTCCTCCAGCCTCCCCTGGATGGATCTTGATATAATATATTTTGTATGGCTTCCTGCGGTGTCCATCTCCATGGTAATCTCTGAAAAATTCATGTTTTAGACAGGTATCTTCCATCCTGTTTGAACAAGAATCAACATCCTTGTTCTCAGGAAAGATTTTGACACCTCATATTAGCTGATATTGACTGTAACAACAGATAGCTTGCTTCAAAGGAAATTCAGCCATAGCAGGAAAGTGACCTGACACCTCTATGTAAGAGACTACCTTATATGGGCCCCAAATGAGTGAACCTGTGTGGACAGAAGGGTAACAGAGAATGTTGACCTAGCTGACATCACAGCAGCTCAGAGAACACTAGACTCATATCCTTGTATCACATATCCTCTGGCCACAATGTCCCATGCCTACCAACGACACACCATCTGGCCCCATGGAACAATATGCTATGCTACCTACCTCTGTGTCAATAAGGTGCATCCAATTGAACTGTTTGCATGGCAGGTGTCTTGTATAGTGAACGATATCTGTGTTCATTACTATAGTTTGACATACGTACATATAATTTACACTCCAACAACGCTAAGGCCAAGGATTCAATTTGTTGCCGATTGCAGGATTCCAGAATAACACAAAAAACATGAATCTTATTGCACAGAATGAGGATTCATGTCCTCAACCAAACGATTCAGTGTGAGTCCGATAGCATTTCATAAACCAGCTTTCTCTCTGCACAACAATAATTCTAATCTACAGTATATTATATTCTGTATGTTTAAGTTATCCTAGAAATCCACTGTTTGCAATTGTTTGATTCCCAGCCTAAAGTGTCCCCTCTCCTGAATGCACTCTGCATACCGTACATATTAAACTGAGCCATGTGAAGTCCCTGGGTAGGTGCATTCAGGCTCCCCATCCTGACCGCACCATCCCACAGTCTGAGTGTTATGTCTGTGTAGCACACATCCAACCCTTTACAGCACCTCTGAGTTTCGAGGGTGTGAAGTGATACTGAGGTCACAGATCCATGTGGGTAGTAGTAGGCTCGATGTGGGTAGTAGGGGTTTGGTTGCTGCTGGGTCACAGGAAGAAACTGAGCTCCTAACGCCCACAACTCTACTCTCTCAGAGCGGGGGATAGGCAAACAGGGGATTTCATGCAGGCAGTGCCGGTCGACTACCAAAACAGCAACAGAAAGGTTTCTCTCACACCTTTTTAGATTGCAAGACAATCATTAAGTTTTAGTTTAGCTTATGATGTGATAAGTAACCAACTTGCCTTATTTGCTCTCTCTAAAGTTGCTGATATTGAGTAAATCTGTCATTTTAGATGGAACTGGTTGACAAACTACAGGGCACTCTGACAAAAGTACTGAAGTGCCTGATTTAAAAACCGTAAAAAGTACAGTAGGACTACTGTGAAAATTCATCTCACATCAGTTGGACTTCTTGATTGCATCACGTTTTATCTATGCAGTTTAGAAAGGGTATTCTCAGAAGCTCCAGCTGTGGTCAAAGTTTCTTCGAAATAGTGTGTTCACGTACAGCACAAACATACACAACGTTAGATTCTAACTCAAGATTCTACTAAGAAAGTACCTCAATTATCAGATTTCTTCAACTGGCTTAGTCTTTGCTTTTGCTGTGATAATGCACAAGAATAACCCAATAACAATGTATTTATGCGTATTTGAGTAGCCTAATCAGTTCTAATACATTACTTCTATATTTTTTACTTTATTTAATGTGTTACTGTATTAAACAGGTCTGTTGTGACATAATACATGAATTACTTTTGTATTATCTCAGACTTATCATAGATGCTGGTGGTGTATCAGTTGAGTGCTGCTTTTGATACAGTAGATCACAGTATTCTAATACATTGTTTAGAAAACTGTGTTGGTCTCTCAGGACTTGTATTAGAGTGGTTTAAATCTTATCTAGCTGGTAGGCATTTCTCTGTTGTCCTGGGAGACTCTGTTTTTGATCATGTTGACATGTGGGATCCCTCAGAGGTCTATTTTTGGTCCCTTGCTCTTCTCCCTGTACATGATCCCATTAAGTGGAATCATCAGAAAACATGGTGTACTTTTTCATAGTTATACTGATGATACTCAGCTGTACATATCAGTATTGCCTGATAATTCCCATGCACTCAGCTTGCTAGAGAATTGTCTCCGAGATTTAAAACTTTGGATGTCCCAAAATGTTCTACAACTAAATCAGGACAAAACTGAGATTCTCATCGGACCAAAACACAAAAGACAAATTGTCGAATACCATGGGAACCTTGCTTTCAAACTGCAAACATGAAGCTAAGAATCTAGGTGTGATTATAGATTCTG
This sequence comes from Nansenia antarctica, assembly GCF_963989245.1. NCBI lineage: Eukaryota > Metazoa > Chordata > Actinopteri > Argentiniformes > Microstomatidae > Nansenia > Nansenia antarctica. Next base: position 61,317,297 of record NC_137674.1, on the reverse strand, counting down.
ACTTAAGCTTTGAGCCTCACATCAAATCTATCACTAGAAATGCTTTTTATCATCTACAGAATATTGCAAAAGTTAGACATGTTCTCCGGCAAGCTGATGCAGAAGTGTTAATGCATGCTTTTGTTATTACCCGTTTGGACTACAGTCTCCTTTCTGGTCTTCAGAAGAAAGCTATTGGCCAGCTGCAATTAGTCCAAAATGCAGCAGCAAGAGATTTAACCAAAACAAGCAGAAGAGCTCATATAGACTCTACACTGGCTTCCTGTTAAGTTCAGAATAGATTTCAAGATCCTTCTGCTTGTTTATAAAGCTCTCACTGGCAGGGCACTAGAATATCTGAAAGACCTTTTGCTAGCATATCAGCCCAATAGAGCTCTCAGGTCTTCTTACGCTGGTTTTCTCTGTGTACCACATGTACAAAAGAAGAGATTTGGTGAGGCTGCATTCTCATTTTATGCACCCAAATTGTGGAATGCACTGCCAGTTTACATTAGGGATGCAACCTCAGCAAATATGTTCAAGTCAAGACTAAAAACCCATCCTTTTAATTGCCTTTAAATTGCAAAATAATTAAATTATGATTATAGAATGATTGGAGCACATTGAGCTGCAATGTTTGCAGGAAAAGCGCTATACAAATAAAAGTTATTATTATTATTATTATTATTTATCAATTATCATGTGTGACAGACAATCTGACAGAAAAGACTATAGTTCAGACAATAGAAATGTGTCAACTGTCTTGAGTGAATGAGCTCAGATCTCTCAAGTTTCAAAGGAGAGTTGTGTCATACAGATATTCTCACAATTTTCCCATGTTGCTTCAGTCTGAAGTGTGGTGTGTTTGGAAAATATGAGCACAGACTGTGGCGGTGCTGTGTGAAAAATGATGTATACTGCAAGTGGTGATCCCCCAGCACATCAGCAGTGGTCTGTCCCACTAGGGGGGGGGGGGGGGGGGGGTTTACTGATAAGGTATGCCTAAAATACACCTTTGATTGAGAGTGAACAGAACTGAGAAAGAAGACAGGAAGGGGGGAAGAGAGTGAGAGGTATCAGACTGTCCCACATCTTTCTGCATGGGGAACGGGGGTGGGGGTCTTTCTTACCAAAGGGTAGGCCTACAGAGAAAATACTGGTCTCTGTTAGATAGAGACTAGATGATAAAGAGAACAGACGTGGGGGGGGGGGGGACAGAAAGAAGAGAAGATAGAGAGAGGTATCAGACTGTCCCACATTTTTCTATAGGGAATGGGGATTGCAGGTGTGTGTGGGGGAGGGGGGGGGGCATTGGACTGTCCCATGTCTCTCTGAATGGGGAACAGGGGTGGTGGTCTCCAAGAGTGGGACTACAGAGAAAACACAGCTTTGATAGAGGGGGAATAGAAGTAAAAAAGGAAGTCAAGGTGGGAAGATAGTGAGAAGTACAAGATTTGATTGGAGGGCATGCATGGGGGTGGGGGGTAGAACTGTCTGTGTGCATTGTGAAATATTGAACCCTGTGGCAGGTGCTTTTCAACGAATTTCCATGAATAATCTTGATTATTGCATGCTTATTGTCATCATCATCATATTGTCGTTGTTGGAACTGTCAGCGGTTGATCGAAAGTGAGGCAAAAGGCTGTTGTCTGACATTTACCATAGTATTTTACAAAGGCCAGTTATGCAACAAAACGATTTAGACATGTGGCCTTTTCACCATATTAGACAGTCTGGAGTGATGAAATCTTCTTTGGTCATTTATGTTTTTTGAAATACAAGTTCTCTCTTTCAACAATGCTGCTTTCGATCAACTGCTGACAGTTCCAACAACGACAATATGATGAGGATGACAATAAGCATGCAATAATCAAGATTATTCATGGAAATACTACATGACTGTTGAAAAGCACCTGCCACATGGTTCAATATTTCACAATGACTATTCAGAATAATTACGAGCTTTTCATGTGAGCTTTTAGAAATGTGTCACAAGTAGAAAGTCTTACAACACACTTTTAGCTATCATGCCATATCAGAAATTGGTGTGTGTGTGTGTGTGTGTGTGTGTGTGTGTGTGTGTGTGTGTGTGTGTGTGTATGTGTGTGCGCGCGCATGTGCGTGTGTATGTCGGTGCGTGCGTGCGTGCCTGTGTGTGTGTGTGTGCATGCGTGCATAAGATAACGTGTGACTGTGAGTGATGTCCATTATTGGGGGAGTACCATGTCCTGTCATCAAACAAAAATGTTCTATTGTATTTCCTTTAGTCACTCACGATTAATACACAGGTTGATTCATTCATAGTCTATCTATTACATAGCTACAACTAATGCCATTCTATGGTCCTTCTTACACTGATTGTCAAACTGGTACCTGAGTCATCTTATCTGAATGTGCTGGTACGAGGAAGCAATTCAATCGATCCACTACTTGCAGTAACGTAGGACAAAGGGAAATACCCTTAACCCTACTATGGTCACATGTGTTCTGTGTTCTCAAATACAATCGGTCATAGTACCAGGAAGGAACAGAGGTGTTGGCACAAAGGCAAACTTTTCTTAATTGATTACTTATCAAGATGTTTTGTGGACATGAAACAAAGGGAATAAAAATAAAAATAAATTTAAAAAATCCCTTCAGCAGTAGAGTGCTTGCTTCCCTGAGTTCTCTCAAGCAAAATGCCTCGACTTGTAGGAACTATTCCCCACCTCTCTTCCACAGAGAGAGGAGCACACAGAGAGAAAAATACCAAAAAAGGAAGAAAGGCAAGGAAATTGGATCTTGACGACTGAAGGGCCCTCCGCCCCCCTCAGGGAGATTGTGTCAAGTGCAATGGTCAACCCTAAAACATCTGCCCGTTCACTCCGCTCCACCTCTGCTGGCTGACTGGCACCGCCGCCTGTATGGTGATGCAGCAGTCACGCTGCCCGGTCACAGCTTTTCACCGTCCTGGCGCCTCGCTGGTGGAACGAGCTTCCCACTACTGTCAGCAGGTCTACAGAGTCACTCCCTATCTTCCGCTATACACTAAAGACCCATCTCGTCAGGCTACACTCTAACTGTCCCTGCTGAGACTTCTCTATCCCCAGTCTACCACCCTGTAGTAGAGTTTCTCTACTGTAAATAATTATCAATAAATAATAACAATTCATTAATTAATTAATTAATTTAAAAGGTATAATAATTGCATTATGACTGCCAATGGCCCCTGGCCCTAGCATAGATTACTTTTTGTTGCAATGACTGATGGATAGATGATTCACTTACTTAGACAAATTGTAAGTACGCTTTGGAAAAAGGCGTCTGCTAAATGCCAAAAATGTGTCATAGGCCGCCTAGTTTTGTGCATGAATTGATCAATTGAATGATCGATCGATTGATTAATTCATTCATTGTTTGAATAAAAAACATCTGAAATGATCGAGTGGGCTCGAGTGTGATGACTTCAAACGCTGTGGACCACAGAATGAGTTCGGAGATGGCTGTCCAGTGTCATCCTGTTGGGTGTATACGTTACTATGGCAACTCCCGAACCTTTGACAGCGGAAGTGGTATTGACATGTTCTGCAGTACTTCTTCCGGGTGGAAACAATTTTTGCATGAAGTGAAATTGATGTTTAGAAGCTAATATTGGGATAAACTAGCATACTAGTCAACATGTCCCGCGGCTCAAGTGCAGGGTTTGACCGGCACATCACTATCTTCTCCCCCGAGGGTAGACTCTACCAAGTCGGTTAGTACGGAGCGTTTTGTTTGTATGTTTCACACAATAACAGGCTAGGTAGCTAAGTGCTCTGTCATGATGATGGTCACTACTAGCACTAGCCTGCTAGCGAGGCTAGGATAACAAGCTAGCATTCTCTGTGAGCTGCAGATATGTTGACAATGAGTGTATTCACATTTATGAATGACATGTTCTTTCCCATTTTGAAATAAGTGTTGATTATTTAACAATGCTATCTGCCACATAACATGTTGGTATCAAGTAAGCCAGCCCTCAAAGGTAGCTAACGCGTTAGCTAAACACCCGGCAAATTTAAACCAAGAAACTCAATCTGTAAAGACAATCAATATGGCACTGCGGAGCTAAAAGCTGTTAGTTAAAGTATGTATGTATGATTGGAATTCTGTTAGCTGTGCTAGCTGTCGCAGAACAGGGTAGGAGAGTGTCACTTGATGAATGAATGAGAGAAAAGTCTTCTGTCGTATTGTTTTGCTCTCTGTCTTACATGGCTCTAGCAAAAGGCTGATTTTGCATGCAGTGATTTTCAGTATAACTGCAATAGTTCAACATCGTATTGTCAACAACCTAACCTTATTGTGTAACATTTTGACAGAATATGCTTTCAAGGCCATAAACCAAGGTGGGCTCACATCAGTAGCAGTCAGAGGTAAAGACTGTGCGATAGTCGTCACTCAGAAAAAAGTACCGGTAAGTGATCCGACTCATTCATTTTTAAAGTTTCTATATGTGGACTAGTACAATATCATTGTCTAAATCTCTCTGGTTTCCTTGTCTAGGACAAGCTGTTGGATGCATCGACAGTCACTCACTTGTTCAGAATAACAGAGAACATTGGCTGTGTGATGTCTGGAATGACAGGTGAGTGACACAAAGCCTGTCATGTGAGTTCTGTTTCCCACAGGCAGGCTGTCGTGATAGTTGTGCCACAATACAACTTCCATACAACTTAACTAATACAATAAATGCTTTGTTGATGCCCACCCTAAGCCCCACCCTAACATTTGATTTACATTTACTGCAACCCTGTCAAGTCCCAACCCTGCTCTCTCTTTCTCTTTTTCTCCCTCCGTCTCTCTGGGATCTCTCTCTCTCTGATGTTCTCTTCCCTAGCGGACAGTAAGTCCCAGGTCCAGCGAGCACGCTACGAGGCAGCCAACTGGAAGTACAAGTACGGCTATGAGATCCCAGTGGACATGCTGTGTAAGAGGATCGCAGACATCTCTCAGGTGTACACGCAGAACGCAGAGATGAGGCCGCTCGGCTGCTGTAAGTCAATGGGTAGTCATGGGTTCCGTTACTCCTGTGTGTTTTATAATAATAATAATAATAATAATACATTAGACTTATATAGCGCTTTTATAGACACTCAAAAACACTTTACAAACTGAAAAGATCGAGTACTAATAATAAAAAGAAACAATAAATAAAAGAAAGTATAGGGGCCTAATTAAGGTAGTGCTGGGGACATATGGGAAGGGGAGGGGTAGAGGGTTAACTGGTGAAGGCGAGCTTGAAGAGGTGGGTATTGAGGGCCTGTTTAAATGTTGGGAGGGTGTTGGCCTGTTTAAATGTTGGGAGGGTGTTGGCCTGTCTGATGTGGTTGGGGAGGGCGTTCCAGAGGGACGGGGCTGTGGCTGAAAAGGCCCTATCACCCCAGGTCCGGAGCTTGATCCTGGTGGTATTGAGGGTGGTTTGGTCGTCAGACCTGAGGCAACGGCAGGGGGTGTGGAGGGGGACGAGGTAGGAGGGGGCCACATTGTTGATGGCTTTGTATGTGGTGAGTAGGATTTTGAATTGGATCCTGTATTTGACCGGGAGCCAGTGTAGGTTTTGGAGGACAGGGGTGATGTGGTCACGGTGCCAAGTGGAGGTGAGCAGACGGGCAGACGAGTTCTGGACGTATTGGAATTTGTTTAGGATGTTATTAGGCAAACCGTAGAGGATGCTGTTGCAGTAGTCGAGTCGGGAAGTTATGAAGGTGTGGATGAGTGTTTCAGCAGCGGAAAAGGACAGGGAGGGTCGGAGGCGGGCAATGTTCCTGAGGTGGAAAAAAGCAAATTTAGTGACCTGGTTGCTTGGCATGAGGAAGGAACGAGAGTGGGGTCAAAGATGATGCAGAGGTTGCGGACGTGGTTGGAGGGGGTTACGGTGAAGCCATCGATGTTGAGTGAGAATGTCTGGGTGGAACGGGTGAGGGACTTTGGGCCGATGATGAGGATTTCTGATTTATTGCAGTTGAGTTTCAGAAAATTCTGTTGCATTCATGATTTTATGTCGCTGAGGCAGGTAGCGAGGGTGGAGTGGGTGTTAGGGGAGATGGTTTTGGAGGAGAGGTAGAGTTGGGTGTCATCGGCATAGCAGTGGAAGCGGAGGCTGTGGCGGCGGAGGACCTGTCCAAGGGGAAGGATGTACAGGATGAAGAGGAGGGGGCCTAGCACTGAACCCTGAGGGACACCGTCGGTGACTGGAGCAGTGGAGGATTTACAGTTATTTATTGAGATGTATTGATGTCTGTCTGAGAAATAGGACTTGAACCAGGAGAGGGCGGTGCCAGTTATGCCAATGTGTTGGAGACGGGTGAGGAGGATGGAATGGTTGATGGTGTCAAAGGCGGCACTGAGGTCGAGGGGGATGAGGATGGTGAGGTGGCCAGAGTCAGCAGAGAGGAGTTTGTCGTTGGTGATTTTTAGTAGTGCTGTGTTTGGAACGGAAGCCAGATTGGAATGGTTCATACAGGTTATTGGAATCAAGGTGGGATTTGAGTTGGGCAGCACCAACTTTCTCAAGAATTTTGGACAGGAAGGTGAGATTGGAAATGGGCCGGTAGTTGTTGGGGGTGTCAGGGTTGAGACCGGGTTTTTTAAGTATGGGGGTAATGGCAGCGAGCTTGAGGGAAGGGGGGGACAATGCCGGTGGACAGGAAGGAGTTAATTATGTTTGTGATGAGTGGGGTGAGTGTGGGGAGACAGGCCTTGACTAGGGAGGAGGGAATGGGGTCCAAGGCGCAGGTTGAGGACTTCATGCTGGTGACTGTGGAGGATAGGACGGGGTCAGTGATTGGACTGAAAGATGTAAGAGGATGACTTGGGGGTCGTGGGGGGTTGGAATGGGGGTCAGGGAGGGTGGTGGGAGAGGCAGCAGTCAACTGGTTGTGTATTGTGTCAATTTTGGTTTGAAAGAATGTTAGAAATAGGTTGCATTTGCTGGTGGTGAATGAGTTAGAGATAGTGTCCATGGGCTGGAGGAGTTTGTTGATGGTGTTTTGGGGTTGTTACAGACAGAATCGATGATGGAGGAATAGTAGGAGGAGCGCGCACTGTTGAGGGCTTTTTTATATTGTTGTTGGTGAAGTTTGTAGGCGTTCAAGTTGACGGCCTTTGGCTTTGAGGTGGTGGAGTTGGTCAGTGTACCAGGGGGCAGAGTAAGTGAAGGAGACAGATTTGCTTTTGGTGGGAGCAACCTGGTCGAGGAAAGTGCATCATTGTAGGTGTTGACCAGTTCAGTGGGGGAGACGCCTGAAGTGAGGGCAGAGTCAGAGATGGAGTCAGCCAGGATGGAGGAGAAGGAAGAGGGGTTAATGGACTTGAGGTTCCGGAATGTTTTGGTGCATTTCTGTTTGTCATGAGGGGTGGGGATGTCTATGCCCAGGGTGATGGCCAGATGGTCAGAGATAGTGAGGTCTGTGCTGGTCAGATTGCTGATGGTGATGCCAGAGGTGCAGACCAGGTCCAGTGTGTGTCCTTTTCTGTGGGTGGGGAAATCTATGTGTTGGGTAATGTTAAAATAGTGGAGAATATCCAGGAGTTCCGTTGAGGTTTTGCAGTTGGAGGATATTAAAATCGCCTAATAACAGAATAGATGGTGAGATGGCACAAAGCTGAGTTAGAAATTCAGACAGATCAGAAGGAAATGCCGGGTTTGGCTTAGGGGGGCGATAGATGACAGCAGTAACCTGGGGTTTAGGACCAGACAGTTTGAAGGCGAGGTGCTCGAATGAGGAGGAGGAGGGAATAGATATTGTGGTAGTTTTGATGTTTTGACGATGTAGTGTCACTATTCCACCACTCTTGGCGTGGTTTTTCCAGATAGGTGTATCCAGGGGGTGCAGTCTGGTTGAGGGAGAAATATTCCAGTGGTTTATGCCACGTTTCAGTATTACAGAAGATATCCAGTTGGTTGTCCGTGATGAATTCGCTGAGGATGAGGCCTTTATACTTGTGATTTGATTCACAGATTGCACCTAAGGCATTGGGAGTGATCTCGCTGGCTCACATAGTTTTTATGTGATGCACAGACTCTTCTAGCATTGTAACTGCCAATGGCCCCTAATCATAGCATAGATTACTTTTTCTTATGATGACTGATGGATACATGATTCACTTACTTCACTTTGGATAAAGGTGTCTGCTAAATGCCAAAGAAGTCAATATAATACATACCGAGTCTGTACATATATTTCCTCTGGAATAACACAGTGTCTCGTCTGTCCTTCAGGCATGATTGTGATCGGGGTGGACGAGGAGTGTGGTCCCCAGGTCTACAAGTGTGACCCTGCAGGCTACTACTGTGGCTTCAAGGCCACAGCGTCTGGGGTCAAGCAGACAGAGGCCACCAGCTTCCTGGAGAAGAAAGTGAAAAAGAAACTCGACTGGACCTTTGCACAAACTGTTGAGGTACAAAGTCCTCCCAATCAGCGTAACATACAGTGCAAAGAAATGAAAGTGAAATTAACCTTCCTGAAATCTTTGCACCTGCAGTGGACCAAAAAAAGTTCACTTGGTTGTTACATTGTATTTTTTTTTCTCCATTTGGTCCAGTTTGTTTCACATTGCCAAATTCTAAGCACACCACAGTTCTATGAAAAATCATCTCCCCTGTTTGTTGGCCAGACATTTTGCAGGGGTTCAACAAACAAATTGCACACTACATCACTTCACAATAAAAAACTAAGGAGCAGCACTGGTGTTGTGTTACAGCTTTGTTGTTAAGACTTTTTCTTTGGTGTTCCTATCAGCAACAAAACTTTGAGTTAACAGAGCGACATGAACACAAGTTTAGGCGGCATCCTGTTAACCATCTACTGCTTTCCATTTTACACCAATATCAACATATTTTTTCCCTTTACAGAAATACAGTATGAGACTACATATGCTTCATTATCTCCCCCTCCCTCCCTCCGTCCCTCTCTCTTTCTCCTCAGACCGCCATCACCTGTCTGTCAACAGTCCTGTCCATTGATTTCAAGCCCTCTGAGCTGGAGGTGGGGGTCATCACAACAAAAGACCCCATGTTCAGGTAAAGCAATGATTATTGATGTGTAATAATACAATGTAAAATATTTAGAAGTTTGTCGTTTAGCTGTGTGGTGCTTTTGACGTTGTGCACAAAGCCTCATCTAGTGTCATTTTAGATTGGGGAACTGCATTACCTACTCACTATAATTGGATAGTCCCCTAGAATAAAGTGTTGTTATAAAGTGATAAAAAGCACATTGAAAACACATTATTCTTTTCTGCCTGCAGGATTCTGACAGAGTCTGAGGTTGACGTCCACCTAGTTGCCCTGGCAGAGAGAGACTGAGCTCAGAGACCCAGGAGAGGCCCGCAGAGACCTGCTCCACCACGTGTTAGGATCCAGTCAGAGAATGATGGCATATGTAGTTCCCTGTTGAAGAATGATGTGTCCCTTGTTTGCTGTATATTTACCCTCTTCCATTAAACAACATTTTGGAGTAAAATGTCTGTTTGGTTGCAACTTTATTTTAGTTTGGTCTCTCCTAATGCCAATGAAACTGACAACATTATGTTTGTTTCTCTTTTCAAAATACTTTTCATTTCTATTGAAATATTTCAGAGGCCTAGATTCTGTGTACTAGACCTTGTGACCTAGTTCATCTTTACCATGTATGTACTGTAGCTAAATGCGAGGATCATACTATTAGACCGATTTAGAGGCTGGGAGAATTTTCACAGACTTTAAAAGATGCAGAGTAGAACCTCTGACTGCCTCTAACTTCCTGTTGTGGTTCTGTGTGCACTTGATCGCATGACACGCTTACTGCAGAGTTGTGGTATGGTTCCATACTACTTCAATCAAAACTGCCTGAGACCTGATTACCTTCTTTGTTCATTATTTATATGCATTAACCCATTTACAGCAAGTTAACATGACTGAATTCACCTGCTCAGACAAATGGATCACTGAAGGGTGACACTTTAAATGTAAACAGTCTCTCATTGAAACTCTCATCGTCTGACATTGTATTCATCTGACTGTTTACTTTCCATTCTCTAGCCATCCACCTCAGATTATAGAGCAAAGGGATAAGTGTTTGGCTTGAGCTGTATTGCCCTAGGAATGTAGCGGTCAAACATCTGTTTGGATCTTGGAAAAAGAAATGATCCAAAATGGCTCAGCATTTCTGTTAAGATTTAAATAATCCAACATTATTTTAACAGATTTTTCATTTAAGCTTTATTCATCCCAGTTGGTCTCATTGAGATAAAAATCTCTTTTTCAAGATAGACCTGGTCAAGACCCGGAAAGCGGAAAACCTTTATTGTTCTACACTTGATCTTGCAACTGTGTCCCATTCTGCATACACACGTATGCAGGTCACATGAAGAGACATTGTCCTTGGATATGGCTGAGTCAGTCTCTGAGGAAAATCCCCTGAAAGTACGGATCTATGGGCCAGTTGATGATTACAGGATAGGATTACACTGTCATTACAGCTACTGTGTTATCTGAACCCTTCCAACTAAGAACCATAGGCTAATGTGCATTTTTTACATTTCTTAGATGATTACTGATTTTGTATCTTGTAATATTCATGAATAGACATGGAAATGTATATTACTTGTGTATAGTCTAGTCTGAAATCCAAACTCTAGATGGTTCATATTGACTACATGTTGAATATCATGTAAATTAACAAACATTTACATGTGGTTCTTTGTTGCAAGGATTAATTTGATGATCTATATTGCTTTAATAAAAGCGCAGCTTCACAATAATCAACTTTAAAAACTGGGAGAAAGAATTACTGAAGAAAAATGGCATGTATGTGTTTACAGTATTGGAAACAAGTGCTGGGAAATAATAATTTCTGCAAACTTAAGCCTAAGTAGCAATTATGCATTTACTGAAATAAAATAGTATATAACTTATATAACATACACTGTATATTGAAAAATGTATGCACTCACTGCAACGTAAGACGCTTTGGATAAGAGTGTCAGCTAAATGGCATATATAAAACCATATCCTGCTTGTCTTTACTCATGTTGTTTGTCACCACGACTTGTAAAACGATTGGGATTGATTGGTATCCATCATTGTCTGGTAACTTCTAGAATTCCCATATTTGAACAGGTTTGTCTTTACAGAATGAGTAAGCACATCCCAGTTACTGATTCAGCACTAGGCGGAATGTTTCTTACAGTAGTTCCTCTTACACACCCGGGGAACTTTAACAATGTGACTCAGAGGCCTTGTGACCTCGCCCCAACCAGGAAATCCCAGAGTGTACTAAGGGTCAGTGTGTGGGATTTTACTAACAGAAAACTATGACTAGTTTTTCCTTGCCAGTAAGAAAGTAGTGAGTAGTGATTTTACTAAGACAGGCATATATTGTATTTTTACTGTGTAAGAAAAGGTCAAAGAATTAGTAAAGTGTCCCAGGAAATGAAACAAAACCACTGGTCAAATCCATTCATTTTCATATAGATGTATTTTTAATACCTCCTTTCAATAGTGTTCCACTCACATTTAATAAAAATGTTTACAAGTATAAAAAATATCTCTCTTTGTATTTACAATATATTACATGATGTCTGGTACAGTATATACATGAAAATAGGAGAATCATCTCTGAGGTCAGGTACAGTACATGTCCGGTTTAAGATTTTGCTGGTGTGTTTGATCTTCGCTAACCAGGCTTCCACCCTGACCGAACGGTGATTTCAGTTCGTCTGTCACCCTGGCCAGGTCTGGGTCTTGTTGCCTTGGCGAAGCTCTGAGCATAGGATGGGCTTTCCCTTGATGTACTGGATAGAACAGTAGCAGCTTCACTGACTTCACACCACCGCGTGTAGTGACCACTTTAATTCTCTCCAAACCGTATGTCATCGTACATCTGTGGAGGACAGAGAAAAAACAACCACATTAGGAATCAGTCATTTCTCATGCAAATAAAATGCAACGTTTCTTGGGTAAAGCAGCCCAGCTATCTGTCTAGATGGAATCACCTCTGATGATTCTGCTGTTAGGAATAACTCACCTGTTCATCCTCAGACATCTCGTCTTCACTCTCCTCTGATTCGCTCTCAGGCAACTCTCTCAGCGTCTCTGGCGTCTTCTCGTACAGCTGATGCTGGATCTCTGCGTTCTGTCTGCCGTAGGTCAGGTGGTACGGCGTGAAGCCCCCGTATGTGACACTGTTGACGTTGGCGCCAAGGGACAGGAGCCGGTGGACCAGGGAGGGATTCTGGAGGTCAACAGCCAGATGAAGCGCTGTCCGACCACTACACTGTTCCTATGTGAAACAAAGAACATAGAAATCTTTAGTTCCCTTTGTCTGTGGTGAATGAGTTTTGACTTTCACTTTCAGCTGGATTGAATTGGGCAGACTTGGGAAGCCTGTTAAATGACACCTACCTGTGCATTGATGTCAGCGCCAAGCTGAATAAGGCTCTCCACCAAGGAGATGTAGCCGTTGATGGATGCCAAGTGGAGGCAGTTGTGTCCTGTAACAAAGAAGAAGGTCGTAGGTCAGACAACGAGATTCTACAGGATGGGGTTGACAAACAGATTTAAAGCTAGTGATAATTATTATTATTTTTATATGAGGAAAGGGGGATTTAAACAAAAGGAAATAGTGATGGAAGAGTGGTGGGGGACTAGTGTGTAGATGGGTTCAGGGTGAAACAGTGTGGGGCTGTGCTGGTGCTCACCATTGTAGTTGGTGAAGGTGAGGATGGAGCTGAGCTGGCGGGGGCAGTTCTGGGTGAGGACACTGAAGGAGGTGAGGGAGCCCTTCATACAGGCGATGTGTAGGGCCGTGTTCCCGCTGTCGTCTGCTAGCCGTGGGTCACAACCGGCCTTCAGAAGCCTCTCCACCAGCTGGTGCTGCTCTGTAATCACTGCCAAGTGGAGTGCGGTCTGAGGGAATAATTAAAATTGTGGTTAACTAAACATTCCAGTGTAAATACCACCAGTTTGATGGTTTTGTTGACTTGAAGAATGGTGTGTGTGTGTGTGTGTGTGTGTGCGTGTGTGTGCGTGTGTGTGTGTGTGTGTGTGTGTGTGTGTGTGTGTGTGTGTGTTTTCCTTAAGTACCTGTCTCTGGTTGTTTTGTATGTTCAGGTAGGGGTTATTGTGAGAATCCTTGATCATCTGGTTGGCGTGTTCAGTGGCTTCATGAATAATGGCGAGGTGGAGATACCTGTGTGGAGGTGGGGAAAATAGCTTTTGTTAAAATCGTGTGCTTCAAAAATACGAGCAGAGGAAGTGGTTGGAAAAAAAAGAACAAAGCACCAGCACTAGACTAGAGCGTTTCGCAACAGTGGAGTTTTTTTTTCGGGTTATTTCCACCAGTTGTGGCTTGACACATCTGATGCTTTATCAGTTCCTGGCACGTCGCCAGGGACTTTCCTGAATGCGCACTAGAGCCGAATGGAGCGCCGCCCAGACTCAACCCTGGGCCAAAGCACACAGTGGAGTTGCAAAGTCCTTTTGTTTACGTGCAAATGCAATCCTATCAGCTTTGTACTTTGACATAATTAGATAACAAAAAAACATTACTTTTCTACACTTTGTGAATGCATTTTTAAAAATGCGCTTAAAGTGCTGCAGCATTGGTTTCTATTGGCCCCATCATAGTTTAATTGGTGTGTATTAAATTAATCTGTAATGCAATATGCCTATATTTATATAAAATATAACTTACGTGTCACCGTCTTCCGTCTTTGTTTTTCTCCAGGGTTCATTGCTGCAGTTGTTTGCCACGACTTCGAAGTCAACTCTCAAGTTCTCAAACTCTTTCTGAAGATTACCGTATTCGTCCTCTTTTAACGAATCCAGGCCGCTGTCCAAGCGGTCATCCTGGGACAGTAGCATTTTTCCATGTTTAGGTTCCATATTATCATAGTCATAATCCATTTGGTTGTCGTTAGAAACTCTGTAGACATCCATTGCGAACAAGGGCTGATAGACAAGTCTACTTCACTTCTCTCGTAAGGTCGGAAAGGAGTGTGTCTCCGAGGGAGGCGCGTGTGGGTTATATGGGCTTTGGAGCCAGTGGGGAGGAGACGAGCGACAGTCAGTGGAAATCCCCCATCTCTAGCAGGGAAACTCATAGTCCGGGCTTTTTTTAGGGGGAAATTTCCCTCAAATTGGCCCTCAAGAGTAAGAATGAAAACTTGTAGTTTCCTATTAGACACCACAATCTACCTGTAGTTATGTTAATGAATGAGATATCATGAGCTATAAACATGAATGGGGGCTAACAACCTTTGACAGTTTTTTGAGGAATTCCCTTCTACTTGGGGAAATCATGTACCACAAGGTATACCAGAGAGACATTGCATAGCCTATTTTCTTCACCTTCTACCTTTCAGACAGTCCTCATAGTCTAGGCTATGCTACTCATATTACAGTGCACACACAGGTGTTCCATGGAATGTCAATGGAAGGTTTATGGGGAATAGATCATTATAATAATGCTCACTGCAACATGCATAATATGACAACATAATATAAATGTTATAACTTATGCATGATAACATTGCTTGATCCTAGATCTTCTGCATGCTTGTGCCAAATCCTGTATGTTTAATACATTTGAAAAACACAAGAATTACACATAAACAACTTACATAAATAGGCACATAAACAGCTGTAACAAGCTATTATAATACATGATCCCATCTGATTTGGGATTGAACATTCTCATACATGAACTTATTGAGATGCATATCTGCAAGTACTACATTCATTCAACACAACACATACATATGGGCCACATGCAGATATATTTTGTTTGTTTGTTTGTTTTAATGCAATTTTAATTACTATACCATATATGTCCAGGTCATATGGTTATGATACCTCAGAGGGGTGTTTGGTGGAGAGTTTGCAAACAGTCTTTGGAGTATTTACTTATTTGGAAAAAAAAGTCCCACAAGTATTCAAGAACATTCCCTGTGGTTGTTTCATATCTCTGTCTGTAGTTAACTGGGGGTTTGGAACAGACTCAGGTGATTCCACAAGGGACTCTCTGGCAGCTGAAGAGCACCAGCAGGAGAACATGGTTTGTTTCACTGCAGAGGTGGAAAAAGTTTCCAAAATTCCAAATTGGGGCATTCTTATGAGACTTACACACTGCATGTCTCTCAATGGGACACACTGGACTTACCCCTCAGTATGTTACACATACTTAACATGCCCATGGAAATGTTTGTCAATTCTTCAATAGTGCAAGTCACTGTATGGAGATAAACTGTAAGGAAAACTCATGTATTTGATATTTCATTTTGCTAAACATTTGACCCACTATTAGGATGTAATGTGGGGGTATCCCAAAGGGAAACTCCTTATCCTTGTATAACATTCAAGGCGTTACCTTGCGTGACAGTGTCTACCTGTATGTCTTGCCCTCTTGACATTTAAAGCGAAAACCCCAGGACTCCTTTTGTTTGCACAAGTTATTATAGGCTTCCTCTAACCACATAGCAACCGTATCCAAGAGCAGTAAGCATTCACACCTCTGAGGGGCGATACTCTGAGATGACACTGATTAAACAAATGCACTTAGATACACACCCTTGCGGTGTGATGTAACTGCCCTCACCAGAGTGTGCGTGTATATGCGTCATTCTGCCAGACGTCATGATGGCATGCACAGTCCTATGTCTCTTATGCTCTGCTGTGGATTCCAGACATACTTTGAACTCTGGCAAGAATCTAAGGACACACTGTGCTTTTTTCTCTCTGTATAAACTTTATTTTTGTTTTGACGTGTTTTTGCCTGTATATGGACAGATATTCAGAGGGACATATTGGAAATTCCAATGTACGTGTTTATTGCAGAAGTCTTGCGTATTCCTACGGTGGCCACTCCTGTTGTGTTTATTCTGGTTGCCATGCACACCAGCTCCTGACATAATGTACTTTTACCTGGAAACATTCGTTTTAAACCCATATTTCACAATGTGTGTTTGCCTGTATGTGTGGTCAGATAAGGGAATGATCAGATAATGGGTTAGACAAGGGACATATTGGAAATGCACAATTCCATGAGTTGCATTTTCTTTCTATGTACACTTGCCTTGTGTTTACTCTGGTGGTTGCCATGAACACCAACTCCTGAGACTCAGCTAATGAAGTTCCCAGTATTGCCCTCTATCTGTTGGTATTACCTGACTACCTGAGTCTGCCTGAGGCATAATGTCATCCCCTCCCAATTGCAAATCTTCTTAATCATTCAGGCTTACTCTAGCTGTTATATATTGCACATCATTGTGGATTTTTTCAGATAGAATCAGCTATACTGTATTGCGAGACATGAATACATGATATATTCAGCTGATATTGTCATTTTTATCAGTTATTCATGTGTTATATTAGTCACAATAGTGTTCCAGTCAGTGTAGCGTATTACTGCATCATTTTGCTGTTCCGCCCTATTAACATGGGTATATTCTGTCCTTTTTCCAAATAACACTACAAGACAAGTTCCACTTTAGGAACTAAAAATAGACTGATCACACAGCTTTCTAGCTGTTTAGACACCATGCCACAACAGTCATAACTTTCCCCACCATTGAATGAGTGGGCTGAGTGGCCAGTTGCAGGCTTCTATACTACAGTGGTTTGGTCACTAATACCATTCACCTATTTTGTATTCTGAGAGGAGAGTCAGCTTGCAGTATGTGGACATACAGTGTAGTGACACAACATACACCCACAGAATACTCTGTGATTTCCCCCACTCTCTGTTATATGAGTGTGTGGTTTAAATGTGGGAAAGGGCACTCTAATATAGGAATCTCATGGCACCATTTTCCACTGGCTGTATTAAAAAACGCAACCACATTGGTCCTGATTTTATATGGCAGAAGTGAGTCACCTAGCTGTTAGTCATGCTATGGCCAACGTGGCAGAGAGGACTTCACCTTTCCCCCCGTTATCACATAAATACAGTCAAAATGAGTGTCTGACTGAGGTAATGTGAGATCATTTTAATGTCTGTATTATCCTCAGATTAAGGTTGCATGGTTTCAGTTGGGTTGGAGGTGACAGGAGCATTGACATTGTACTCAGGAGGTAGAGCCGGCATGTAATGGCCATGTGTCGAGGTTTCCTTGGGCAAGACACTGAACCCCAAATTGCTCCCAATGAGCGGGCTGGCACCTTGCATGGTAGCTTGCCACCATTGGTGTGTGAATGGGTGTGTGACTGGGTGAACGAGAGGACATTGTAAAGCGCTTTGAAATAAGGTGCTATATAAGTGCAGTCCCTTCATTTACATTGAATGACTTCAGTTTCTATGGAGCAAAATGTATGGCCTGGTTTTGCCTTAAGTCATTCCTAGAACAAGAGTAACCTTAGATAGATGAGGTAATCAGAGTTTCTTCATCAGGGTTTCTTTAAATCAATCATAGAGGATTGGAGAGAGATATCCCACCCGTTGAATGAGTAGGGCAGGTACTGTAATGGTAAGAGAAGGATTGTTTTTGGGGGGTTGTGAAAGTGCTGTCATTGGTAATACACATATGTTGTCTCTACTTCTCATGTACAGTCTTTTTAAAAAGACCAGCAAACCACTCTAAAGATAAGCAGATCAGATGCGTATCGATTGAAACTGTCAACGGAAATCAGACCTCAGATTGTGCCTCCCCTCTTTGCTCTCTGAGTTTCATGCTGAATGTGTATGTGCACATATTCGGGGAAGTGTGGGTGTATTTCGGAGTAGGGGTTAAACCTATACACATTCCCACGGTGACAACCCCTAGGTTTAGGTGTGTCATTTATATTACCATATACACTCACTGAACACTTCATAAGGAACACCTGTACAGTCCAAGCGGGTGGAGGTGGTGTAATGGTGTGGGGAATGTTTTCTTGGCGCACTTTGGGCCTGTTAATACCAATCAATCATCGTTTGAATGCCACAGCCTATTTGAGTATTGTTGCTCACCATGTGCATCCAGCATGAAAATACATCATGTCATAAAACAAAAGTTATCTCAAACTGGTTTCATGAACATGACAATGAGTTCAATGTTTTTCAGTGGCCTTCCCAGTCACCGGATCTGAATCCAATGGAACACGTTTGGGATGTGGTAGAACAGGAGATTCACAGCTTGGAAGTGCACCTGAAAAATCTGCAGGAATTGCGGGATGCAATCATGTCATCATGGACCAGAATCTCAAAGGAATGTTTCCAACATGTTGTGGAATCAATGCCATGAAGAATTGAGGCTGTTTTGAGAGCAAAGTGAGGCCCTACCCAGTATTAGTATAGTGTTCTTCCTAATAAAGTGTTACGTGAGTGTAGAGTCCTTCCTTTGACCTTTTTAATGTATATATATGTAGTGCCCTCTATACACTCAGAAGGTTAAAGTATTATTTATTATACTCTGAGACTCTGAAGCTGTCTGACGATTTCTCAGCTCCTAATTTAGCTTAGTCCCAGACAGCCAGCAGTGTTTTGAATCTAAGCCCAAGGTTGATTCACACATGTAGGGTCACACTTTGCTTACAGTAGCACTAATGAGAGGTGCCAACACTCTTTAGGAGTGAAGCCAAGTGTGGATAAAGTTTGATCTAACTCTGTCACTTCTGAGGTACAGTAAGCCACAACGCTTACCCCAGTGCACACATATGATGATTCTACTGTGATTAGTAGTCTGGTTTAATTCCCTTGTCTCTGACCACCTCCTGTTGTCTGCTTGTGTGTGTGTGTGTGTGTGTGTGTGTGTGTGTGTGTGTGTGTGTGTGTGTGTGTGTGCGTGCGTGCGTGCGTGCGTGCGTGCGTGCGTGCGTGCGTGCGTGCGTGTGTGTGTGTGTGTGTGGGCGTGTGCTTGTTGATCACAACCACAAATGTAGATCATTTCAAAAGAGGGTTGATATAGATCACAGAAACTATTATCACTATTTTGATGTGGCTGTACCAAAGCATTAGGTATGTTTAATCCTGTTTAATGTTTGTTGTTCAATCATTTATGACACTCTGAGAAAACACACACATCCAAACATACACATCTAACAGACCACAGCCTCGTGCAAAGTGTTGCATCTGATTTCATATGGTCTTTCCATTTTACATTATGACCAAGAAAAGAATTGTGAACTTTTACACAAAGATGAAAACCCAACTAATATATTTATATTACACATGCACTTCCAAAGTTGTGTTCAAACTAGGACAATTCTTAAAAAACATACTGCCCTATATAGAAATGATGAAAGTTCCCCAACACAGTAATAGAACAGGGGTTCTACAGGGGTGTTTCTGCCTTCAACTGCACCAAACCTCAACCCACATTCTACCACATAGAGCTTTTTTTGTATCTACAATTTTCCAGTGATCACAAGAACGGTCATAGAAGAAAAAATAAATCTTTTTTTTTAAAAAGTTTTAAATAAATGTATTTATTGATTGATTATAGGCTACATAATCATAAACACATCTCTGGAAATTATTTGACATGCTGAAAAGCAGTTTTTCCACTGGCCAAAATGATAATGATGAGCTGGTGGTGGTTCTCTGTGGCTCAGTTGGTAGAGCATGGCGCTGACAACGCTTTAGGTTGTGGGGTAGATTTCCGCTAGGACCATAATACTGACACATGTATGAACTCACTGCAATGTAAGCCGCTTTGGATAAAAGCGTCAGCTAAATGGCAGCATGTAGGGTGCCACGTCGGATGGTTTATACCGCCCTCTCTTGGTTGAACTTATGTACTGCAGGGAGCTGCGCAACCTCTGCAACAGGACTACAATTCCCTAACAGCTGCGTCAAGCCTCCCATGTTCGGATTGGACAGCTTCGAGGACAGCATCTGATTGGTGAGTTACGTGGCCATGTTTTTAACCTACTTGCGTGTTCCCTGTGTTTAACTTGTGTAGCTGGGTTAGCTGTTTTGTATTCATAGCTGAGATTACCCCGTTATTTGAAGTCATTTAACACCAATTTTTTTTGCTTCGTAGCGTTGTAATAGCTTCTCTAGATTGCTAGTTAGCCATGCCGGTTCACGCCCGCGACAAGAAAGAAAGCCATCATGACGAAATGGAGGTGGATTTCCCCGACCAAGGCGCTAGCAGCAGCACGGACGAGGAGGACACGGTCAGCTCCTCGGTGTCAGAGGATGGGGACAGCTCGGGTAGGGAACCATCTCAATGTGTTCATCTAGATAACTTCATCTGCATATGCCCTGAAGTCTGTCATGTCGATGTATTGCATTATTTGTGTTTTCATGCTATACAGAGTATGTGGGTCTTTCACTCTGTTGTGGTGATGGGTTGTCAAGTCTCCCTGACCAACAACCGGTTGAAAGTTGCCGGATTGAATGTCTTATTATTGTTGTGCGACAGAGATGGACGATGAGGACTGCGAGAGGAGACGGATGGAATGCCTGGACGAGATGACCACCCTGGAGAAGCAGTTCACCGACCTGAAAGAGCAGTAAGAAGATACTCCAAAAACTCATAGTTTGTGTCTTGAGATTCCTGAATGATGTTTACCATGCATGTTCATGAGTGCATACCCATTTGTTGCAGGTAAATCAGAGCTTGCTCACCCAACGTATCTAGCTAATGCATTTGCCATTCTGTCCAGGTTATACACGGAGAGACTGAGTCAGGTGGATATCAAGTTGCAGGAGGTCATAGCAGGCTGTGCCCAGGAGTACTTGGAGCCCCTCGCCAACCTGCAGGAGAACATGCAGATTAGAACCAAAGTAGCTGGTGAGTCTCTGGATCTGTGTCATTTGTTTCCTTCTTCTAGTATTGACTAGCTATGGCCCCATGAATGATGGTTAGATGACTTCACTTGCTTACAACATATACATTAGTCTAAGTCGCTTTGGATAAAGGCATCTGTTAAATGCCAAAAATGTAAATGTAACATAAATGTTTACATCAGACTATTAGCATCTTATGTGTTCAAGTCCTACTTATTGATGTCAGGCTTTTGTTGGATATTTAAAATATCACGAAAATATTTGCGCTCCCCAAATTGTCCCACTCAGCATTTGGGAAGGCAGTGAGACGAGTGTCACCTCTCAGTAATGCCAAACCTCCTTTTGAAGTGTGCTCAGAGGAAAGAGATGCTTCACTTGTGTCCTCTCTAGGGATCTACCGGGAGCTGTGTCTGGAATCTGTGAAGAACAAGTACGACTGTGAGATCCAGGCTGCCTGCCAACACTGGGAGGTGAGAGGTCAATTGTCCACTGTGAAAGGTTAGGGGGCCGTGCTCAGCCATGAGAGATATCCTCGTTCATGTATTTCTGCTTTATTAGAACAGACACAAATGCATTAGTTTCCACCAGAGCGTGTCATCCTACTGTCGTGTCATCCTCAACACCAGTCCCACAGGTTCAGTTATAACACATGTGCTGTGGTCGTCCCCAGAGTGAGAAGTTGCTGCTGCTTGACACGGTGCAGAGTGAGCTGGAGGAGAAGATAAGACGCCTGGAGGAGGACAGACACAGTATTGACATTACCTCAGGTACAGTGAACACACACAACCTCTGTTATAGGGTGGCTACTACTGTAGGTAGTGTGTTGATATGACTCCTATGACACTGTAGCTGTTACTGAGTTTTTACCTATGACTGTGTCGCTGTTACCAAGTTATTAAAGAGGGGGTTCACTGGCTGATTTTGCCTTGGTTTTTCCTCCTCCTTTTAAAAAAATGCAACTGAGAACAAGATGTTTCTTGGAGGCGTGGTTTGATGTAACGGGCCAACAATTTAACAATTCACCGTCAATCACGCTCTGTTCTCCTGAAATAAAAAATAAACGGAACAATGAAAGTACTGGGTTTACATCCAAAGTTAGAAGTTAATAGAGTTTTTACACTTTTTAGTCCATTTTGGGTCTGGAATTGATGTATATAATCACAACCGAGGCCACATACACTGTTTTCAACAGGAAAAGTAATTTTTTTAGCTTCAGTGCCTCTTTAAGTACCATCACAGAAGTAAAGTCAGTGTTTCCCCTTTCCCCAGAGAGGCTCTGTTTCCTACCGCCCCCCCAACGGAACCCCCCGCCCCCCCAAGAAAGAGGAATTATTACGGAAGTAGACACCAAACATCTGACAAGCAGGCTAAAATATCAGCTTTTTTAAAAACCCAACCCGAATCTGGCGAGTGGCAAGCCCATAGGCTCGTTGGTAACGTAGTCCGCCAGTAGTCTCGCATAGCCAGCCTATCTCCACACTTCGCTTCGCGCTGGAGAATAATACAAGATTGTGCGCGAGTGACGCGAGAGAGTTTTTGCAGGGTGAGATGTCTGCAGATAGAAAGTAAGCAAGTTGAAACGTTAGCAAATATAATTGCTGAGTGTTCTGACAGAGCAAGTTGGTTCAAATTGGTCGTTATTATCGTGTCTAGAAAGTGTCTGATTATAGTTCCACGGTGTGTAAATAGTGTCAAAGAACTAGCAAGCTAACTAGCTAGTTCAGAGGTGATGAGATGAGCTAGTCACTAGCACACATGCCAGCTAAAGAGCTAACTGGATGCACTTTATTATTTTACTTGAAGTAGATATACTATCTTTCTTATTCTGCTAGAATTGGGCTTTATGGTAATACCATAATGGCATACAGTATATCTCAAAAGTGAGTACACCCTTTAGATTTTTGCAAATATTCTGTTATATCCTTTCAGGGGATAACATTATCCTACTGAAACTTTGATATAACTTAAAGTAGTCAGAGTGCTGCTTGAATAACAGTATAGATTTATTGTCCTTTGAAAATTACTCAGTACACAGCTGTTAATGTCTAAACAGCTGGCAACAAAAGTGAGTACACCCCATAGTGAACATGTCCTAATTGTGCCCAATGATGTTGTTTTCCCGCCCTGATGTCATGTGACTCGTTAGTGTTACAAGGATTCAGGTGTAAATGATAAGCAGGGCTGTTAAATTTGGTGTTATGGGCACAATTCTCTCTGAATGCTGGACAACATGGCACCTCATGGCAAGGAACTCTCTGAGCGGCTGAAAAAAAGGATTATTGCGCTTCACAAAGATGGCCTTGGCTATAAGAAGATTGCCAACACCCTGAAAATGAGTTGCAGCACAGTGGCTAAGATCATACAGCGGTTTTCCAGGACAGGTTCCACTCGGAACAGGCCTCGCCAGGGTCGACCAAAGAAGTTGAGTCCACGTGCTCAGCGTCATATCCAGAGGTTGGTTTCCAAAAATAGACGTGCGAGTGCTTCCAGCATTGCTGCAGAGGTTGCAGAAGTGGGATGTCAGCCTGTCAGTGCCCAGACCATACGCCGTACACTGCATCAAATCGGTTTGTATGGCCGTCGCCCCAGACAGAAGCCTCTTCTGAAACCGATGCATAAGAAAGCCCGCAAACAGTTTGCTGAAGACAATGAATCCAAGAACATGAGTTACTGGAACCATGTCCTGTGGTCTGATGAGACCTGATGAGCATGGTGGTGGCAGCATCATGGTCTGGGGCTGCATGAGTGCTGCCAGCACTGGGGAGCTGCATTTCATTGAGGGACACATGAATTCCAATATATACTGTGACATCCTGCAGCAGAGCATGATCCCCTCTCTTCGGAAACTGGGCCGTTTTTTACGGCAGTTTTCCAACATGATGACCCTAAACACACCTCCAAGATGACAACGGCCTTGCTGAAGAAGCTGAAGGTTAAGGTGATGGACTGGCCAAGTATGTCTCCAGACCTAAACCCAATTGAGCACATGTGGGGCATCCTCAAGAGGAAGGTGGAGGAGTGCAAGGTGTCCAACATCCGTGGGCTCCGTGATGTCGTCATGGAGGAGTGGAAGAAGATTCCAGAGGCAACCTGTGCAGCTCTGGTGAATTCCATGCCCAGGAGGGTTAAAGCAGTGCTAGATAACAATGGTGGTCACACAAAATATTGACACTTTGGGCACAATTTAGACATGTTCACTATGGGGTGTTTTTGTTGCCAGCTGTTTAGACATGAACAGCTGTGTACTGAGTAATTTTCAATGGAAAATAAATCTATACTGTTATTCAAGCAGCACACTGACTACTTAAAGTTATATCAAAGTTTCATTAAGATAGTGTTATCCCCTGAAAGGATATGACAGAATATTAGCAAAAATCTAAAGGGTGTACTCACTTTTGAGATATACTGTAGTTACAGTACATGGACAGTGGATTGAAGCATTGGAAATGTCTGTTTTTTATTTTATATTTCAGGTGAGAGAGTAAAGTCAAAATGACATTATCTGACTGCATTGCCCACAGCAATCCAATATTCAATTATAATTATGTTATAAATTGATATGGATCAATGTATACCTCTTATTAGATTATAAATACTCTGGTTGTTATGTTTTCCTTTTGGTTGACAGCAAAAGAGGGAGAGAGGAGGATAGAGAAGGAGAGAATGAGAGAGAGCAGGATGGTGTCAGCACACCAGAGAGAGAGAGCGCAAGAACCAGGTGAGAAAGTGGACAGGTAGTCAAGACCACATAAGTAAGTAGCCTTGAGAACCGATGGTTCTCGAGCCTAATGGCCCATAGGGCAGGAGCCTATCTCCTGTTTCCGTAGCGTGAGGCGGCTTAATGTACAAGTTAGTACACCTACTGGACATGACACTGTGGGGGGGGGGGGGGGGGGGGGGGGGTCCATGCCACCCCCCCAAGGCAGCAAACCTAGGGGAAACACTGAAAGTAATACCTTTTATAACCGACACTGAATGGGGTATGTCTCCTTTCGGATCTGTTCGTTCTGTGTTACAGAATTGTGGAATGACGGTTTGCACTCCAAGAAAAACAAGAAGAAGGATCCGTTCTGCCCTGTCAAGAAGAAGAAGCCTGTCGTCGTCTCCGATATCCTTTTGTTTTTCATCTCCGTTCTGATCCTCCCACTTCACATCTACTGCATTATACATCACCTCTTAGCGTCAAGTTGTCTCAACGACAGATACTGTCATTGTCGCTATCAATGTGTCACTCCAACACACTTTTTCCTTAGCCTTGTTTTTACGTCCATATATTGTTTACATGCTGCAAGACCTGGATATACTTGAAGACTGGACAGCAATCAGAAAGGTATTGCCTGTAACAAATTGAACTCTTTTCATGGATTTGTAGAGTTTGTTTCTGGCCTGTGATTTGACCTTTGAGCTGGTTGGTATGTATGCCCCACAGGCGATGGCATCGCTAGGGCCGCACCGGGGGAAGGTGGACGGTAAGAATCTGTTTTTTATTTATTCCTCACTCCATCCATCCATTGATCTGTGTTTCTGTCAAACTCAGGGTACGCTTGTGACGAGTGTGTCAACATGCATCTTTGTTTTTTGATTTGTGTTTGCTATGCTTTTTGTTACCTGTTATCTCATGTTGAGTATTTGGCCCCTCTCTCTGCCTCTACTGTTCTCCCACTCCCTGCCTCTGCCTCTGCCTCTGCCTCTCTCACTCCAGTGCCTGTGAAGCCTGACAAACATCACCACGTGGCTTGGTCTGAGGAGGGGAGGCTGTTCTATGACAGCCAGTGGTACTGCAGAGGACAAGCCATATGCATCAACAGGAAGGACGAATATCCCACTAGGTGTGTGTGTGTGTGTGTGTGTGAGAGAGAAAGAGATTGTATGAATGAGCCTGATATTTTGTGTGTACCGTATTTTCCGGACTATAAGTCGCGGTTTTTTTCATACTTTGGCTGGTCCTGCGACTTATAGTCAGGTGCGACTTATATATCAATAATTCATAATCTCTGACTGACATACGGTAATCTCTGACTGACATGAACCAAGGAGTAACTTCCGCTAGCGCCTCATACACGATAGAATAGCCATTATACTTGACAATGGGGACATTAAACACGACATGTGGACATTAAACATGATGTTATGGACCTTATACACAATGTTATGGACTTTATAAACGATATTAAAGTCATTTATTCCTTCCAGAGACTGTTCTATGTTGCTAAGTTACCCCCGCGAGGCTATTTTGCTACTTCCGCTAGCGCCACATACGCGATAGAATAGCCATTATACTCGACAATGTGGACATTAAACACGACAATGTGGACATTAAACATGATATTATGGACCTTATACACGATATTATGAACGTTATACACGATATTAAAGTCATTTATTACCTTTCAGAGGCTGTTCAATGTTGCATTGTTTGTAGGCCGCCCTTCATCCTAACTACTTCCGTTTTTCACCAAGCTATCTTTGTCATGGCCTTATACACGATAAATAGTCGTTACACTCGACAATGTGGACATTAAGCACTATATTATGAACGTTATACACGCTATTATGAACGTTATACACGATATTAAAGTCATTTATTACCTTTCAGAGGCTGTTCCATCCTGTTTGCTTGCTCCCGCGACGCCATTTTGCTAACCTTCGTTAGCAACGCGCTAGCTAGCCCTGGCTTTACACTCGATAATTTAAGTATTTCTAACCTTTCAGAAGAAGTTTTAACGTGAATTATGTCCTTCCTGGGCTTACAAATCCTCTCATGTCTCTTCACAGTGCCAGACTAGAGTCAAGCTCAACAGGGTCTTCTTTCCCCGCTGATTCCGCCAAGCCCGTTCCCTTGAACCATGCGACTTATAGTCCAGTGCGACTTATATGTGGTTTTTTCCTCTTCATGACCCATTTTTGGTCTGCTGCGACTTATACTCGGGTGCGACTTATAGTCCGGAAAATACGGTATATATATTATGTTTTGAATATTCCTCCATTCCTCCCCCGTAGTGCCATCATAACCACCATCAACCATGACGAGGTGTGGTTCAAACGTCTGGATGGCAGCAAGTCCAAGCTCTATATCTCTCAGCTCCTGAAAGGCAAATACACCATTAAGCACTCCTAAAACCCCCCAACACACACACACACACTCTCTCTCTCTCTCTCTGTCTCCCTTCCTCTCTCCTCCTCGATAACGGACAAAACTTCACACACATGACTCCACAGTGTCCTCCTGAGATCCTGTCACCCACTTCCACCACTGCTTGGGAATAATCCTGATCGTCCTCTATGTAAATATGTATGTCGATAATCGGGAGGTCACCAAGTGTCATTCTCTCAACTGGAGATGCAAAGTGCTGCAAAAAAAAAAGGGAAAATTGATGACAGCTGTGAACTGAACTGAGCGGTACAAGGCATGGCGTTGTGTGCCTTTTTAACAAGATGATGACCATGCCCTGGACTATCAATGCAGTGAAGCCTTTGTGCGTGTGCGTGTGCGTGTGTGTGTGTGTGTGTGTGTGTGTGTGTGTGTGTGTGTGTGTGTGTGTGTGTGTGTGTGTGTGTGTGCGTGCGTGCGTGCGTGCGTGCGCGTAAGTAAGTGGATCAAGTTAAAGCAGGTCAGTGAGTGAGTGATTGAAAACCTATATGGTCCAGGTTAAGATTGTAACAATGCAGTAAGGTAGCCTCTGTTACCGTGGCACAGTCCATAGTGTTAGTTTGCCTATGAGATGATGTGTCCTGTATTTACTTCACTGTGACTCCATAGGGGTGTACCACAAAGCAGGATAACCAAGTTAGTCCGCTATCTTTGATGAAACATAAACAAGCTCTATGATTTTCTGATTTTTAGAAAGAAAGCTAAACTTAAATACGGGTCGCTGGGAGTTTGGAGACCGTTGAGCCGATGCCCATTTCAAGTCTGTGTTTCTCTCTGAACTTGTTCAGAAAGCTAAGGCTAGTAGCAGGCTAACTCATGGATCCTGCTTTGTAGTCCTCTGCTTTAAATTGTGTTGCCAGGTGTCTGTGCCATTTTCCCTCTCTCCTGTTACAGACGTCTAAGAGACGACCATTATACTTCGTTCGTACCTTTGTCTGAATACTAGTCATGGCAGCCAAGGGCCCAGGCCTGTAGCAGCCAATGACAAGAGGGATCTAGTGACATTGAAATGGGTGAAAGTGTCTGGTTGTTGTACAATCCCATCCATCCATGTAATCCTACTCTTTTGCACATGTTTTTATTGGATATTGAGGGGGGGGGCAACGTTTGGTATGTATGTTTATTTGTATTTGTGTGTGTGTGTGTGTGTGTGTGTGTGTGTGTGTGTGTGTGTGTGTGTGTGTGCGCCCCGCAGGCGCCTGTGTACACACACATTAGTAACATACGGTTGATGTTGCCACTGTTGTGTTTTGGTGCTTCACATTTACAGTATTATCTGTATGAAAGTATCAACTTCCAACATTATTGTGTTTAGAACTTCATGAAATGTAGAGATGTTATATGCTGTATATATTGGAGACCTTTGCAGTTTGTTGGTATGTGACTTTTCTTTTAGCAGCTCAAACGTACCATCCCAACAAGATGAAGCCAAATGTTGCATTACCATCAATGGGAAATTAGTATTTGTATAGTTCTATTCAATGACGTGTCAATTATTTTTTGTTTGGACTTAAGTTTAAATAATAGATGTAATGAGTTAACACACTACACCATGTTACCTTTTTCATATTATGCAAGAGGTAAAGATGAATATGTCTTTGCATCATTGCGCCAATGCATGTACAGCAAATAAAATGTTTCATTTTTAACTAGTGTCATCATTTCAACAGACTATGTTCATCTTCATTGCCAAAGAATTTAGTGTTATATTCCTATAATCCTTACACTAAGTCAGTAGAAAAACCTAACATTGAGAGCTTTCATTAGTTCAATAGTGCCTGGTTTGAATTCCATATTTCTAATATGGAACTGTCACTGAATCTGATGGCTGAGTAAACTTGCCTTTGTAGTAACTCAGATAGCTGTACTCAGCACAAGTCCTGCACTCTTTCGGCTTTTAGAGCAATTGGACTGTCCATAGCTAATGAAAAGGCTGATTAACTTAAGTGAAGAGAGGCTCCGTACAAGACATGATCATGCATGAAAACAAGATATTATCTGCCGAGCTCTATTGTAGACGACACTCAGAACCGCTTGACAATGCTCAGCCCAAAGTCTTTCAACTCTGCCTCGTACCAACCATATGAAAAGTGGCTTATTTAGAAAATGCTGAGTTCGGCCGTTTGATAATGGACCCAAAGTCTGCTGTGCTGTTCCAACCTTTTAGCCACAATTTTCTGCCAGTCGTAGGCACTCAGTAGATTAACACTTATTGGGATCGATTTAGGATCCACTCAAATACCTTCATTCACCCTCTGTCCATCCCTGTCTTATCTACAGCTGCGCAGTCTAGTCATAACTACCGTTATTGCCAGTCTGTGTAGGAGAGTTGACTGTATGCACAAAAGTTATCCTTATGCTAAGATTACTTAAACCTTTCCAATTCCAATCTTAAACATTAGTATGGGAAGTATTTGACGCTATCAGCAGTTTGTAATGCAATTTCTGATGCACTGAGCTCAGTGTAATACCCCTGTCCAGCCAGATGGTGTCAGTAGAGTTCCACTGTGTCGCTATTGCAGCGCTGCACTAGATAGGAGAGGGAGGTGGTCCCAGTATCTGGGGCACCCTGCTGAAGCCTCCCAGCTAATGATGGGACGGACGGACGCGCCTGCCGTGGAGGCCCGGTTTGATCACAGCTCACTGGCCACGTCTGCTACTGCTGGAGAGAGAGAGAGAGAGAGAGAGAGAGAGAGAGAGAGAGAGAGAGAGAGAGAGAGAGAGAGAGAGAGAGAGAGAGAGAGAGAGAGAGAGAGAGAGAGAGAGAGAGAGATATCGAGAGAGAGAACCAAAGAGAACCAGAAAAGAGAGAGAGAGAGGAACAGATAGATGAACCAGAGAGACCCAGAAAAGAGAGAAGGAAAACAAGAACAGAGAGGAAAATCCCCATCACCGTGTCAAAGGCAGCCACATAACTGTCTCTGTCTCTACTCTCTACACTACAACAGCAGCTCTCTAGAGCTTTCTTTGAGCCTGGATCTGGTTTTTTTTTTTAAAAGAAGAGAATTTCTCTTTCTCTCAGTCTGGTTATCTATGTTAATGTGTACTGTATTTGTGAAGCTGGTTCGAGTGGAGTGGGATGGTGCTGGGTACCACCATGAGTG
>NC_137674.1:61277352-61282352 GCF_963989245.1 Nansenia antarctica | reverse complement strand
GTTGTGTTGATGTCAATAGCTGTTACATTGTGGGGGTCACTACAGTATGTGTGTGTTGCTCCCTCTAGCTAGCTGCTTCTCCATTTCTGATGTTAATCCACTGTTGTTTCATGTTCATAATATCCCTGAGTCGCAACTGTACTGTCATTGAAGTTGTAATATCCGCTCCTGCCTGCTCTTCAGTCCAACAGACATGGTGACGAAATGCAGCTTAGGTATGAAATGTTGATGTGGGAGCTAAACCTTGGACAGGTGCTCCACCGATCAGTGCCCGTTCATCGTCTTGTCACAAAACTTGACCTGCTTCCTTTCTGTCATGATTTATTGATATCTAGAGCATGATTTGCCAGCTCATATCTGAGATGCACCCTAGACCAGGGAGAAGGTACAGGGGTAGGAGGACACAATGTACTATGCTAGAGGGAAGAGCACGAGCAGTATTCCCAACGGTCACCTCTCTTAGGCCTACTGAAGTGAGAGGTAACAGTGTGTGTGTGTGTGTGTGTGTGTGTGTGTGTCTATGTGCGTGTGCGTGTGCGTGTGAGTGCACTTGTGTGTGTGTGTGTGTGTGTGTGCATGTGCATGTGCATGTGCATGTGCATGTGCATGTGCATGTGCATGTGCGTGTGTGTGTGTTTGTGTTTGTGTGTGTGTTTGCTTGTGCTTGTGCTTGTGTGTGTGTGTGTGTGTGTGTGTGTGTGTGTGCGTGTGCGTGTGTGTGTATGTGTGTGTGTGTGTGTTTGTCCCTCACACAATGGGGGTTTCTCTGTGCTAATCCCAGCGAATCATGTCGAGTCCAGTGAGCCCAGAGCATGAATATTCACAAGGTCTCTTGTCTCTTGTCTTGTGGTAAAAGCCTTGTGTTGTTCCAGTGAGGCTGCAGGGGGCCTGGAGGTGCAGCTCCGCGAGGAGACCCTCTGTTTGTTTTTTTGGGGAATCAATATTTCATCACAGGTTTAGCTTCATGTCTGGGAGGCTGCGGATGGCACTGTCATAAGAGAACAAACTAGAATGATGGGGAGACGCCCGTTTGGAGGTAATGTCTTACATACGTGTTTAACGTGTTATACGTGCTTACTCCATAGTGTCTGCTACCTGTCATCATCATCATCATCATCAATCATCAAATGCATTTGTATAGCGCTTTTTACAAAGACAATTGCCTCAAAGCGCTTTACAACAATAACAATACTAAACAATATAAGAAGAAACACAATACAAACAACATGATCTAACACCGAAACCACAGGGTCCCTAAAAGCAAGCCAAGCTAAAGATCCCCCAGATGGGAGATGAACATGGGGCACAGTGGCCTCTGGTTGATCAGGTGCTGAATATTAAACTAATGTACAATGTGGTGTAGTGTGATTACAAGAGTTCAGGGGTCCATAGTGAAGGGCTTTTCAGTAAAAGTATAGACCTTGTTGTCGGTCTCTATACTTACTCTATATTGATTAGATTAGATTCGATTCAACTTTATTGTCATTGCAGAGTACAAGTACTAGACAACGACATGCAGTTTGGCATCTAACCAGAAGTGCAAACAGTGATATAAGATAATAACATGATATAAAAAACATGACAATGATAGTGATACAGTAGGTACAGTAAGGCATGTACGGTAGTTTAGAGGTATATGCAGTTATGAACTATGTACAGTTAAGGTAGCTTATGTACAATATGTAATATGCAGATGTATAAAAAGAGGCTATATCAAGGTATGCGCTATGTGAAATATACAGTGTGCAAATGTAGTATTGTAAACATCAATAGTGCAGAGTTTAAAGAGTGATCAGAATTGACTAGGGATGTGCAACTAGCAGTCGTGCAAAAGCTAAATTGGATTGTTCATAGTGTTACAGGGGGGGTGGAGGGATACTGGGGGGTACTAAGGATTGTGTACTTCCTGATAGAGACCTTGTTCTAATAGTTTATCTGAGCGAGTGGCTTGTTTATTTTCAGTGGTAAGGAACACCCACACACCCATTGTGTTACATTTAGCAGACGCCTTTATCCAAAGCGACTTACAAAGTACTTTTGTCTAAAGTAAGTGAATCACACACACACACACACACACACATATACACACACACGTGCGCGCACACACACATATTACATATTTGACATTTAGCAGACGCCTTTATCCAAAGTGACTTATAACAAGTACTTTTGTCGAAAGTAGGTGAATCACACACACACACAACATAGAAACATAGTAGTCCCTGTGTGAATACTAACATAGTAACATTATCTGTGTGCATGCATGCATACAACATACATGTATGTTGCGTACATACCAGCCCCAGAGACCTCTATTTATAAATAAGTAATTAGAAGGCTCGTGACCAGCCCCATCTCTCCTCGGTCAGTGCAGTGCTATTCCTTCACATGGGCTATCTTCCCAGTCAGTGTACGGTAATATAACACACTCCTAACACCCCTCCATCTTAAGATGGCCACTTTCACCTCTGGCTGCATCAGCAACACGCCGGCCTCCTCTCCTGAACTCTTATGTAATGCTCAGAAGAAGAAGAAGAAGAAGAAGAAGAAGAAGAAGAAGAAGAATCCCTCGCCCCTTCTTTTCATGGCTAGCTTCATTGAGCTTTAGTGCTGCCCTGGGGGGTGTGTTAGCCCACAGACTGTGCAGCGGAACATACATAAGAAGAGCTCACTGAGAGAGATGTGCATACATCCCTCCATCCATCCATCCATCCATCCCTCCATCCATCCATCCATCCAGCCACAGTAATATAGTACATCCATGTTCTTAAAGCATCAGTGAATAGGAGGGGATGGATGTGTTCGTGTCTCTTTACGTGGAAACCTTGTCTTCCTTTATCTGTCACGGACCTAATGCAGGGAACCGTGACGCTGTGAAAGGGGCTTTTATTGTGAAATGGAGGGAACTCTAATGGGGTTTGTGTACAGAGTCGACGGGAAGGAGACTGTTAGAGGGAAACCACTAATGGAATCTCTACCCAATCACAGACCGCCAAAACGTGGCCACTGGGCTTTTCTTTTTGAAACAAACCACATTTGACGTTTCTAGAAGAATGAATAAAGAACGTCTCTGGTGAGATACCATACTGTGGGTGCTAAAGCCCTGCTACTGTCTCTTCGTGAAGATGAGCTATGTTTATCAATGACAAATGGTTGTTTCCTAAATAGAACTACAGTTATTGAGGTTGTCTTGGTCAGCATTCCGATATACAAACTTGCACACGTCTTAGCGAGGCCATGCCAGGGGAGGCTGGCGGAGGTAGAAATCAGAGATGTGTTTGATACCATTCCATAAACCTTCACCATCCTTCCCTGGGTGTACAGTATACAAGGCCATATCTATACTACGTAGTACGCTAGTGTAGGATATCAGGATCCAGCTAATCTCCTGCCCATTCCGTGTCAGTGCCCTCGGCCCCCGGTGCCACTTGCTGGGCTGGGCCTGATGCCCAGTGGCCTTAGTTTGCTCCCGGGCCTCATCGGTCCGTTCCCCTCTCCCAGGCGCTGAACTCAGACGCCGAGCTCTGACCACATTCAGTCGGCACCGCAGCGCCCTTCATTATTCATCAGGCGTCTCACGTAGCAGCGCATAACCACTCTGTTATCATTTAGGATCCTGTGTCTCAGTACAAGTCCGGGGGTTACTCATTTATTACCTCCTATGACTTCAGAGACCAGAGCATTGCACGACTCTTCCAGCCCGCCCTGTTTGTCATTGGGCTGGAGGTTCGGACAAGCCCCCCGCCCCCCCCCCTGAGTACGACCTCCATCTGACTAAGCTTCACTCCGGCGGAAACTGAAGACGCGTCGGCGGTGGCGAGTTTCAACGTGCCGCGGCGGCAGTGCTCCTCTCAGGTTTTTCATCCATTTTGAGTCCTGCTGCGTCCCCGTGGCAACGCAGGATGAGCGTTCTTTTATTTATCCGTACGCTTGCCGGGGCCTCGACAACTCAGAGGAAGCAATGTAGGGCTTTTCTTTTCGAAGTGAAACAAAGAGGTGTACTCAGGGCTCACAAAGAGGCACTTTATAGCCTGGAGACAGGAGGATCGGGGGTAAAGTCTTTCTCTCTTCCAATCATCTCCGACACTGTAGGGTGAGACTCTGACCCCCCACTTGCACTTAACAGGGTTGAATTGCTTAGCTCTACACCCACTTAAGTCTGTCCCTTGTGCCATACCGTACGGCTCTCCCCCCCCACCCCCCATTCAAGAGTATTGAAATAAAGCTTCGAAAAACTCGAAATAGAGTTTGAGTCAGGCCTGTATGACATGCTGATGCTACTGCGTGTGCATGCCTCCCACCCCCCACCCAATTTTAGATACTGTATAGATATTGCCTACACTCCCCCTCCCACTCCTGAAAACACAGATTCCTCTCTGCTCTGATAAAGGTAGAGAGCTGATTCCACTCTCTCCTAGAACACAATCGTGTTCCGTCCCCCCCCAGTAATGCTACAGAGCTAGGCTTGTTATTAACACATTCAGTGTACTCACTCTTTTGCTCAGTGTTTTCAAAAAACAAGCACAAGAGCGCTAATTAAGGGCCAGGCTGGCGTTTGTAGTTAACAAATGATTCCCCCTCATTAGGCACAGCAGTAATTAGAGAGCAAATCTGTAAAGTCTCTTCACTCCCGCGACTCCAGCCAGCCTTTCTCGCCAACTCCAGCATCAGGCCCTGAATGTTACCGTCAGGTAGGGAGGCAGGGAGGAATGGAGGGAGAGAGGGAAGCAGGGAGGAAAGGAGGGAAGGGGGGAGCGAGGGAGGGAGGGAGATAGTGATGTCTGGTTCTCATTCAGGCCTGCTTCATATGAAATGGTTGTTTCTTTCCAAGAATACAGAGTGCATCATAGCTCTCCCATTGTAGCGGTTAAGTGGAAAAGCCTCGGGTGCGTTGGGCCTCCTCTCCTTGTCTTGATTCATTTTCATTTCATTCAATTGAACCTTTATTTGAATTTTTTTCCAGATTACCCTCATTAAGATCAACATATTGTACAATAGAG
>NC_137674.1:61164852-61274852 GCF_963989245.1 Nansenia antarctica | reverse complement strand
AACTATCACCATTGAGAAAAGTGGTGGTGTTGGTGGCGATGGTGTCAGCAGTGGTGGTGGTGGTGGTGGTGATATCCCCAGAAGCCTCTTGCTGTGTCATGCCTGCATTGCCGCTGCTGCATTAGAATTCTATTGCCTCCGCATTGCTTCTGCAAGGCTGGCCCCCTCCCATCCCTCTCTCCATCCCTCTCTCCATCCCTCTCTCCTTCCCTGTCCTTGCCCCTCTGCCAGGTCTGTTCCACTCCGTGACGGGCAGGAAGGCGTGTGTTTGTGTGTGTGTGTGTGTGTGTGTGTGTGTGTGTGTGTGTGTGTGTGTGAGTATCGCAGGAATACATCAGAGGGAGGAAATCCCTGGTAGGAGGATCCCAGCTCAGCCTCAGCACTTTCTCTCCCCTGCCTCAGGCTGGAGGTTTATCCCCTGGAAGACCTGCTGACGTCGACACAAAATCATCTCCCCTCTGTGTGTGTGTGTGTGTGTGTGTGTGTGTGCACATGTATCCCCTCTATCCCCCTGTACAGTTTCTCTACTGTAAATACATTTGAAAATCTTCTAGCATTATGGCCCCTGGCCCCTGGCATAGATTACTCTTTCTTATGATGACTGATGGATAGATGATTCACTTACTTTGTTGTAAGTCGTTTTGGATAAAGGCGTCTGCTAAATGCCAAAAATGTAATGTAATGTAATGTAATAATAATGTGTGTGTCTGGACTGTGTGAGTGAAATAGAAAGAGTAGGGGGGGGGGGTGTGGATAACTCCCAAACACACACAGCTGTGTTGGCCCTCTTTACACTGTGTACATGTTTGTTATCACCTTTGTACCTCCATGATGTATGGGAAGTATGGCCTCCTAGAGCCTGTCGTCCCTATGGTGCAGTTAGAACCTCTATGGCGCTGGTGGGGCCCCATGATGCAGTTGGGCCCTATTGTACTGGGATTCTCAACAATGTATGAGCTCGACAATGCTTGAGGGACCGCAGGTCAGTCTATCAATAGCCAGAGATGGTTGGATGATCTCACCCCTGGTTTACACTCCCAGTGCTGAAAGGGAACAGGGCACTATTCTACTAGGCCATTATTAAAGGTTGTTTGTATTGCCTGCTGGCTTTTTCATTAGCGGGAATCTTATATCATCGCCTCTGAATATTGCATGAGTTCAGAGGCTCTGTTGTCGTGACAGCGATGTAATATTTCACAACAATGAAAGATGGATGAGAGTATTCTCATAGGTACATCGAGGGGAGGGGATAATGAGGAAAAGCCCAAAGACGACATTGGCATAAATACATTTTTTTTAAAAAAGAAATAAAAAGAGATGAGTGATGGAAGTCTATAAAAATGAAAATGCACTGTAAGACAAACAGCAGGCAGGCAGGAGAGAGAGAGAGAGAGAGAGAGAGAGAGAGAGAGAGAGAGAGAGAGAGAGAGAGAGAGAGAGAGAGAGAGAGAGAGAGAGAGAGAGAGAGAGAGAGAGAGAGAGAGGGGAAAGCCCTGGTGATGAAGGGAGCTTCGGATCATAACTCCAGCCCTGCAGTAAGTCAGACCAGAGAGAGAGGGGCCCAAGCTGCTCTGGGTAATTGAAAAGGCACAGGGCTGATTTAGTAGGGAGACTGGAATGGGATGACTGGGTGAACAGAGAGGATGCTGCACTGCGTCCACAGTTCATACTGTAGTTAAAGAACTCATGACTCAGATCTACAGCCTACAACGAGTGTGTCATCAGATCACTGTGAGAACGCCAAGGCTCACAATAACATGCAGGCGGCCGGGGAGAATGACAAGAAATGATTATAATTACAAGAAATTAAATCTAAATTGATTAGCAAAAGGATTGAGTAATAAATAAGAGAGAGAGAGAACACCATACTGAACTATAATTGTTTTCTTAATTATTACCATTTGTTCGTTACCTGTATATCTTTGGAAGTTAGGCTTCTTTGGCAATGTAAACATTTGTTTGCTCAAGCCAATAAAGCCAATTGAATGGAATTTAATTAAACTGAGAGAGCGATAGGCAGAGACAACGAGAGAGAGAGAGAGAGAGAGAGAGAGAGAGAGAGAGAGAGAGAGAGAGAGAGAGAGAGAGAGCGAGAGAGAGAGAGAGAGAGGTGACACGAGCTCTGAGTGGGTGACTGTAGAAAGCACTGGAAGCCTCTCTGTATAGATGTAGCTAGTCCCTCCCTGCCTGCCTGCCTGGCCCAGCACACCTCATTATGTCTACATGATGACTTGTTAATGCAGCAGGACATTATCCACCAACAAACAGAGCTCTTTGTCGCCACACACACACATACACACACACAGCCTGTATTTTTCACGGGGGCTGTCTCATCAGTGTGTCAGTTCTTTCCAGCAGCTGTGATACGTGATAGGGCCCCGTCTCTCCCTGGTCAATCCTTCTCGCCTTACTGCCACCGCGCAGTGAGCTGCTTCATTTACACGTGAAATATTGATGTGCTTAATTTAACCCCCCGGGGGCTCAGGTGTCAAAGAAGCGGGGAGGTCTGACTGCTGCATGGAGCTCCCATCTCCTCCCCTGTGCTGAGCTCCCCATGCAGATATACTCAGAGATTGGCTGAGAGGGGTGTCACGCTCCGCCTCATTGGCTCGTTGGCAGTGTCGAGCAGCCTATCAGTCAGCGTCAGTCACACCCAGTGGGTTTGTACACGGTTCAATACCCTCACCTGTCCACAATCAGTATTGGACTTTAGGGCAGTGATGTAGGCCACTGGAGAGGTGTGAAGAGGTCACAGTTAGCATCAGGCTTAGCAGGGGAGTGTATGCTACTCACAGACCCCTGCAATGGTGTCTTCATTTCACTAGTCTCTCTGCATGAAGGAGTTATCTATCTCACTAATCTATTTTCATTGCTCCGAATCTTCTAAAAACCTACATGCCTATAGATATCACAATGTAGGTGTGTATCTCTTTGATAGAGAGAACTGCCCTGCTGTATGGAGAATGAAGAATGAAGGCCACTGTGCTTTGCTACCAGCACTGAGGGAAATGCTGAAACTCACAAGGTCAGCTTGGTGCTGAGGCTAGCCTGAGGGGGCGGACAGCCAAACTCTGCTCCTCACCAAATATGGTCAAATCATGGCCCAAATATGGTCAAACAATGTGGTTACGTCTTTTCATTGACTTTTGGGTAATAGCCTACCGGGGGCATAGCTAAATTTGTCGCACCGTTTTCTTCTATGTAGTGGTGACTTTCAAACATTAAACACATTAGCCTGGTTTGCCTTACTAGGACAAGCCGACAGCAGAGGCTTCAGAGACGGTTTATTTAAACTCCCACTTGCCTTCTCTCAAACCCCCAACATCCCAGTTACATGCTCCTGTTGCCTAGCAACCCCTCAGATCTCAGGAGAGAGAGATTGGAGTGGGGCTATAGATGTACGTATATATCTACTGTTCATTG
Source organism: Nansenia antarctica (assembly GCF_963989245.1). Classification (NCBI taxonomy): domain Eukaryota; kingdom Metazoa; phylum Chordata; class Actinopteri; order Argentiniformes; family Microstomatidae; genus Nansenia; species Nansenia antarctica. The sequence goes on along the minus strand of NC_137674.1, from coordinate 61,271,429 downwards.
AAAGCAAACAGTGCCTCCCCGCCTCCTGTAATATAAGTTCTCTAGTCCTTCACTGACATACTGTAGAGCATAATATGTATGTCATATATGTATATTATATTCAAGTGTGCTGCAACTGGTTTGACTTGCATACAGAGGTATATAGGTGTTTACAACCGGGTAACTGGGCCCTTCATAGTGGTCTAAAAATAGATTTCTGTAGCTAGGAGTGCTAATGAGCTTGAATTGAGGTGCCCAATGATTTATCTTAGTTCCATAGGAGGCCAGTTAAAAACTATGTTACTCACAAATAGTAACAAAAAGAATATAAAATATATAACCTTAAATAATCACACTACGCACAGCAATAAAGTTCATGGTCTTTTTTATTTGAAAAAAAAAACAAAAAATTAAAGACTAGCATGTACAACTTGGAATGAATGTAAACTGAACTCAGATGAACAGTCGAGAAGACTCTTGTGCTGAAACTCCAACAGTATGAGCTGCAGATATAGAACACAACATCGTTCACCACGCTCGTGTCCGAGTCGAGAAACAGAAGAAAGAAACGTGAAGGCCAGTGATTCTCTCTTGCCAGAAAGAGGGACACTCCATCCCGGCAAAACAAACCTCACCGTAAGACTCTTTATCCCCCCCTCTGTAGGGAGGGATGCACAACTAGTAGGATGGCCGTCCAAATAACATAACAGAACAAAAAAAACATGCCAAACATTTTGAAAATGTAATTATTGTTTTTTTTTTAAACATTTTTGTTTTTTTCCGCTTTTTATCTAGCATACAATTAAGTCCCATTCCACTTTCATTTCGCTTGAATTAGAACCAGCTTTTCCGTTCATCTTTAGGGTTCCGCTCCAAATACAAAAAACTGTACCAAACCAACAATACGACACCTCCTAGGAATCAGCACGCTTTGGTTGGCCGGAGGGAGTGCTCCAGTCCCAAGCTGCATGCATGAAGAACAGAAAACAGAGAAGAAGAAGAGATGGCCAGCCCAAACATCACCACTAGCAGATGGAACTGGAGGAGTTTGCCAAATGCTTTGCTTCAGTTTAAATTGAAGGTAGTTACAGGTTATTTTTTCTCGTTAAGTAAGTAGTACTGATGCTAACTGATCTTTGGGGGGACAGGATCACTAACCATTTTCATGCAGATAGTATTTTTTTGTTTTTTTATAGCTTTTTTTTTTTTCCGTGTGGACAGAAGGATATTTTATTTCAACATTCAATTATTTTCTATACAGAAACAGTATGAATAAATGAACATTTTTTTTTTCCAAGAGGTAAGTAAAACATTAGATTTTTTTTTTTTCTTCTAAGAGGGGACAGGGCAGGTCGGGCGAGCTTCACTTTGCAGTCATCATCTGTACAAACTCTGTATGGAGACAAGGACACAAGAAAACATGGATTAGGATGCAGCCTATTGGCCCACTGCCGGTAAGGGCAGTCACCTGCTAAATTGTTAAATGCTTTATTAACTTTCTAATCAAGCAGAGGAGGTAGAGAACACGAATCATAATTAGTGTCCCGTTTCCAAATGGCTTCCATGTTCATCTCATTAAGCCTATTTAATTAAAAAGTCACGTGCGCCCGCTGTGAATACAACGGATGACCAAAAACAGAAGGCTTTCAACACATCTATAGAGTCTATATTCTGTTTATGACCAATGGGAGCAGAAAAGTAGGACACTTTCCAACCAAGACTTAAGGACTGTTGATATGTCAACAGCCTTCTAGAAAATGAGTGCAGTCTCTCGTGTAATGTGCTGAGGGACTAACAGTACAGGGAGGATGAGAGAGAGAGAGAGAGAGGGCTTCTAGCATGGTGATAATGATTCAATGTGATGGCCTCATCAGATCTCCATCTTAGATGGCTCTATCTAATAACCACTGTTACAGTGTATGTATGCATGCATGTATGTATGTATGTATGTATGTATGTATGAGTGGTGGCAGAAATCGGAGGATGGGCTCATTGTAATGAATGGAATGAGAAATTGTGTCCTACCTCCTCTGGTATGTATGCAATTGTATTATGTATAGACTGGTAAAGCCTGCTGTCTATGGTGACCCTCCCCTCACCCTCCTCCTCCTCCTCCTCGTTTTACCTTCGTAGTTGACCTGGCCATCACCGTCAATGTCTGCTTCTCTGATCATCTCGTCTACCTCCTCGTCTGTTAGCTTCTCCCCCAGGTTTGTCATGACGTGACGGAGCTCTGCGGCACTGATGTAGCCGTTCCCGTCCTGGAGACACAGGAAAGCAACAAATCCCCATTGGTTGATGAACGGAGAAGGAACTCCCATTGGACTATTCATTAACAGGTTTAACGACAGAAGGGAAGCCAACAGGAAGTCATGTAATAGTGAAGTAGAAAACAATGTTGTACAAGATGGTAGATATGTCTAAAACTTCACGTTTTTCACAGTTACTGTTATTTTGCTCTCCAGGCGTAAATGTAATAGTTTACCTTGTCGAATACCCTGAAAGCCTCACGGATCTCCTCCTCACTGTCTGTGTCTTTCATTTTTCTGGCCATCATGGTCAGGAACTCTGGGAAATCAATGGTTCCGTTGCCTGTCATGGAGACAAACAGACCCATTCACTCAAAATGCATTGTATGAGAAATCCAAAATGCAGGAATATTCATTTGCTTTATTAGAAAAAAGCTTTTTATTTCAAACTGAGAGTGAAGCTTTAATCTTTTTTTAATCCATAAATGTCGAGTATCATTTAAAACAGTGCTTAAAAAAACCAATGCTTAAAAAAAAACTGTTTTCTGAACAAATGAGGTGTTCTGTGAGGTGAATACCCTAGACTCGACTGTAAACAGCTCCTTCACTGCCATAAACATCCCTGAGGAGGGGGAGGCAGATGTGAGGCTCCCCCTCTTTAAAGTACCTCAGGCAAGCCCTGGGAGGTGTGTGTGTGTGTACCGTGCCAAGAGATAAGAGGGAGAATCCAACCTCCACATTCATCCATAATGCAGACACATACCCTCTGTGAAGCACCATGAATCAGGGCTCATCTCCCCCTGTCAAAAGCACTCCATGACACAGCTGCTAACAAGCCAGCCTCCATAGGGTGTGGGCTCACAGTAGAACGGCACAAGGGCGAGGAGGACGGATGTTGGTGGCAGCAGTGGGATCAATAACCATGTTACTGTTCAGTGAGGATTACTCTAGGATCATGATCCTCGACAGAGAATGTTCTGTGATCTACGGCTCTTTGTTGGGGTGGAGGGGGAAGAGTGAGAGTGAGAGAGAGAGAGAGAGAGAGAGAGAGAGAGAGAAATCCATTCGATCACCGCAAGGGGAGGTGGGTGGGCATGATTAAAGGCAGATAAACAAAAACAAATGTGGGATTGGATTGATGGGGGTGGGTGCGCGTTAGGTGGAAGTCAGTGAATCGCTGGATTATCCCCACATAGGGGACAAATGGGGGGGTCTGTCGGACTGGGATTAACGAGCGCCAGTAAGCAGGGGACCAGAGAGCCTAATACGATGGGGCAGATGGCAATCTAATGGCCCCGGGTAGCCGTCTCAGGACCTGTTATCTAATGCAGCAAGGCAGCAGGGCAGCAGCCTAGGAACACAGTAACACATGCCACAAGGGAGAGCGCCATCAAAAGCCAGTCCTGAACAACCATCACTGGACTGAAGGGAAAAATAATAATAATCCTGAAGAGGCTCTCCCTTGGCTTCCAGTCATACACCATCTGCTTGACTGGCTCTTGGGGTCTGGCTGCTTGACGTAGAACAGGGCGAGCGTGAGTGGGTGGGAGAGATGAAGATGGAGAGGAGAGGAGAGGAGAGGAGGGAGAGAACAAGTGGGAGATTGGTGCTATTATATATACACACAGTATGTAAGAGGAGCCGACGCAAAAACAGGCAGACATATGGACGACTTGGAGACTGTGGTCATCCTCCATTCTTCAGACCACGGGTTGGCACGGTAACGAAATACCGCGATTCATTAATAGTGTCATGTGAACCGAAGATATTACAACGAACACGGCTTTCTTTGTGCCAGCGGCTTTCAAACAGCCCTTCTCAGTGACGCACAGCCATGTCTTCCCTAACCTTGTTGTCTGTCTGTCTGCAGCTCAGGAGCCACAGCCTGTTTGGTAAATAAGCAACGTTCGGTGACCCATCTGACATCACATCACTGTTCTCTCTCTGTGTGGGTACTGGATGTGCAAACGAAGCGCAGAGTGGATTATGTAATCACTTTTATTTTCCATTACTAGCTTCATTGCTGTCTGACCTAGATTGCATCAGCCATGGAGGAAGGCAATGCAGAACAGGGTGGGAGGGGTGTGTGTGTGTGGGGCTTTGATACAGTGGCCAAGTCGCCTTGGAATCGATCAATCCCACCGATCAATAAGGCCCTATTTAGAAAATCCTATAAGCTGGCAGGGTATCACTGGGGTATAGGCAAACTGACAGCTTCCATTTCAGAACATGGTTAAAGCCAAGGACGCAAACGAGAATTAGCCCAACTCCCACTACTGTCACTGCCCTCTCTGACCGTCACAATGGCACTTACTGTGATCCATCGCTAGCATAGGCAGAAGAGAACGGCGGAATGTGTCGATTTGTCTGTGGGTGTGACAGACGAGGTTTGAATCCGGGTCTCCCATGTGGACGACCGAAGCATTCAAGAGGACATCCTCAAGGTCCGAGGACGACATTTGAGTTTACATTTCTCAGCCAGAACTAACTACAAGAGCTTGATTTCAAATCACCTCTTCTACATGGACTGGCAAAAGGCATGTCGAAGACCTCACTCATCCTGTCCTGTCACTCACTCAGTGACAGTCCTCTTGACACATCGGGGGTTGTGCTGGTGACAAGCCCGTAACAGAAGCATGTCATCAGTAAAGCAGGAAGACTGACGAGGAGAGAGGCTTTGGGTAGACTCAACTTGTGCTGTTTCCGTCAGGATGGCTTTTCGCAGAGGTGAAAATAGACTTGGATGGTTGGATCCTAAACTCCTACGGCCGCACTGCTCACGAAGCCAGTCCAGCATGTCGCAGACAACTGTGGGAACGATTCAACTGTGGCTGACGGACAACGGTTCCACAAGAGAGACGTGACATGCCCGTTGTGGTTTGGGGGTTAACACTAACGCTGACACTGTGACGCTAAGCTGGGTCTACTCATCCAGCGCTGCAGGCAGGACACAGTGCAGTCACATGACTGACATTGTCAACAAACTCCTAAACAGGCAGTGAATGAATCGCTGACAGCAGTACTTTCCTGAAAGAATAACGGAAGCTTAGGCGGGCCATTGAAAAAACTAAAACAAACTACCACACACATTTTTGCGTTGCCAAAATAATGCCAAATAGGTCAAAGGTCATAATTGCTGCTGCAACTTGCCTTGTGTGAGTCGGACTGTGATGGAAACTGAACTACATGATGTAATGGTTGTAGATAGTCTCCTATAGAACTTTTGGCCATTTGGCTTTTGTTTTCTATCTATAGTTTTCACTTCCTCACTCTCGACCAATCAGGTGTGGAGAGACACTCACCGTCAGCGTCCACCTCGTTGATCATGTCCTGAAGCTCCGCCTCTGTGGGGTTCTGGCCCAGCGACCTCATGACTGTCCCCAGCTCTTTGGTTGTGATGGTGCCATCGCCGTCCTTGTCGAATAAGGAGAATGCCTCCTTGAACTCTGTGAGGAGGTGGTAAAAGGCAAAGAGGAAATGAGATCAGTCAAGTGTTTCCAAAATGGTGGATTAGTGGTTGATCAGACAATCAGACAGTTGTGGTTAGAAACATGGTTGTCTATTTGGCAGGTTATGAAATAATTCAAAAAGGCATTTAGTGGATCACAGTACTAAAACTAACACTTAGGAAACACCACTGAGATAATACATTGTAGCAAAATAACATATTATTGCAATCAATGATAATGATAAGAAAACAGGCCACGGTACAGTCGAAGTTTGGAAGTGTAGAGAGAGATAGAGTAATGAACAGTTTTTAATAAGTTGTTTAATATCTGTGAAAGTAATTCCAGTGGGCTAATATTAAAAGGGGCCATAAAAAAATAAAAAAACACACTCGAGTGAGATGTTTGAAGTCTACTGGTTAAAGCAGCCTGGGCCGAGGACCCCACTGCATTGGCTAATTAGTCACTGAGGACTTTACTATCCGACTGAGAGGAGTAACACATAGCCCTCTTCATCACAGACACAAACCAGTTCCACTTTTATAAAGAACATTCTAGTTCCTTCCAGATTCTCTCAGCCAACATCACAAAATACACAGAAAAGGAAAGTCTATAGCTATGATTGGGGACATCAAATAACACAAATGCTTGGTTTTCATTAGGGCTAAAACGTCTGAAAATAAGCCAGAGGGGATTTTTCCCCCACCCATTCCTACCTGCGATCTGCTCCTCTGTTAGTTGGTCGGCCTGTGGGATGGGGGGGAAAAAGGAAGAGAAAAAACAAAAAACAAGTTACTCAATCATAAATCCAAATACCAATCTACTGAATCATCAGTATCACGCTGGCTCCCCTCCCTCCCGCCCTGCATGAGCTCCTCCCAACACAACAACCCCACAGTGAAGAGACTGTTCAATGCCCACCACACACAGCCCAGTGCCTGGAACAGGACAGAGAATTGCTGCATCCCATTTCTGCAGCCTTTTCCTGAAGTGTGGACTTGTGTGCAACGCATGTTTTTAAACATGCTGGTGCAATGCATTTAATTAACTCAAAAGTAATTGTAGTGAGTGCCGGTTCTTTCCACTCCCCCCACACACTTTGATTTGATTTAATAGCACATGATTGATATAAAGACCAATGCGTACATCAATCGTTATGCTTTTAAATCAACGTTGGGAAGTGCATAAGTCAGGAGAAATTATTAGAATGTAGATGTAAATGTCTTGTCACCCACCCACCCAGAAGTCAGACCAGACCCTGGTCTACTGAGCTGAGAGGGTGTGATGGTAGAACTGGAATCTTATTTCTGCTAGAACTGGAATTCATAGAACTGGAATCTTATTTCTATGGTTTGGCTTCCCTTCCCTCATGTTGGCCCTCCTAGGCGTGTTTAATGGCTCCAGTGAGTCAGACAGCTTTAATGACTTGGTTGGCAGCTTGGAGGTACAGTGCTGCTCAGGACCCGACCCACACAGATGGGTGGTGGTGAATTCTAGCGAAAGGCCTCGCAGTTTTACAAACAAACATGTGCAACGCCCTACTGCCCTGTTAATGGTGTAAATGCCAGACCCCGCAGGTACCCATACAGTTTGGGAAAACAGAGTTACTGTTACGCCAACAAACCACTGACGTCAGCCCTGCTGCTGGCAAGGAAAACACACACACACACAGTACATACATACACACACACACACACACACACACACACCTAAAATGGGATTTTCCTCTCTGTCAATACTTTCCATCACCATGTTTCCTGTGAATTAGTCACAGTAGCCAGTTCTGCCCCAAAGCAAGGTTTAGGCTACAGCAGATGTTTGCGTCTGTTTGTTTGAATTGGACATGTGGGTATTTGACAATACCACACACACAGAGGCCAACAAACAAAGTTCTTATTCTGCCACATCCTACCATGGGGCCACTCCCAGAGTGTGGAACGAGGCTTCCTCGAAGTCAAAGCTTTTTTATAAATTACATTTATCGTTGTCAACTGTCAATGTTCATGGAGAATTTGACTGTATAACCAAGCAGGACTACAACAAAACCTTGTTCCCCCCCCGTCCACAGCTATTGCCATATTGTTTTGAAAGATCTAAACATACACAGAGAGCAATGGGTGACTTCAACATTTCTGATAACATTAGCTGCCATGATTCAATAAACTGCGTACAATAGCATTTGCCTTTCCTCCCCCATCTCCTCCTTCCTGTCTCTCCATCTGTGAGATTTGTGAAACGTCAGAGATAAACGATTTTACTTTGAAGGGTAGGGGTAATGAACGAATGGACATCGCTCCGGCCCCTCTTCCGCCCCAATTCATGTTCTTACGTCCCCATCTCATGTTCTCTCCCTTTATCTCTCTGTTTTTCCCCCTCTCATCACACACTCTCTCGCTCCCTCTTTGCTTAATCCCTTTTATCCATTTTTTCCCCTCTCTCTAACAGGCTGGGCGTTGGGTTCAGTGACTCAGTGGTAGAGAACCTCTGGCTGGGGCCCAGGCAGCCTGTTGGGCCTGACCGTGCTGCTGAACAGGCCCTTCACCGGCCCTTCCTTTTCTTCTCATTCCTTCCCTTGGCATCGCTGCCTGGAACCCGGCCCACACCTACTCCCACTCCCACTCCAGGCCTTTCCCCTCTGGAGAGAGGCTTCCTCTCTCTCTCGATCCACCTGCCATGAACTGGGCTAGAGCAGGGGAAGACAACAGGGCTTGGGCTTGGGCTTGGGCAGGACCCCCCCCCCTCCCCTGACACACACTCAACTCAGGAAACTCCCCCTGATTCACCCTGTCCCATGGAGATGGGAGTGTTCTGCTCGTACTGAGGACAGCTTGGAGAGGGGTGGGGAGGTGGGGTGGAGCCTGGCACAAACTCGCTGGCATGAGTGGGTCAACCACGCCTTCTGTCCTACCCCAGCATGGAGCTAGAAACAGGGCTAAGGTGCTCAACAGTTCACTGGGACAGCAAAAGCCCTCCCAATGCCTGTCCTTCCTAAAACCATCAGGCCTAATCCACTTGGGAGTCTTTATGCTTCAGGTCTATAGTAGCTCTATACAGGAGAACCAGCACCTAACTTGCACCACGATGTGGAATATGCAAACCAACCAACGTGCGTGCGAGAGAGAGGAGAGAGAGAGAGAGACACACACACACACACACATAATGCTGAACACCTCTTCCCTTTCAGCCAGGGACAAAAGATGGTTGGGGGGGGTCATCACTACACTAGTTGCCAGCAGCTAGCCCTACACCCTGCGGGCCACCATATGGGACGGTGGCTAGAGTTTACACCACAAACCCACAGCAGTTTACCTCGCCCTGGACCAGAGCGGCTGCCAAGCAAATACATTATTCAATACACAGGATCAAATGTCTCCTGAGTTACTAAACATGCATCAGCAAACAAGGCCGGTAACAGGAATAGGATAGGTCTTAGTATGGTTGGACTACTTACTCGATACTTCCATCTGAATGGGAGAGAGGATTTCCACTTAAATGGCTGTGTTGACCATTCATGAGCCACTGCCTCGTGGGATTAACCTTCTCAGCTCCATAACAATACACGTTTTACACTCCAATTACTTACTATACTGTGCAATGTGAAACCACATGCAGTTCGATACCATATATGGGATATTTGATCACAGCAAGAAAATGAGGTCTGTCTTGACTCCCCAGAGCCATTAGAGATGCATCTAGGCTGATGATAATCAATGAATTAGCAGGAACAGGGAGAGGCCCTTTTTTCCACTTCCAGATCAATTGCCTGATGACTTATCCTTACATGACGTATCATAGATGAATCTAATATAAATGGTGTGTTCATACGAGTTTGAAATGGGTAAACAGCCATACATGACTAATAATATAATATTACATCACTAGGCCTAGTATGTCACACCTTACATTAGTCCAATATGCCATGACATAATTATGTTACTGCAACATGTAATCAAACAGATGGAATTCTACCCCTAAAGATATAGGCTATAGCATTGTGAGAACCCAATGGAGACACCAAACCCAGCAGCTGTTGACCATGGGCATGAAAAAGAGCTGACAGTTCGATGAAACGACTGAAACAGAATTTGCATACCATTGAGAATTTGCACAAGGCAACCAAATCAGTCAGCATCGGATTGAGATAATCCAACGTCAACGCAAAACAGTGTAACCAGTGATATGACGCAAAATGTTGCAATTTGACCCATTCTTAATTTGAGGAAGATGGACAAGTCAAGTTCCGTGGAGGAACGTAGATAGACAATATTACACTGTTGCAAGTCGCATCATGGTCCTCATCACGGACAGCAGCACGATGATGCAACGTAGAAAAAGGAACGGTCTCGAGCAGGTTTATTACTTCATTAAGAAGACATTTTATGTTGACATCTGAAATTTCAGTACTAGTGCATAAAGGTGTTTATGTCGTAGATCCATTTCTACCGTGTAGATCAGTTCAACATGTCATCATTTTAGGGCTGGTCTAGTGAGCAACAGCCCGATACCATATCCGCCTGCGCGCCATCGACTCTAAAAATGAAATTCACCTATAGAATTATGGTGTAATAATCTATCTAGTTTAGCCGTTTATTCCAATGATATTAATGTAATCTGAGCATTAATTAATTCAATCTGCAACATCATGCAACCGCGAGCAAGCAACATGACCCGATATAGCCATCGGGCCAACTATTATGCGTAGAATTGCGCAGTTATCGCGGAATCCCGCTCCATTTTGAGTGTTGCATCGCCCAAGATTTTTTTTTCTCCAAACCAAATGTACTCATTCTGTTGTGACCTTACATTAAGCCTTAATGTTATTGCTGCGAAATAACCCTTTTGACAGCACTTATTCATAATCCGCGTAAAATGAAACAATGTAGGGTATAAGATCTATCAATGAATGAAAAAGCAAATAGCAGGATTTTCAAGTATTTCCTTGCCCCGTAAAATCCTTATTGTAAATGCATTGGAAAAAATAACTACATTGAATCAAAATACATACCATGTTTGATGAATCTGAGCTGATTATCTATGAACCAGACTATGAGTGTTCGCGTTCCTTAGATGGAGTTCCACTAGCTGGATGGAGGTGTGTATATTCGCCGTGGTCAGAATGGGGGTAGCCGTATATATCCCTCCGCCACACTAGCACTGATCACTCACTTCCTTATATCTGAACTGCAGATACTTACCCAGGCCCCTCCCACTAGACGGAGACACGTCAATCATTGGAATGCCTGTGGTTGCGTCTAGCTGTCAACTGTAAACCCCAAAATTCAATCAGGCCTAATTGGCAGCATATAGCTCCCCATTTGACACAACAGTCTTTACATGCAGTGTATGCTACTACTGTATCTGCCTTAGGATTCTGTGTGAAAGGTCTCAGGAGTTGAAATGTCAATAACCTACAGTAGGCTCCATCTGAGTTTAGCTGCTAACAGGCCTGTGTGAATGGAGCAGGTAACAATTCCGATATTTAGATGCGCCCTGTCAACTTCATGTGCATGGTTCCCATCTCCTCTTTGAATTATGCTGAAATTACTTTGTTTCACCTCTTTTTCATTGGTTTCGAAACAATTAGTTAGTCCAAATAAAGTAACCAATACACTACACTCAATACAAGTTTTAGACACATACTTTATTTATGTCCATGTCTATTGTCAGCAATTGTTTCTACTTAGAAAGATGCTCTGAGCCAATGGAACTTCTCCCGCCCACACTGTGTCTCTCCTCAGAGCATCATATTAGTCTAGAACAGTCTACTACACAGTGGCCCCTTTACTAGGGTCATAGAAATAGGCCTGTAGGCTGTAGGCGCATTTCATTGGACCACTGAAATAGACCCGGCATCATGTCCAAATGACACAGACAAGGAAAGGCTCCAGACAATGAGGAACTGGAACTTTAGCCTTTCAATTTAGCTGGAGCGGCATCTTGTATTTATCCAAAGCTGGATACTAGTCCTGCTCTGAAAAATGTCTGTACCCTTGAATAAAACAAACACAAATGTCACACCTTTTTTTCTGAAGAATTATCCTTTGAGCACAGACAAAGTTAATATAACATTGATACATAATTAACATACATTACACTGTGTATACATTAACAATAAATACAATCCATAACAAATGTGGCTTATTCATGAAATATCCAATGGATTTGGTCTAGTTCGGCTCTAATACGAAACGTCTACATGCACAGCACTACTTAACTGCAGCGGAAGGATACTTCCAATCTATAAAGACGGCGCCAGGTCCACGTTGGAGAATTTGCTATGCCGTTTTGTGACAGCGCTCCTGATTGGTTACCACGGACCCGCAATATTGCACACTATGTATTGAAGGCAATTATTGGCTACGTCGGACCCGCATTGCACCAGGCAGTAGCGCTTGATGGAAATCCCATAAATATAATAAAGTTAAAACGAAAGCATCTTATTGCCGTTTGTTCAATTGGCGCATTTGAATCATGTGCGGTTGTTGTTGTTCTTGTGGGAAAATTGCCTGATTTGTTGTTCACTGCAACCCATGGAATTGTTAATACTTGTTTAGGCCTATGTCAGTGGACCACCGGATTGACAAACGGAGATTCGCTGGGAGTTGCGCGTCCTACCATTGGATGACGCGCAACCTACTAGAAAGTATTTCTAGACGTACACGAAATTTAAGAATGGAGCGCGGTTCCAGTCGTTTAAATAGGGCAAAGCGCCCTCAATATTCTTTTAGAACACTTTTGCAGTGACCGTGTCTAGAAAAGGCCTACATTATAGCAAATTAGGTTTAGATCAATTGAGTCATATACACTATTTGAGGGTCGTGTGCTTATATTGAGGCATGTACCCTTCTGTAATTTGTTCATATTCGAAAATATGGATTCAATTATTGATAACAAGACCTGGGGTTTTATAACATGTTACCAAGTGTGATCACCATAAATTCAGTGTCTAACCGTCCAATCTATTTGTAAGTGTGATTAACTTGTAAACCTAAGTGACATCTAGTGGTCAATGAGAATTGCCTATGCCCCAAGCGAAAGAGAAATCCAATCAGTCCAATCAGTTATTTTTCCTAACTCTGACAGAGCAATAATTAAAGTTTTTGAATAATCTATGAAGCCGCCGCAATTAAGCCTTTTTTTCAAAGCCTTATTTAAAAACGGATTAGTGGTCCTTGGCATGTGTAGAGAAGTCCTATAAACTCCTAGGAGAAACCCTTTTTCATCAGCTAAGGCCACACTGGAGGGTCAACCCACCTATAGCCCCACACCGCAAATGAAGGTCAGTACCCCACACTATTTAAGTATATATCTCATACTACATGCACAGCCTCTTTCTGTCCCTATTGGTCACCTCTCCCTTGAGTGGCACACTGTGAATTTTAACTATGTCATTGCTACACTCTTCAACATCTTATCTGAGACTTGGCCTCATCAAAAGCATGTCTAGGCTAGAGTCTACCCTGCAAATATCTGGCCAATAATCTGTAATACATAGGCTAATTCATCCATACTCTTGAGTCTTGGTCTGTGAGCAGTCAATGTAGTATGTAGGCCTAGCAATGTCATTAAGTAATTAATATGAAGACATCATTTAGCAGTAACATAGCAAGCCGTAAAACGACACATCCTGCAATCTACATATAGCATATTTAAACACATAACAAACAGTAATAAATTAGATGAACATGACATTTCACAGAATATGGAAACAACCTCCATCATCGCCCCACTTGTTTGGTGGTGGCTGAGAATTTCTCAAACAGAGATTTGATTTGACAGGCCAAATGTGTCATTATAATGCTCCCCCACCCATCCACCCACCCTCTCCAGCCCTCCATGCCACGCTTGACTTAAATGTGTTTTACTGTTTGCTGAATGTGCTGCGATGTGCACGTTGCAGTTGAAATGCATGACTGATTTAATATGTAGAGTGTTGAGTGAAAGCAGTGCTGCATGCCGCAGCATTCTCACTCAGTCAAACCCAAACGGAGCTGAGGAGGCTTTCTGCTGAGAACCAATTTACACATGGCCCCACATCAACGGGAATTAAATCAATGTTGCCTTTTCTCTACGTGTCAAACTTCAGGCCAACTGCAACTGCGGCTTAGTTGGGCTCTTAATCCATCAGGGACAGAATAAAACAGTTCCTGAGAAACTTAAAGTTTAGCCATCGAATAGACATAGCTTTTGGTTTAGAGAGCCTTGTCTGGTTCATAGTGTGTGGGTGTGTGTTGGGGATAGGGGTGTTAGGCCTAAAAAAAAAAATCCACATAAATGTCAACCCACTGTATGTATGTATTCATTTGATGTATTCTTTTGGAGAAATATGCAAAACCCCAAGAATTACTGTCAACTTCTAGCTGTGTGTCTGGGTGCTGCTACTGCTAGGGTGGTTTCTACTCATCTAATAACCCCCCAGATTTAATCATGTGCATCCGTGCAGCCATCAAGTGTGTGTGGGAGGGAATCAGTTGGAATATTCTAGTAATTAGCAGAGAGCTTCTTTTAAGGAATCTGAAAGGGAGAAATTAATTTCAGCATCAGGACAGGCAGCCCCCTCAGGCTATTTCTGTTAGCCTGCCTTTAGAATCACTCACTTTGCAATGAGAATGAACAGATACTTGTATGATAACATCAGCATGTTAGGAGACTGAGGAAAACTGAGATAAATCCACATATATCTAACATCCAAGAGTCAATCTGGTCCTTGGCTCCAAGAATGGTGCAGTATGCGGTGAAGGAACTAATTTGAATAATTAATGTGATTTATTTTCAGAAATTAAAAAATGTAAAGTTATTACTCAACCTGAGAGATAAATCACAATTGGATATGGATATGAAATAGACACCAATGAATGCTACCTCTACCACAGAAAGATGGAAGGAGTTGAGGCACATTTCAATGTACTATGGCAGGTGAAACAAAGTCATTTGTGAATGCTTGCAAAAACATTTCCACAAGTAACACAAAAAACTGAATAAATGATTTCAACACAGTATTTCCCACAGCAGAATTGTATTTATTGGTTTTTGAGATTACATCAAGTTAAACGAAGGGAAGCCAAACGTAACATGCACAAAATATATCAAAACTTGTGAGGAGACACAGAGAAGACAAGACCGCCTTCTTCTCTTTAACACAGCCTCAGTGAACAGGGGGAGGGGGGTCAAAAGTGAAAGGTTAGAGGTAGAGTCCCTCTGGCGTGCCCTCTTGCTTCTTATACAGGACGTTCTCCTTGGACTTTTTGAAGTCCTCGTTAGTGACCTTCATCCGGCGCTCTCTGAGGGCCATGAGACCAGCCTCCGTGCAGATCGCCTGAGGACAGGACAAGGCAGATTCAGTTCAGTATTACAGTACATTAAATAGGCCAACCGTATGTTTCACATTACATGAGTTATAGGCCTGGTTGAGGGTCAAAGAAGCCAACGACAGGAGCATAATTGTAAATTGTAAATATAAAAGTAATATGATTGGACCTATAAACTGAGTATAGTGTTGCAGCAGTTGATGAAAAGAACTAAACTAGAAGTTAACTGAGAATGGTAGAATTGGTAGAATTCTGGTAGAAACACACAACATTCAGACACTTTCAAAGCACCGTATCCCTTTCCTTCCTCCCTTCTTTTATAGGATCACAGATTTGTCTTGCCTGCATAGCGGATGGCAATGCAGTGGTAACACAGGCTTCCACCTATCCAATGAGGTCAAATCAGTCATCAACTCTTAGAGAACTGCAAGGAAGGAATGACTCACTCACAATGTATCAGACAGAGCTCAGCATAAGTGGGAGCATTCTTTTGAGAAATGAACTGAAGCCACTAGAGGGCAGCACAGCCATGTCAGTGCAAGTCTCTCAATAAACCATTTCGCCAATGATCGTCCTGGATGGTGGTCAATAGGGTGTGCAGGCTTTCATTCTAGCCTGGTAAACAACACACCGGGGCTAGAGCGAAACCCAGGACGAGGATTGTACCAATTGGTGGCTACTGCTTTACTGGATTTCAGGGCAGTCTTTCGTGTGTTTAGATCATACATGTATGTAGAGAGTCCTACCTTAATGTCTGCGCCAGAGAGGTCGTCTTTGGCCAGGATGAGGTCATCCAGGGTGACATCATCGGCGACTGTCATCCTGCTGGTGTGAATGGAGAAGATCCTCCTCTTGGTCTTCTCATCCGGGAGTGGGAACTCGATCTTCCGGTCAATTCTCCCTGGAACAGAAAAAAACAATAGAGACAGAGTTAGGTGCTTGATAATACACAGAAGGAAGAGGATGGATAGGATGCTTTTCTCAAATAGCTGTGGGGAATATTATTGCATTCCATTTCAGTACTACACAATAGCTTTGAATATTCCAATCTGTTGTTGGTGACTGTGAAGGTTAAGGAGTCTTTGAAACAGATGAATAAATAAAAACATGTTAGTTGTATATCCTCAATATACACTTACATTAAGGTTGTTTTATTCCAGTCTAGAGGAACAAGTCCCACTTGTTACAAGGTTGCACAAATACCATGTTTACATGATGAATGATGACTTCTTTGGTGTAACAAGTGCGTAACTACAGTGGTGCCAGTCAACAGAGAGAGAAGCAGACGAGAGAAAGAGCAAGTAACAGTGAGCCTAGTGAGAGAAACGAAAGGGAGGAAGGGGACGACGACGACACCTTACCCGGTCTGATGAGTGCAGGGTCCAGGGTCTCTATCCTGTTGGTGGCCATGATGACCTTGACGTCCCCACGAGAGTCAAACCCGTCCAGCTGGTTGAGCAGCTCCAGCATGGTCCTCTGGATCTCCCTCTCGCCTCCAGAGTTAGAGTCATACCTACAGGCCACACACAACGGTTAACACAAACACACACACACACACACACACACACAGGCTGTGAGTGTACTGTACATGGGTACCTTTTGGTCCCGATGGCGTCGATCTCGTCGATGAAGACGATGGAAGGGGCGTGTTCCTCTGCTACTCTGAAGAGCTCTCGGACCAGCTTGGGTCCGTCTCCCAGGTACTTCTGGATCAGCTCGGAGCCCACCACACGCAGGAAGGTGGCCGACGTCTGGTTGGCCACCGCTTTAGCCAGCAGGGTCTTGCCTACAATACCATACCCACACAGGGACAGCGCGTCAAGTCTTGGCCTTGTATCAAACTACTACAGGTTAGGTATACCTATAGAGTAGGGCTTTGTTGCTGTATCTTAATAAGGTCTTCTGCCTCCTCTATGTTATTGTATACTGACAAACTGGAAAAAGGGTATTAGGGTGTGTTCTCACTAGAACATTTGCTTCACTTGAAACAGAGTTTAGGATAAAATTCGCTTTGCTCTGCGTCGTTTGGAACTGTGAGAACGCGCATTTGAAGTAACTCCCGGAGCAAAGAACCAACGGATGCTCCGCTTGAAAATTGTGGTTTCGCTCCGGTTAGAAACTACGCATCGAGGCTGTCCATAAGAAAACAACAGCGCATGCGTGTTGATCTGGATAAGAGCGGGACGAATGGGCAATTGTAAAAAAATTTGACCAATCAACTACCACGTCTGTTGCTTCGATTGCGTATGTTACTTTGTTTACATAAAGTGCTGTGAGAACGCAAATCAGAGAAATAATTTATGCAACAATGTTGCAAACTCATCTACTTGCTCCGGGTCCTGATTCGGACTTTCATGTGAGAACATGACCTTAGATTCCATAGTAACATTCTCATTCCAAATAATAACTTTGTTGTTGATGTATGTAACACAATATGTGTCTCGGTCCAACTCACCGGTACCAGGTGCGCCGTAGAGAATAACTCCTTTGGGAGGCTTGATCCCCATCTCCTCGTAGTACTCTGGATGGGTGAGGGGGAGCTCCACTGACTCCTACATAGACAAGACATAAACAAAGAGTACAGTCAGCATCTTAGTCAATGAAGATAGACAACACACACAAAAACTGAGCAAAAGTACAAGGCCTATGCGCAACGTAAGTGTTTGTAATAACTAGTTTATTACTGGGCAATTACACAGGTTACATAGAAAGGACATCCAACTGGCTGAAGGTTGACAAACATGGGTATGGATCTAGCCTAGCCACATAGGTTAATACACTGGTAGTAGTCACAGAGCTCTCCCCATGATTTTTTAACAATGTGGATTGCAAGAATTGTATTATCAAACTTGCATTTAGTCTTGTCAAAATGTGCTAAAACACTAAATATCAGTTTCATTTGATCTGGAATGTTGACATAGGTCGACAAGACGGCGCAGGGCCCCTCTTGCATTCTTTGGGGAGAACGCTGAGTTAGTACTGTGTTATATAGAGCCTGTTGTGATATTATTGTGGCCCTCTCCTACTCCAGTGTGGTGGGGCAGTGTACCTTGATCTCCTGGATCTGGCTGTCCAGGCCTCCTATGTCGGCGTAGGTCTCCTGAGGGGCCTTCTCCACCTTCATCACCGTCACCAGAGGGTCAGTGTCGTCCATCAGCACCCCGATCACGGCGTGAACCTACAGGGTGGAAACACACAGACCAAATGAATTGCAACAAAGTTGTTCACTGTCTGTCAAAATATATCTATATATATTGTTTAGTTTTTTCCACACACCACAATTACATATAAAACAATAAACAAGGTGGTGTCATTCACTAGTCAGCGCAAACACCAAGCACTATCCGATGTCTATTCTTATGGGTGCGTGTGACCCTGCATGACATCACAATATAATGCCTCTGAACAAATTCAGAAATGTTAAGGCTGATCCAATGGTTACTGCACAGAGACGGAGGTGCACGCATGCCCGCCTGCGTTATACATATATATATATATATATTACCTTGTGGTTTAGCAGGACAGAGCAGCCGGGCTCTAGCAGGTCTTTATCTACGAAGGACAGGATGCTGACGTAGTGCTCAGAGCCTACGGATGTGGACACGATGGCGTGGTTGTCATCTATGATCTCCTCCAGGTTCCCCACAGACATGGGGGTCCCTCTCAGGTCGTCCACCTTTGACCTCTCCTCCTGCAGAAGAGGGCACAGGGAACCAAGGTTGGACACACTGCTACAGAAACTATGTAAAACCAGGCCATCACAGAACACAGCTCCGTTCTGCACTGTAGTGTTATTAAGCAATTAGAAACTCTAGGGGGGGAAACACTATATTGAAGTGTTCATGCACCAGACAAATATATCAAATATAATTCTATGGTCAGCACCTCTTGTTTCTCCTCCAGAGGCTTCATTTGCTCCTGGTTCCTAATGAACTCCTCCTCCATCAACAGGTAGTCTTTGATCCTGTCCTGCTTCAGCAGCTTCAGTCTGCAGTGTGTGTGAGGGGTTACTGAAAGGGGGGACGGGACGACAAGAACACACTTAATGTCATTTCAAATAGAAGTTTTAATTTGAAAAAAGACAGTCTTAATGTATTATATTAATGGTTCATAATATATGGTCATATATTAATGGTTCAGACTCCAAATATACAAGAGCCCAGGAGGATTACCTAAAGGTAGCTTGCTGGCTGCATCAGGGCCCCTTGACTTCTTCTTCCTCTTCCCAACCCTGGAGGGAATGGGAGGCTCATACTTCTTCTTCTTATCCTGTCAACATAATAATGTTTGTCAGTAGAAGCAGATGAATACATGCAGAAGTAAACGGAGTCAGTCAGTCAGTCACATAGTCACAACCCACCAGTTGGCCCCCAAAACACCATTGAAACACACTAGCCTAGATGGTAGCTACTCATAACGGTCTGTCATTTTTACCTTGTCATCCTTCTTGCCTCCTCCTGGACCACCTCCACTCTGGCTCTGACCCTGAGGAAACACAAAGACAACAGTCAACACATGCCCAGGTAGTAGAAGTAAGAGACCGGACCTAAACGTAAAGGATCGTGTAGGATGTAATGTAATGTGATGTAATGCAATGTTAGGATGTCATGCCTAATCCAACAGGGGCCGCGGCGCTGCTAGCTAGCCAGACCGTGACAGTGGCAGTTTGAAGCTTGAAGGCTAACAACATTGGTTAATGTTTATATCAAAACACTGTTGTACATGATACATAATATATATATACATATATAGATAATATAGCTAGCTAGATAACCATGTTATTAATTGATTACTTGGCTAGAAGACTATTGTACTCGTTCGCAAAAAAAGACTGAATGGATGGGATTGCTAACATTAGCTTGCCGCTAGCTCAATAACTATTTGCGGATTATCCAGTAAAAATGTTTCGACAATAAACCATCTACATGAAATGGAATCTCTATATCAAATATAATGTCATATGTCCAATATCCAAATGCATTATGGCAAAAATAATAAACATATTTGAGAGAACATTTTGCCGGAAAGATTTTTGCCTGATCACTTACCATTGTTTCTTGTCGAACTAAATTGACGTCACGCTACGGAACGTTAAGTAGGACAAACGCGGATGAAACGTGTACCCTCGTGAACGTACTAAACCCAGACTAAACTCAGATTCACTCAACCGCTCCTCGTCTAATTCTCCGTTGGTTGTGGTCAACAAGATATTCAGCAGTAAATCCCCAAGAAATTCAGATAAATCCAGAAAAGAAGACTCCCAAGGCAGGTCATTTAGTGTAAAAAGCCTGATGCTGTGCAGCAGCATCTTGCTACTTCAATGGCCTTTCAACCAGCATGACTGAGTATGTTAGTTTGAGGTAATTACATTGCATTAGAATTTTCCTCATGCAGATTTATTATGCATTAAAGAATAACATTAACTGCATCATTTTACAAGATGTACCCAAGTGACAGCTCTCATAACAATGATGTAGCCTCCTGTAGGCATCCTGACATTGATGTAAGACCGTATGCACTATTACTTTAAAATTAAATCAAATAGGCTTTCTAAAGAGAGGAATTCTCCCTCTTTTAACTACACTAGGGCATGGTTTGGATTGACAGAAGTGCCTTTATTCTCCCTGTGCATTGACTTGCCTACAGAGTCAGTATTAATGGGATGTCTCCTGCCTCTTCATAATGCTCTTAACCTCATGAAATGCTTCATAATGACATTGTAATATGCTGATGATTCAAGTGTTTTATGAATGACACATGGGTTATTTCTGTGCAAAATGACGCATACCTGTACGTCTGGTATTTTGTCTGAGCCCAATGTTGATTAATTGATTAGGTTTTCAAATCAAATCAAATGTGATATCGCATAGGCTACAGTTGTAATTTCCATAGTGAAATGTTTTGGGATCTTGCTCCACGCTCAACAACAGCAGTCTGCAACAACCAACAATTGAATAATAAGTAATAAAAAGCAACACAAAGTGACAATAAAGTGACCATAGTATTAGTGCATTAATGGCAGTGTGCAATAATATGTGCAATATGGTAACACTATGGTAACACCTCGGGTAAGAGAGAGAGTGAGAGAGACAGAGAGAGAGAGATCGGGAGAGAGATTTGGAGAGAGAGAGATGGGGAGAGAGATTTGGAGAGAGAGAGAGAGAGATGGGGAGAGAGTTTCGGAGAGGGAGGGGGTGGGGGAGAGAGAATGGGAAAGAGAGAGGAAGAGAAAGATTGCGAGAAATTTGGAGAGAGGGAGGGAGGGGGAGAGAGAGAGAATTATCAAGAGAGAGAAAGGGAGAGTGAGAGTGTGAGCTCCATGGCTGTTTTTCTCTCCTTTAGGAGATGTTCCATTAGCCTATCATTGTTACTCTCTGTCAGTGTGTTAGAGTGAGCTAGCTGGCTCTAGACTTTGTCTCTGTCTCAACCTAAACAGTGTGATCTTCTCCATAGAAACCAAGTATCTTTTATAACGACAGCCTGCTGAAGTTGAATAATACATATAATACATATATATAATACATACATACATACATACATACATACATACATATATGTAATATATACTTAATAGGTAGCCTGTGGTCTAGTCTATGCAATTTAGGTCAAGGTTTCATGGCAGTATACAGTATAAGATTACAGCCTTTTGTGTGATGTTATAAATAACTAGCATTTAAAATAATGATGTAGTCTACATTCAGGTAATAAGACGACCTTATAAAACATGAAGAAGACCACCAGACAGGATACATTCATATTTATTCATAATTTTGAATAGTATTCAACAGTTGTAATTGGTTTGTCAATGGTATAGTCAGCGAGTAATACTGTACATTGATTGTTTTGAATGGATGAAATAAGAAAGCAGCAACCATCTTTAAACTGACAAGCAACATTTCTAGCCTTTGCTCAGTATCTCGTATAACCGTTTCAGTTGATCACTACATTCATTAGATCGCCATTTTGTACAAAAATATCACAACATATCAGCTGTTTGTATTCAGACCCCCATCGTCTTCTCGTTGTGCTTCTTGTCAACTTAATCGGGGCTATCAGAGTTAACTGAGGTATTGTAGCAGGGAAGGCATACACCATCAATTCGAAACCCCAGCACGAAGCACTAAGATCAGTGGCTTAACAGCAGGAGGCAGTGGGAGTCTCACCATGTAATTTGAAAGTCTTTTCTGATGCGTTCACAAAGAATGTAAAGAGGCGTGCGTTCAGCACTTCGCCCCTCTCTCCCGACCTTATGTATAATGTAGCCCGCATAACCAGCCAGCCAGCCGGCCCCTCTTTTCACAGATGTGTCCGTATGTCTTCCAGTCTCTCGGGTTTAAGAATAGAACAAGAACATCACACCTCGGTGGGAACAATTAGCTTAAAGCACCTGAAATCGGCCTAACCTAGAGTGACTCAGACTTTTCACTGCATTTATGTCAACATCATTCCAGTCCCATATACAGTATATACGGTAAAGTAGGGAGGCATATTGTTGGTCTGTCCGCTACCTACATTATGTTGCTTGAATATTGTGTGTTACGTGAACCAAGAGATTTAACAGTTTCTAGTAAAAATTGAATCTCTTATTCTCCATATTCTCTGTTTTGTTTCATAAGTAGGTCCCCCTTTGTTTTGTTTGTTTGTGTGTTTTTTTATATCTGCAGCCGGTTTGTCTGAGGATGTGTTTGAGGGCATAGTGCCAGAGAATATCCACTAGAACTGATGGAAATAAGGCTTTTGTTGCTCCCTTTTTTCTTTTGCTCATAGTCAGTCTCGGTCGCATCCAGCCGCCTATTGTGTAATGTCTGGGAGAAGGAAGAGGGAAGGGATACATTCCTTTTCTACAGGCGATGTGTCCCTATTGATGCTCAGTGGTTTCTTAGACACAATAGAAAAACACACATTTTCCTGTGTAAGGTTATTACTTCAAATGTAATTCATCGACATTCGACAGAAAACGTGACCAGAGGTCAGAGTGAACTTATAGGATGTTGTTATAGCTGTGATCGTCAGTTGGTATCGAGGTGGTAAATGCTGGCCAGGGAAAGTTGAAAACCCTTGGCTACAAGGTCTTTTGGGCAGCTTTCCGTCACTATGGAAACTGAGTCCATTACCACCACATTCCAGTAGCCTAGTCTGATCCAGATGTGTGTGACTCCAGCCAAGCAGATTGTGCATCAAACATATCGTTTTGCATCTCTGAGAGGATTGTAGTGGGTGGCAACGTTTTTTCCCCTCTGGTTATGTATGAAGTCGATAGGGTCATATAGTTCTCCTGGAATGGACAGCTGGATAAGGCTGGGATGGCGCGTCAGTCCTCTCTTTTACCTATTTTTTTATTTATGTATTCACCCCATTGAGATAGAGATCTCTTGTACAAGGGAGCTCTCTCTTAATCTCTCTGTCTAGGCATCCTATCTGTCGACACTCGTCTCTGCTAGGCGGTTGTTCATGATGCCCAGGGCCCCGACGCCCCCAGAGAAGCCGTTGTGGCGCGTGCTGGAGCCGGACTGGCGAGGATGCCCGTTGGCCATCTCTGACAGCTGCTTCTGCATGATGGCCAGGTTCACCTTGTAGGGGGAAAAGAAATACAGGGAGTGTTACTGTTTGCTCTCTCTAAACACAAGCTTGCAGTTGCAGTCTCACTAACTTGAACCAAGAGCACAAACAGTATGGAACCAACCATCGAAATATGAGAACATTGTCAGCACATTCTAGAATTGACATGTTTATTATGACATCAGCCACTCCCAAGATTATTTATTATCAACAGTTACTGCTAGTGACCGACTTTCACTCTCACCTTATTGGCTGCCAGGAAGTCCCTCATGGAGATCATTTCCCCGGACATCCGCCGTCCGTCCGCCTCGCTGTCGTTCACGGCATCCGTCTCGATGGAGGGTTCCCGGCGGCCACGCAGGTGTCCCGGCACTACCATGTTCCTGCGGGGGTGTCTATGTGGGTGACGGACCCCGCTCACTGGGCAGCGGCATGGCGCCTCCAGCCTCCTCAGCAGCCAGTTGAGCACCTGCTTGATGACGATGGAGATGACGTTGAAGAGGGAGTAGATGCAGCACACCCCGGTGAGTATAAACAGGAAGTTCCCCAGCCGGTAGGCGTGGGCAGTGGCCTGGCCCACGTAGGCGGCTCTCTGGCTGCTCACCATGTCCCCGAACCCGATGGTGCTAAAGGCTACGAAGCAGAAGTAGAGAGAGTCCAGGTAGCCCCAGCCCTCAACGGCAGAGTACATCGCCGAGGCGCAGCAAGAAACCAAGATGGCTGCCACACCCAGGATCATCATCACACAGTATACAGAGGGCTTCCAACCGGCTAGCCCCTCCCCTCTTCCGCCACTCCCCTCGGAGAGGCGGCGGCCATTTTGAGGGAGCACGGCTTTGCGGCGGCGGCGGCGTTGGTGGCAGAACTTGAGGACAAAAGCAATGACTGTGATGACGCGCTCCAGGAAGAGGTTGAAGAACAGGATGGTGGCGGCGCAGCCTATGAGGCCGTAGAACATGAGGAACACTTTCCCACCGATGGTGGCAGGCGTCGTCATACCAAACCCTGAGCACAAAGATGAGGAAGGAAATTATTATAAAGAACAACAGGAGGACAGCTATGGATGTAAACTTGTGATTATCTAATCTGTCTATACACACGCATGCACACACACACACACACACACACACACACACACACACACAGACACACACTAACCCTGGATGCTGGACACACTGGAGAGAGCAAGAGAGTGTGTGTGTGTGTGTATGTTCTAATCGTTATAACAGCTATGGATTAAAATGTGTGATTATCTGATACACACATCTGATGCACACACACACACACACACACACACACACACACACACACTAACCAAGGGCACACTGGAGAGAGAGAGAGAGAGAGAGAGAGAGAGAGAGAGAGAGTGTGTGTGTGTGTGTGTGTATGTGTGCCTGAGTGTGTATAGATAGATTAGATTTTTTATTGTTTTATTTTTAAAGTTTTAATCCATAGCTGTTATAACGATCCACAAACAAAAACACACACACACACACACAGGAACATCATCTAGTGCCGATGCTGTTGATGCTGTTGATGCTGGTGCTTAACTGAATGAGTGAGTGAGTGAGTGAATGTACACCCTTATTCATCCTCGGCACAATGCCACTATACCCCTCTTCAGTAACCGGGTTGCCATTGGTGACAGCGTTTAACACTCGTTTCTTCTCCTTCTACCTCTACCTACCAGCCTCTACCTCTCTCTCTCTCTATCATTCTCTTTAATTCATCATTTATTTCTTCTCGTTCTGCTCAACCTCACCCCCAGTGTTAACGTAGGTAATTCAGCTGGATTGATTCCACGAATCAATTATGTCATTGCTCGATGTGATGATTAATTTATATGCAATTATCTTGGAAGAATTATTTTAGAAGAGTGGATTGGTGCAGGCCAAACATATAATCACATTTTTCCACACAGCCGGTCCTCGCATCATGGCCAGCACGAACATGGTCTAACACCTTTACAGTCCTCCCACTCTCTGTCTCTGTAAAGTGTCAGGTACTGATTTCAATCCATTACTTTGCATGTCAATTGTGAGGTCAGTGTCTTGACCTAAACCCTGCATTCATACTGATTCTGTATAGGCAATCGTTGTTGCCCCACCAACAGTAAAAGGTCATATCGTATTGCAGGTCAAGACTAAAGGGGTTTTGCTTATACCTTATACCATACTCTCCATATTTAAATATTCAAATTGACAGCGTTGTCTGTGATGATAATCAGAGGTTGAATTTTCCCTGTAGATTTCTAACTGCCTGGTCTCTGATAGGGTTATGGACTGAGGTCAATAGCTCAAACAATTAGTTATTCTTCCATTCAGCTATACTGAACTCTCCATCTATTCTACACCATTTGAGATTAACAATGGCCTTCCATTTACTTCCATTCATTATTAAACCAATGCATTTGGGGTGTAAAGACACCTTACCAACAATACAGCGATGGAGTGGTTTTAATCTTGTATCACATTTTAAATCCAATAACATTTCGGAGAAATGCGGATATTAGATTGATCATAGTTTAGTATGAGATGAATACACATAGATTGTAAATTGGCTGAATTCTTAATCCAATGTTGACATAATAAAGTAGGGACATATAAGGGCTCTTAGCTGTGTTTACTGAGCTATAAAGGGACAAAGATGAACTCTTTTGTGCCATAAAAACACTCCCCATGACTTTGTGTTTACAACACAGGGTCTTATCTACAGTAGGTAATATGCAGGCGTCTTTGGGACGAGTTTAACTGCAGCGCAATTAGCCCTTATTGCGTTAATTGAAGGGGCTCTCCTCGAACAGTTAGACTTTATGTAATGTCTACATTTTTATTGTAATATCACAATACGTCAAAATCTTATTGACGATAAGAGCAGAATAAGATGTCAGTATTAGGCCCGATTTGCACCTTTAAAGTTGAAAAAGCTTGTCACATTATATTATTCATCCGTTATAAAAACGATTATTTATCATGTTATATTCAGGAACTGTAAGTGTGATGGTGATTAGGGACAAGACAAAACAAAATCTCACCAATGGTTGAAACCACGGTGCCCACGAAGTAGAAGGCGCCGGTAAAGTCCCATCGAGGTCGGATCGTGTCCACACGGATACCTGCCACGTTCGCCTCTTCGTAGTTCCTAAGGAAGTTGTTCAGCTCGATCTTACTCAGGTTGTACTTTTGACTGAACTGTTCGAACCTTTGCGCCCAGCGATCCTTCGCCTCTCGCTCCATCGGCTGCTCCAGTGCTGAAAAGACAGCGGCGCCGCATAGCAGGTAGAGGACTATGAACAGCGCCAGCAGCAGGAACCTGGCGTTGTCCTCGTTCAGCGGCCCGGAGCCCAGGCAGCAGCCGCTCCGACAAGCCATGATGGTGTTGTCACCGTGGAACAGGTGGGAGGGACCCGCTGCTGCAGCAGCATCGCTACATATTGAACGCACAATGTTCACCTTCTGTCTTTCGTTTCAGAGGAGGGGGGGATAAGTTCATGACGAAGACAAAAACTCTATACTCAATACAGTTTGGAGAGCGAATGAAGCCACAAAGAAAATTAGGCAAGTTTACCTCGATGAATCAACAGCTGTGCACGCACCTGTCATTGTGAAATGTCTGTTATCCGACGCTCAGTTGCTTCCACAGCTCCTCTCACGCAGTCCGATGTATTTTTATTCACCAGAATAGAAACATGACGTCGTCCACTTTTGCGCGTAAAATATATACATCGATGTATTTACTACACCACAATGTACAGTGCAGACGGTGCGGAGTTTAAAAGTTCTTATGTAAATAACAAAATCTCACGTCGTTCTCCGAGCGCCAACCTGTGGGTTTAGGAAAAGAGTTGTGATGACGCTGCGTTCGATGAGCATCCTCTCGCCTCTCCAAAGGCGTCCTCTTTGCCGATGCTTAGGCCTATTGCTTACGTACAGCTTAGCCTAGCTCACACACTGGACAATTTTCTTTCAGCGATAAAGTCTACAGCACGTACCAAAGGCTTAAACCAACAACAGCTATTACAAGTGTAGCGCGTCTCACCTCCAACGGCGCCCGGGGCAGATACTTCCGACTCTCAACAAGACGCGCACATTCCCACACCCCTCATCTCCAGTCCTCCCCTGTTAAAAGTCGATAAAAAACGACTTTAAGACAATACATTTATTAAAACCTGTATTGGAAAGCAACATTAATATAACAACTAAAACAAACTTCACTCTCCAAATAAAGATGAAGAAGTGATCATATTTACAGAGAAAATTAGGCTTACAACACATATTTAACCGACTCTAACTTGAAACAACGTGGTCTATGGACCAGAGGAGACTTTAATATGAGTTGCGCAGCAACAATGCTAAGCATGATTCCAACATTTGGGACCATTTCTGCTCTGAGCATTGGAGACTGACATTATTGTGTCTTCAGAGATGGATCAATATTGCTTGACCTTTCCAGCTGGATTGAGAAATCATTCTTTATATGCTCAGGGATATCCAGAGAGGATGTGAGCAAATGTTACAATGTTCCACGCGTAAAGATGCATAATTCAAAACCACATAGACAAGCAATGAAAGGCTATTTTTGTAATTTCTGAAAATAGAGCATATATTTGAGGATAAGTTGTAGGACTGGTGGAGAATCTTTGGAGCTCCAAATTTATGTTAGAACATTTTCCGGACCCTGGACAGATAATAGATGTAGTGCCCACACAGACAACAGATAACCCTGTGGTTTTGGCAGGCTTTTTGAAAATGAACAGTAGTTGTGGCCAGAGCTGTGTGTTTCTCTATAAGCCAATAAGTAATTATGAAATTCTTCGCTCTATCGCCATCACACTGTGTTGCTGCAGCTCGCAGGTCAAATGACTGAAGATTGATTTCAGGCTTTGAAGAAAGTACTGTGCAACCCCCAAAAGGACAGCACAGAAAGACGTCTAATCAGACTGTCCAGAAAATTACCTGGCTTCACTGAACACACACTCACACACACACATACACACACACACACACACACACACACACACACACACACACACACTCTCTCTCTCTCTCACACACACACACACACACACACACACACACACACACACACACACACACACACATAGACACAAACACATGTATGCATGCACACGCACTCACACACATGCATGCACATGGGCACACACACACACACACGCACACACACAGGTCCCTGGTGCTGAGGACATGTCATGAACCCATGTGAAGTATGCTGTTGATTTTGTTTGTCGACTCCCCGAGCAACCCATTCACAATATTGGTTGACATACTGTATAAAGCTTGCACTTAATTGCTATCCAACGATAATACAACATGAACAGCATGTACAGTAAGTTAGTAACCTACTTGAGATTCCTAATGACACATCATTAAGTTTTGGAGGATTGGATAAGTGTATCTCGTACAGTATAATTTTCCATTTGACAGTCAACCCTGTGACACTAACAGGATACTAATTATGCATTATACATTTTTTTACTTTATTGCCACCAATAACCGGCAATTAACATGACTAATTATGTATGATATTAGCATTATTATTATTATGAGTAGTTGGACATTCATTTTTAAATATCCAACACAAGTTGGTCAACCCTCACTAGAAAATGACCTGCCTATGGAGAAAGTCATGGAAGCTTGGTGTCCATGGTAACTATCATTGCAGAATAGGTTCAACTGAAAGAAAGAACAATGAAGTAGATGTTAACAGTAAGCCACCCCTTCCATAGACACTTGCAAACTAACAAACACCAGGAAAAGCAACACCTCTCTCTCTCAGCAGTACTTTTGCAGACCACAAGCTACAGTAACAGCTTAATAATGTTTTACATGGGTTTGTGCCTGTGCGTCAGCCATCTACAAACCTCTGATGTCCAGCACACTCACAGCCCTTTGGGGTGTGAGGAAAGAGGTCTGCAGTGCTTTGAAAGCCAATAGATGTCTTTGGGCCTGGGTTGTCAACTAGCACATTTTTGACAATTGGGGGTTATACTGTACTGTACGTCAATGTTATTGACAAGCACACCTCTGATTGAGGCCATCTGTCAGCTGAATAATGAGGGCATAACAGGGGAGAGCATACAGTATGTCGCTGAGAAGTGAGCATGGAGCAGATGTCCCACATGCACACACACAAGCACGCATGCACACACAGACATACACACACGCACGCGCACGCACGCACGCACACACACACACACACACACACACACACACACACACACACACACACACACACACACACTCATACACTGAAGTGCCAATCTACAGTATGCATTGTTTTGATTTGTGCATTGTGCTGAAACCAAATTGGATTGGATTGAATACAAAACAGGCTAGAGGGTTTTAGCTCAGTCCAGTTACAAAAGAATGCCCCCATTTAATTCAAACTGCATTGCAGTATAGTTATTTAGTTTTTCAAGGTCAAATTAAATAAGAAAATGTTTTTGGATACACTAAAGGCTATTACTACTCAAAGCGATCATTCCTTATCCTACGGGTATCATTGTGTGAGGATTTCAATGCTGCTATGGCGACAGGGCAACTTATTCATGTTGCTCATCCAGCGTCCTGCAGCTGCCATGATTAAAGGCCTATATCAGCCAGTTTTGCTTCCTGGCTTTTCTTGAAGAAAAAAAAAAGACTCAAAGAATGGATGCATCGAGTGGTGACGTTAGCTATTCAGAGAGCTATTTGGGTAAGTAACACGAAAGCATGGATGCACTGGAGTGGTGACGGTAGTCATTCACAGAGCTATTTGTGTAAGTAATGCCGGAAGCCAATTCTCAATGAAATATGTGACGGAGGTTTATTTGACTCGCAAACGCCAGCAAATGGACATGTACATCATGCCACGCTCTCAATAATAGTCCATCACAATCACAAAAGAGAACAGAAACTCCATCACATTGGCGCCAAGTTCTTGTTTGCTCTTCAGTAGTTGAATGAACCTTTCAACCCGACGTCTCGGACAACAGGCTTTCTTCATCTCATATTCATTTTCGTTTTACTGCCCCAGCACCTGGAGCAGAAGAAAATGAGCTAAGTACTAAGAGTTTTTTTGCAGCCAGACTTTACAGTGACACTGTTCGGATTCACTTGAGGATGATGAAGCACTGTGATTCTTTTATGAAGGTTCTATACAGTAAAGATAGATTCAATGGCATGATACTGTACTGAAGTGACCCATTTTCATAATTCCTGCAGCAATAAAATGTGTGTGGTGTTGAAAAAGTGGTGTTGATTATTTATCTATTAAAGTTATAATGTTATGAAAAACTCACTTTTTCAGTACTGTGAAATAAAGCAATTCAGTCAGTTTCTTGTGGGCTGTGTATTTCCAAAAACATGCGATTCAATCCTTCCGTCACAGACATTTCTCACTAGAATTATTCTGCCCCCCATCTGAGTATATTATTAAAACTACTGAGAAAAGATCTTGTCTCGTATTCTGCTACTGTTCCATAGATATCCATAATTCAAATACTGTGATGAATGACCAAAAAGCTTCTCGTATTACGAAAGTTTAAGTGTTGAAGAGCCCACTCAATATAACAAACAACAGTTTTAGGATCACTAAATACTTATAAATTGTGAATTGGATTTACTGTATTGCCTGCTGTCCTGCTTCGTAGGCTATACTGGTAAGTGATACATGGCTTGTAAACAAACGTATGTTTTAGGACGTGTTCAAAAGCAAGGACTGTGTGATCATCTAATTATGTGGAGTTATGACATTGTGTTCTATCAACATGTTGTGATGTGCTAAACATGCAGTTCATAGTGACGTTCTTTAATGGTAGCAAACGTGTCTGTTTTGATTCAGAGCGATATTTGGTTTGAGGTGTACCAACATTCAAATAATCATATCTTCTTTAACTATTTCGACACATCATATGACACCTAATTTGAAAGCTTACAAACTGCACTTTCATAACCTGTAATATATGTATATATTGTTAAATACCTATTTTGTGTAATAATTTAGGCCTAATCATTTGAGTTCCTCTGTTTCCAATAATCGCTTCGTCGATATAGTAGTTGTTATAATCAATATAATATCGGCATGTAATAGTAGTTTTCATGTACGCCTATGGCTTTCCCTTCAGCAAGCAAATACTACTGGAGAATTATTTCGCAATAGCAGCCATTCTAAAGTTGACTTGTCAAGGGAAATGCGCAACAATGTATTGGCTGGAGTGTTATATTCCAGAGTCATGAAAAAATGTAGGTCCTCACTGTTCAATGCTGTGTTTGTAGCTTTAGTGACAGGTGCCATTAATTCTCACAACACAGACACACCTTAAAGTATAAAGCACACATACTGTAAAGCATAACGTCAGAAGGTGACGTCGCAAACACCAAAACACAGTGTCGTACATAACAATTCCCCCCTCCTTCAAAAAACCTCCCCCCACCAAGCAAACACCAGTAAGAACAGGTGAAGGCCCTGAAAGTTTATGCATGAAATGTAGTTACATAGTCCCGGAGGTATGCAGGCTGAGACCGTATCCGCTGTGGCCTGACATCCACCACCACGGACTGTGGCCTGACGTCCACCACCACGGGCTGTGGCCTGACGTCCACCACCACGGACTGTGGCCCTGCGAGGGAGCCAGGGTGAGGCGGAGGAGGATAAAGGCCGGCCGGTGGAAGGCCAGGAGGAGGCTGAGGGAGTGGACCGGCAGGCAGAGGCTGAGCAGGTGGGGGACAGATGGCCAGTGGCGGCGGCGGACCCTGGGGCGGCCTAGCTGGCCTCAGCAGGACAGGTCCTGGACATGTCTCAGCCACACCCGCTGCTGTTATCTGTGTGGGCATGGCTGGCCCAGGAGGAGCAGGTACCCTCCGCAGTCAGCTGGCGTGCCAGCGGGATCCGTTGCTCAGCATGAACGTGGCTGGACCCAGCTGACGTGTCACCTGAAGAGGCTGAGACCAGAAAGATGCCATCTTGTTGATTTGCTGGGGCCTAGTCAGACACCTGGATCGTGGTGCTCTTGACCCTGTTTCTCCTGTCGAAGCGCCGGTTCATCTCCCCCTGATGTTTGGCCACTGCTGCTCGAGCGGAATCCTGGGCGCTGCCTGCAGCAGGTGCCACTGCGTCCCGGGGCCTGAGTCTGTCTAGTGGCATCTCACGTCCAAGCATGAGGGACGCCGGAGAGCCTGCATTGTTGCGTGCTGACTAGCTCTGTAGTGCAACAGTGTTTGATTGAGCGCGGCCTGTAATGTGCACCTCTGGAACGGATGGGCTTGGATTCCATTTCAGGCTTTGGTTAAACCGCTACTCAGAGAATTCTGCTGATATGAACTGGGGTCCATTATCTGTGGTAATGGTGAGTTTAGTTTAGTTTATTAGTTTATTATATCGAGGACAATCCAAATACATGAACCATATAAAATACAGTAAAAAAGGCAGCGTTAGCCTAGTCGGCTAATTTTCAGCTGAAGTCCCCGGCCAGTTGCAACATGGCATCCTGAAAAGTAACGTCATTAGTTAAAATAAAACATCTAAATATTCTAAGAACACGTGGCTGAGACAAGGTACCCCAACATCACACTTGACAAAAAACACACGTAAGCAAGCTGAGGTGATTGAAGGGGCTACAACAAACACCACATACACACTTATGGGGGCAGCGACATTTCAAGCACATAGAAGCCACAGGACAATTACAGGCCACACAACATTAAGCACTTACAAACAGCAATACATTAAACAAAACAAAACATACAAAAAAAGGCATTATGGGGAGGCAGCACAGAGAGGGATTACAGTTTTTTACGATTGCTAACTCACCATGTTCAATACTGAAACCACAGTTTCACAACTCTTCATACAGTCAGCAGAGCAGAAACCCATGTGAACAAAACTGTGACTCTTTCTCTGTGATTTGTGCATTGCTTTCATACAGAATGCATTCAATGACTACGTTCTCCAAATGCCATAACACTTCTCTCATTCAAACTCCCCCACTTGCAAAATACTATGTATTTGCAACACGTTTTTTCATTGCTAACATACTGTGTTCAAAACTCTGAAGAACACGTTCAAAACTGAATTATTTGGTGCAATTTTGCAGTAATCATATTCCTATCATATATGACAGAAAGCTCGCAATAAACCGTTTTTTGCATAGTGTTTGAGTGTGCAGATGCTGTTATTTTGCACTCTATTGATACTCTTCAGTTCCAGAACCTCAGCAAAGTCTGATAATGGATGAGCGGTGGTATTTTCACTATTTGCAGTAATCATATTGAAATGTCTAGAAAATATTAGCAGAATATATACAATGAAATGAAATAGACTAGATGCATTGCCAGGGAAGACATTAGATGTGACCAGATGCAGACCAGAGGGTGGACCAAAACCCTCAGGAGTGAGACATTTTTGGTGTGATTGCTAATGTATTGTAGCCCTGGAATTTCTGTTTTTATTTTTTACAGTATTTGAACTTTGCATCTTCCACTTTATTTTTCACTTTTCATTTTAGTAAATGTAGTGTGCTTTGAAGTAAATGTACCGTAACTTACCTTCTGCAAAGATACTGAAAAAAAAGGATAAAACATAAAGGATAGAAGCAAAAGATAGAATACTGTAAAGGATAGAAGCAAATTGTGGCATTTCTGATTCATTCTTGTTGCCTAATACTTTACAGTTGTACAGTCAACTATTCTGTCTATGATTACTATAAATCAAACCATTTTTATAATGAAATATTCATTCTTGTGAAAATCATTCAAACTATGTAATGCTCCCTGTTGTTAGTGTTTTGTAAGTCAGAATGTTATGAATGACTGTGTATGCTTCTGAGGCATTCCATCCATCAGATTTCCAGAGCAAATTTACAAACTCAGCCAGTGACAGCTATTATGATGCAATAGGCCTATTATGATGTCATCAATAATTAAAAAGAACATCATAGCTGTTGCATTCTAAAAAACAGGTCATTTCAGAGCATCGCCTCTTGAGAACTATCGCCTCTTGCTTTTACAGTATAGAAAGGTGACTTTATGAGAAGACTCACATAACGTGATCAGATGAATCAAACCCAAAGTGACCCAAATGCCCCCCAAGGGCATGAAGGTCTGAAGGAAGACAATGAGAACAAGGGAAAGAAGAAAACAAATGCATTTTTTGCATTTTTTAAGCTGGCTGCCCTCCTCACTTGCTGTGGAGGATGTTTTGGAAAGAGAAAGGAAAGACGACACTCCGACTCAACTGATATGCCTAACGCAAATGATAACCACAGCAGACCTACCTCTGGACCAAACCACAGCAGACCTACCTCTGGACCAAACCATAGCAGACCTACCTCTGGACCAAACCACAGCAGACCTACCTCTGGACGAAACCACAGCAGACCTACCTCTGGACCAAACCACAGCAGACCTACCTCTGGACGAAAGACAAAAGGTCACTCACCAGACCCAAGAGACCCTGGCAACAAGCAAATGACAACTGGTAAAGAAAAAGAAAGCAAGGGCAGTGGTCAAGTCATACCTGAAAGGTCTAAAGGCAGCCGACCTTCTTCAGCTCAACAGACTCTGAAAAAAGGCTGTGAGCTGACCACCACACAAGACTCTACCCTGCATCCACCTACTACGACTCAAAGCTCTTGTAGCTCACGTTCGTGGACCTCCCTGAGAAGCATTAAAGGCCATCAGGATGCTACAGTGGACTGGCAGCTGCCAGGTGTCCCTACCTCATCTCTGTCAGAGGAGGAGAAAGGCAGCCGACCTTCTTCAGCTCAACAGACTCTGAAAAAAGGCTGTGAGCTGACCACAACACAAGACCCTATCCTGCATCCACCTACTACGACTCAAAGCTCTTGTAGCTCACGTTCGCGGACCTCCCTGAGAAGCATAGAAGACCATCAAGATGCTACAGTGGACTGGCAGCTGCCAGGTGTCCCTACCTCATCTCTGTCAGAGGAGGAGAAAGGGAGGAGACCAGTGAGCGGAAGATCAGCGAGCAGCTCTGACCGTGAACAGGAGACTAAAGAGGAAAAGAGCACACCAGACAAAAATGGATCTGGTAAGGATGATGACTGCAGACATGACAGCCCTACCAGCATATACGGACTGAACGCAACCACTGGTGACCACATATCCGGACTGAACGCAACCACTGGTGACCACATATCCGGACTGAACGCAACCACTGGTGACCACATATCCGGACTGAACGCAACCACTGGTGACCACATATCCGGACTGAACGCAACCACTGGTGACCACATATCCGGACTGAACGCAACCACTGGTGACCACAACTGTTCCAGAGGAGTGACACCAGAGTGTCAGCAGTTCGTTACCGAGATCCTGGACACCACTAAGGAGGAAATGTTGAAGGAAGACGAAGACGAAGATAACCTTCTTTATGATTGAGAATGTGTTGATCTCTCATACCTCAAATGTCATCATAACCATTAAATATATTCATGCATTCATCTTCGTATTTTTGTATTTTTGTGTTCATTTGAATGTCGGGGGGGAAATGTGACATTACTGTAACTAGGTTAAAACGCGCGACTATCTAATCATGCACAAATCAGCCTAATGTTAGATAGATAACTTTACATTAAATATGTCTACCATCTTTTTAATATTGCCTTTAAATGACTAAATAACTAAATAATGATTATATAATAGTATTAGTATTTTGTAAGTCAGAATGTTATGAATGACAGTGTATGCTTCTGAGTGAACATTGTTGCCAGTGTGTGGTTGAACGAGCTTCTTTTGAGACATGAATGAAGTCATTGGCCAACATGAGTGTTACGAATGCAGACTGTATGAAGAGTTGTGAAACTGTGGTTTCAGTATTGAACATGGTGAGTTAGCAATCGTAAAAACTGT
This sequence comes from Nansenia antarctica, assembly GCF_963989245.1. Taxonomy (NCBI): domain Eukaryota; kingdom Metazoa; phylum Chordata; class Actinopteri; order Argentiniformes; family Microstomatidae; genus Nansenia; species Nansenia antarctica. The sequence goes on along the minus strand of NC_137674.1, from coordinate 61,235,016 downwards.
AATGAGGACAAGTATAGAAGATCACCGGCGCCCCCCTCCCCTCTCTGGAAGAGCTGTACAACACACGCTGCCTCAGGAAGGCCTCCAAGATCTCCAGAGACCCATCCCACCCTGGGTACGAACACTTTGCTCGGCTGCCCTCGAACAGGCGGTTCAGGACCATGTTCGCAAGGACAAACAGACTGAAGCTCAGCTTCTACCCCAGGGCCATTCAGGCCCTGAACACAGCAAAGACCTAGGTTCTAGGCCCTGGACAATCTAGACAAATTGATGGCAGCTACTAGATTGAAATCAAGTGTAATACTGAAACACAACTGTGTACATTTCAAACCTGCAAACTGCGACACTTTAAATGAATGTGCAATAACACTATGTGCAATATGACAACCCTAGGGTACATAAGGTTCAGAGAATAGGAAATGTTAGAATAGGTATAGCATAGCATAGAGTACAGCACAGTGTTTTATTTGTATAGTATAGTATAGTGGATAGTGTACATAGCCTTTATTTATGTAAACCAGCTCTTTTTCCCTTCTTGTTTTTAGTTTTTTTTTTTTCTTTTTTTTTTTTCTAGCACCAGGGGAGCGCCCCCTCCCAAATTTCGTTGTTTGGTACCTGTACTATATCAATGACAATAAAGACCATTCATTCATTCATTCATATAGTTCTGTGTCAGCCAGGCTTTCATGTGTGTTGTGAAGGTGGAGTAAGTATGTATGTCTTGGAGTTGGTTGGGTAGTGAGTTCCAGTTTTCTATTGCTATCACTGAGAAAGATTGCTTACTGAAGGTGCTTTTCCTGAATGGAACTATAAGGTCGCCACGAGAGGTGCTTCTGGTGGGCCGTAAGCTGTGGTCACGCTGGTTTATAAAAGAGTTAAGCGGGGGAGGAGCTTTGTTATGCAGAATTTTATGGATGAGACAGATGTTTTTGTATTTGATGGTGTCTTCCCAGCTAAGGTATTTACATTTGTCTAGGATGGTACAGTAGTGTGTGCTGTTGGGCTTCTGGTCCATGACCTTAAGGGTCCGCTTGTATAGGGTGGCTAATCAAATCAAATCAAATCAAATTTTATTTGTATAGCGCATTTCTTACAAGATGCAACTCAATGCGCTTCACACAATGAAAATGTTCAGTCAATCAGTCAATCAATCAATCAATCAATAATGGCTTTAGGGAAGTGCTGTATGCATGGCCCCAGCTTGTCAAACAATATGTGAGGTGCGACATCATTGATGCGTCCATATATAGTCTGGCAGCACTCATGGTCAGTGAGCTTCTGATGTACCTGAAGTTTGCCAGGCCAAACTTCACCCTACCAGACACTTTCTTGATGTGCTCTTTGAAAGTCAGGTTTGAATCAATGATGATCCCTAAATATTTGAACGACGGAACTATACTAATGTTTTGCCCTGAAATGGTCATGTTTGCCGTGGTCATATTGTGTTGTTTGGAGAAGAACATTCCTACAGTTTTATTAACGTTGAGCTGGAGGCAAGAGCTGTTGAGCCATTTGGTGACCTTTTCCATAGCAGAGCTAAGTTTGGCAGCTGCCAGGTGTTTGTTCTTGTCATGCACATATAAAACAGTGTCATCAGCGTACATTTGTACATGCACTTCTGGGCAGACAGATGGTAGGTTGTTGATATATAGGCTAAACAAGAGTGGGCCAAGTATGGAGCCTTGTGGTACCCCGGTGCAAGACATGATGGTAGGTGAGCGCTGATTGTTTATCTGGACTACCGGTAGCTGATTTCTGTCACTGAGATATGAGTCCAACCATTTAAGGGCTGATGGCAAGAAGTTAAAGGCAGACAGCTTGGTGATAAGGACCTGGTGATTGACTGTGTCGAAGGCTTTGCAGAGATCTAAAAACACAGCACCTACAACACCTCCTCTGTCAACCATACCTTTGACCTTTTCTAGGAAGTAGCAGTTAGCCGTTTCTGTAGAGTGTAGGGTCCTAAAGCCAAACTGCATTGGATGAAGGGGAAATGGGCTATTGCTTAAAAAGTGAACGAGCTGCTCTGTAACCCGCTTCTCAGTGACCTTGGAGATAATGGGTAAAATACTGATTGGCCTATAGTTACCAACATCCTGGGGGTCACCTGACTTGAAGATGGGAGAAACAATAGCTGTTTTCCAGGTACTAGGGACTGTTTCCTCAAGTATTGATTGGTTGATTATTTGTGTAATGGGGTGGACTAGGGGTTCTTTCAGAGATTTCAGCATTGTAGTGTCCATTCCATAGATATCCTTTGCTGTTGAGAGTTTGAGAGATGAAATTATGACTTGGGTTTTGTGTGCCGAGATGGGCTGAATTCTGAAAGAGGGCTTGGTTTCATCAAGTTCAACATTATTGTTGGTTATTTGAGGAAAATTCTGTGCGATCTCTTTTACAGAGTCAATGAAATATGTGTTAAAAGCTACAGCTATTTGGGCTGGATCTTGTGTTAAGTTGTCATTCAGTTTCAGCTGTATCTGTTTCCTAGGCCTGTGGTTGGTTCCCATGACATTTTGGATTTGTTCCCAGATCCGTTTGGTGTTTCCCTTTGCCTCTTTGAAGATAGTAATGAAGAAATTAGCTTTAGCCTTTCTGATCATTTTGGTAACCTTGTTCCGGAGGGAGGTAAACCTATGCCTGTCACTGACTAGCTGTGGCTTATTCTCCAAAGCTCTCTTCAAAGCAAAGTCTCTTTCTTTTATCAGGTTAACTATCTCGGTGTTGAACCAGGGAAGGGAGTTTTCTTTCCTTTCACTTTTTGAGTAAATGTGTTGACTAGACTTTGTAGTTTGGTTGCTAGTGTCTTGGAGTCTACCTCTACGCTGTTCCCAGTGAGGATGTTATTCCAACCAATCTGTTGCACTGCTCTTTCAAAGTTATCCATTTCCTTGTCGGGGATCCTTAATTGCTCAACTGGATTAAATGGATGTTTCTTAGTCAGTTTTCTGGACAGTAGTGTCAGGTTATGATCAGAAAGACCAGTAATGACATTATATGTCTTGACTACTCTTTCAGGCTTGTTGCTGAAGATCAGGTCTATCTGTGTCTGGGAGGATGCAGTTATTCTAGTTGGGCCATCTAGAAGTTGTTTAAACTCCAGACCGTCTGTGAGCTGCTTAAGAGGTTTCCTAATTGACTTGTCTAGACAGTTACAATTCAGGTCACCAAGTACAATCACTTCTGTTTTTGAGTCACACTCTTGAAGTAGCTTTTTGAATGTAATGTAAAAATCCTTGCTAGCAGAAGGTGGGCGATAAACAAAAATGAGCACAAAAGACATTTCTCGAGAAAGCTGTACATTCAGACCGATGCATTCTAAGTCATGTTCGAAAGACCAGTTTATTAGTTGACAGTTAAAATGGTCTTTGATATAAATCATGACACCACCATGTCTGTCAGCCAATCGGTCTAGTCTAAACGTGTTGTACCCTGGGACATTTAATACAGCGGATGGAGAGTTACAATGTAACCAAGTCTCACTTAGGCCTAGGAAGTCCAAGTTAGAGTTAGTAAGAAGATGGTGTATTTGCTCAGCCTTTGGGGAAAGGCTGCGGATGTTAATGTGACCTCCTAAAATACCACTCGGTTTGTGTCGCGGGTCCCAGATCAGTAAAGAGTGATTAACAGTTTTTAGTTTCAGTTTGCGGTGTTTTTTCAAAGCCAGGTTACGGTATTTTTTTCAGGATTGGGTCAGTCGTGTATTGCGCGGATTTACCAGCTTCCTTGTTGTTTGGACGATTGAAGTAGTTCGAGTCATGGACTGGGTGAATAGTCGTTCCCTCGGTGGTGACCAGCCGGCCACCGACGCCTCCCTCGCCCAGTGCAGCGGTTCTCCTGGTTCTCTGACAGCAGTGGATCCCAGCCGGTGACGCGCGTTCAGCCGACCATCCTGGGAGACATTGGTGTTGCGCTCCAATTCACTTCTCCGTTCCCCGAGATATCAATAAATGAGTCCCCGAGTTGATGTCGCTCCTCCGGTCCATCCACGCCAATCAGACAGGAGACGATTGGCATCAGATTAGGTTGGTGCATACATTCAAGAATTTTCGAATCTCTGTTGTGATCACATACCTGAGAGGCAGAATTGTTGCATTTGATGTCTCCATTGCTGGCGTCGGTAATCAGTCCAGGACAGGGGTGCAGATCTCCACTCAAAAGTAAGTAGATTGTGATGATAATAAGATTGTCGCTTTGACGTTTGTGTTGGGCAGTGCTGCTGCGTTTGATTTGCTCGTGGCCTGCGGTGTTGACAAACGCTTGCAGCAAAACATGTTTGCCGAATCCAAAATGTTTCGTCGGCAGTGCATTTAGTTGCATAAAGTTGCCGTTATAGGCTAGCTTTGTAATCGAATGTGGCCCGGTGTCTAAAAAGTTTAAAAAACCGAAAGTTAAAAGCTCCCCGCACACCTGTGCTACCTGCTTCAGCCATGTTTTTTTGTGGCAAATCCCATTGTGTAAACAGGTCATCCAGGATCTTGATGATGACTTGTGTTGTGACCGTTCATGCTGGGGCCACTTCAGCCCATTTAGAATGGAGGTCCGCCAGAAAGCGGTGGTGGTGTGGGACCCCTCGGCCGTGGATCTCTCCACAAAAGTCTGGCTGGCAATCCACTTTTCTGGCTGAGTAGACACAGCACACAGTCCTTGACCATGATTTAAATATTGCAGTCAATGCCTGGCCAACACACCAGGTCGCGGCATCGTTGCTTCGTTGACACGAGCACGCAGGGATCACAGTGCAGAGGCCCCTGGAGACACAGACGTCCCCCCAGAATGAGAGTTTGTGTCGGACCCTAGCGAACAGGGCCAGGTCATCCGGCACCCGTAATGGCCATCCAGTGCGTATATAGGTGTGAAGAGTGGACAGGCATAGGGTCCTGTTCTGACTCCCGCTGCAGTTCTCCCAACAACACCGCTGTTTGCAGGGGCCCATGCAGCATCTGTATGAGCTCTGGCTTGGTGTCATCATCAGGGGAGACCAGGCACGCGGGAAGGTATTTTGACTGGGGGTGCTGAGGTGCTGTCTATATACGCTACAGGGAAAAAAATTGCCAGGGAAAAAATTATAACGATTTCTCTCCCTCCCTCCCTCCCTACCTCTCGCTGATTGCTCGTTCGCTCACACGCACACAGTGGCATAACGACGGGCCCCAATGCACGGGCAATAATAGTTAAGCACGCACGCACGCACCCACACACTACAAAGACGTAACGTTAAATATTTTACCAACAATGTGTTGGAATTTACAGTAATTTCCACTCAGCTCACAGTGTCCCACAATGTCCACAAACATGATGTTGACCATTATTACAGACAGCACTCCATGTCGATTGTTATTGCCTCTTAACGGAAGCCCTTCGCTGCCGAAGAATCGGATGGATCTGAATATCAGTTCTAATACGTTTCTGGCCGTCTGTTGCTCTTTCTCAACAACGTCCGACAGTAGAGCATTAATGGGAGTGTTGTTAAGCTCAGCAACTTCTTCCAACTCCACTTCAATTGTTCTGGCTGATTTAGCATTTTTGCTAAAGAACTCAGAGATTCCCTAGCAAGATATGACCAAGTGATCACTAACATTAAAACTAACAAACACATTTTTACATTTATTACAAAAAACACATTTATTTTTATTCCCAAAAGCAACAATAGTTATTATATTGTTTTAAATTATTGTTTGAATATTTTTTTTATTTTTTTAATTCAGGCAGGAGGAGCTCCTTCTGCCTGCCGCTAGGGGGTGCTGCAGCACCCTCAGCACCCCCCTTCCTGCGTCCCTGGGGGAGACAGTTGGAGTGGGGGCGTCGATCGACCAAGAGAGGAGGTCAGCGACCACGTTGTCCCTCCCTGGGTCAAACCTGAGCTGGTAGTCGTACTGCCTGTGTCGCTCCCCCCACCTGTGCAGACAGAGGGGCCTGTAACCACTGCCCGAAGTAGACAGCACTGTGGTGAGGGCCTGATGGTCCGTACGGAGAGTGAACTTTACCATAGGTAAAGGTGCCACCTCTCACATGCCCAGACACAGGCTAGGGCTTCGCGTTCGTTGACCGAATACCTCTGCTCAGTGGGCTTAAGTGCCCTGGAAGCAAAGGCAACTGGTTGCTCGGTGCCATCCTGCACCTGTGAGAGGACGGCCCCCACTGCCCCGGCTGAAGCATCACAGGTAACAAGGGTAGGGCTGGACGGGTCAAAATGCGCCAGGGCGAGGGTTGTGGTGAGCTGGAACTTCAGCGAGCGGAACGTCCTCAAGCATGCTGCAGTCCAATTCCATAGCTCCTCCTTTCTGAGGAGTTGACAAAGGGCAGCTGTGGTCTGTGAGTACTCTGGCAAGAACCGGAGATAGTATGCCGCCATGCCCAGGAACGAGGCTATCTGGGAGGCTGAGGTGGGCTCCAGGATCCGATGTACAGTGTCAACATTGGACTGGAGAGGTGTGATGCCCCTGGCTGTCAGGCGGAACCCTACGAAGTCGATAGTGTTGGCGACAAAGGAGCATTTCTCCCTGTTTAAGGTCAGATTATTCCACAGGAGGGCTGCAAACACTCTGTGGAGCCGCTCGTCATGTGTTGGCACATCCGGGGCATGCACCACAATGTCATCCAAGAACAAGGCGACCCCAGGGATAGCAGCCAGGACGGTGGTCATGACCTTCTGGAAGCATTCTGGGAGCCGAATGGCATTCGGGTGTACCGTTCATTTCTTTGTCAGTGGGCAAACTTACAATGGTCTCATAGCGAGTGTTTCTACAGTATACAGCTGCCCAAGCTAGACCATTCTCCACAGCCTGAGGTGAGCCAACAAGAGCAGCCTACAGTACTAACCATCTACCTGATGTTATCCCCAAGCTAATGCTTCAGATTTAAGCATTAGTATAGCTATGGTATACAGACAGTTAAGTGACTTGTCAAAGGTTAATGCTTTAGTTAATTGAGCCAAATGGTACCAGCTATTTACTCTAATTCAAGGACGTGCACAGACATTTGGAGGGGCTAAAGCGAGATGAACTCTGAGCGAGTATCATGCTTCCTCCAAGACACGAATCTACCGGCATTTGACTGCCGCTGGACTGAGGAACACCATAGGCACAGCACATCGCCATAATAGCGATTTTTTTGTTATGCTTGTTGTAAATAAAAGTTCTATGATGCATTGAAATGACATTAAACTAAGATAATACGATGGTCAGCATAATTTTCGATAATTTTCGAATCTTTATTAATAAGCTATTACAGAAACAGTAGTGACATTTTCCTAGAGCGAAATCTGTTGTGGTATTTAAAGATGGCGGTTAGCGAAGAAATCTATGAACATGGGATGACGATTTCCATTGACCAATCAACAGTGCAGCGTCACACGTCACACGCAGCCTGGCAAAAAAGTACCTTTCCCCAACTTTCGCTACCCATCCCGAACAAGAACTATTTTAGTTCTTGTTCGGCACGGGTACCAGAAATGGCACGGGTACTTTTGGCAGTGGAAAGAGGATAATAAACGGGGCCAGCCCTGTAGTGGAAAAGCGCCATTGTTGACCTCCGCGCCTCCCCCCAGGAATGCCATTGCGCCCCCTTGTGGGGGTGCGCCCCACACTTTGAGAAACACTCGTCTAACAACATAGCAACAACTTGCGCGATGTTTTCAACTGTGGTGGCAAAAGTGAGTGTGCTTCTTCTGCTTGTTAATTTTTAACGTTCAATAAACAACATTTAAAAAAAGTCTCTCCAGAGGGGCAACTCAGCCAATCAGGGTAAACGGGCAGTTGCCAGGGCAACAGTACCTGTGCATGTCCTTGCTAATTAATGTTAAAAACTTTAAATGTATTTGTGAGTGCCACTGGTTTATATTCTCTTCTACTCCTCCCCAATCTGCAAGTGTGACCAATGGCATTAAATCGTATTTATATGTAAATTAAAACAACCAATCTGAATACATACAAAACTACAAAAAAAGCTACAGAAACATTGATGAAAACAAAAAAATACAGAAATCTTGGTAAGGAAGACTCTTCAGTATCGTAAGCTAAAGAGAAAATGACGACATACACGGAAGTGTATGTGAGCAATCCATCAAATGGAACTCTCCTGTATATCTTAATTTCATAGATTTTGAAAAGGCTTTTGACAGTGTGGATCGGGAGATGCTGTGGAAATTGATGGCGCACCATGGCATCCCACAAAAGTTCATCAGCATCACCAAGAGCACCTACCAAGGGATGCAATGCCAAGTTCTCCATGAAGGATGCCTATCAGAGGCCTTTGAGGTCCTGACTGGGGTGCAAAGCGAGAATTGGAAAAGCACAGACAACATTTAAAATTCTAATTTAAACAAAATATGGAAAACAAAAAACCTATCACTCAAGAATTAAACTTTATTTTTTGATTGCAAGTTTTTTTGGGGGGGGATTGCAACATTAAGACACAAATGTACCTCCATAAAGACCAAACAAAAAATCTTCAACTCAAATGTCAAATCCACTCTACTTTACGGATCTGAAACCTGGAAGACAACCACCAACATACTCAACAAACTACAGACCTTCATTAACTGCTGCCTCCAACACCTCATGGGAATCTACTTGCCCAACACCATCTCAAACAGCAACCTGTGGGAAATCCAAATCAGGAGGAGAAAATGGAACTGGATAGGCCACACATTCAGAAAACAAAATAAATCAACTGCAAAGCAGCTGGCTCTAACATGCAACCCACAAGGCAGGAGGAAGAGAGGAAGACCTAGAACACCTGGAGAAGAACCACAGAACAGGAGATGAAGGCAGAAGGGCTGTCATGGCAACAACTGGATCGGAGAGCACAAGACCAGAGAGGATGGCCTATGTTCCCTAGGGAATTTAAAGGCCTAAGTAAAGTAAGTAATCTGAATACATCAACATGTGAAATAACCACACCTGTTATACTGTATATATTTAAAAAATGTATAGGTGATTGAGAGGTTCCTCTGCATTTTGAGTGAAAGGTGAATGTGGGGGGAGACAGAATGTCATGTGAAATGTCCACTCGGAGCAGGGGTAAGATAATTGCAGTGCAGGGTTCGTCAGGCTTCATCATTCAATTTTCAAAATGGTCCACTGGATAAAGTTGCTGTTTTGCTGAGAAATATTTGAGAAGACTGATCATGGTTGTTGATAACTGAGAGAGAGAGAGAGAGAGAGAGAGAGAGAGAGAGAGAGAGAGAGAGAGAGAGAGAGAGAGAGAGAGAGAGAGAGAGAGAGAGAGAGAGAGAGAGAGAGAGAGAGAGAGAGAGAGAGAGGAAACAAGATAAAGCTGACATAGCTTCTGATCTGCTTTTGCACAAAAATACTGCTGTGTGAAGCAACCAGTACAGAAATACAAAGACTATGATCAGTACCATCACCCGGATCACTGTAAATGTAAGTGTGTGCGTGCGTGCGTGTGTACATACGTGTGTGTGTGTGTGTGTGCCCCTGTTCTCTATGACCTTGTTGTCAGAGTAGTGCTCAAACACACATTAGCGATTCAAGGGTCATACAGTAACATTGATTTAAAGCAGAAGCTAAGGCATTGGTCAATTATAGGACAAGGATTGCATCACTCAACAGGGGCTGGTGGAGGTAGAAATCCGAAGATGGGCTCAGTGCGCATGCAATGCATGCAATGGAATGAGGAATGGTTTGATTTGGTTACCATTCCTCATTCTGTTTCATGCATTACACTGAGCCAGTCTTCTGATTTCTACCTTCAACTGTCTCCACTGTGCTCAATATAGTTCAGAGTTGGCCTTGACGATTGTGGGGGCAACAGAGGCAGCAAGGAGCGATAACAGGAAACAAATATCCCAAGTCAAATACAAGAGGGTATTCCATCAACGTCGTTAAACGAAAATCCAGGCTTATTTAAGTCTTGCAAATTTTAGTGAGAGTCCGTTCCCTGAATGTGTCTTAAAGAAAGCCTTGCTCAGTAAGGTAATTTATACCTCAGAACTAACCTGGTACATACCAGGTTAACTGTCAAGATCAAGATCAAACAAAATCCCAAAAGCTTACTTACTTCTGCAGCTCATCCACAATGAGGGGGCGGGGGGCTGGTAGATGGCTGGTACATTATTATATACCTTTGACACTCTGCTGGCTATTCTGAAGACTGTGGAGCTACTAGGAGCTGGAGAACTGGTGTCACAGCAGTGAGTTCCTCTCGCTTCCATGCTTGATGGCTGGTCCAACCTTCCTATTGAGATATATGACAGTAAACAGGTTTTTGTAAATCTATACCGTTGGGAAACCTCACTTGTTATAAAATTCAATTGGGTTTAATCTGTCTTGAATTTTCCTGCAAGAAACGCTTTCCTCTATTCCCATCCAGTGAAGATATGCAGCCATTTTGTAAATAAAACTAAAATAGAACCTAACTTAAACCTATTCCAGGGGTGGTTTAAATATAACTGTTAATCCATCTTTAGACTAGGTTTAAAATTACTGGTGCAACAGACTTGAATTTAATCTAGGTTTAAATGGAAATTAAACTGAGATTGCCAAATGTTTAGATTTAACCAGGAATAATAATAATAAAAAATACATTTGAACTAGGTTTAAAGTTTGGTGCAACAGGATTAGTAGATAAGAGATAAGAGGATTAGAGCTGACTGAACACCTAAACTTGGGCCATTTCCCTCTGCACCTGCTCTTTGTGGACTTCAGCTCTGCTTTCAACACTATCCTTCCAGACAGGCTAGTGACCAAACTACTAGACCTGGGACTATCACACTCCATCTGCGCATGGATCAAGGACTTCCTGTCTGACCGCCCCCAGAGAGTGCGGATGGGCTCCCACACCTCCACAGCCCTCAGACTCAGCACTGGGTCCCCCCAGGGCTGCGTGCTGAGCCCCATCCTCTACAACCTCTACACCTACGACTTCACCCCCGTCCACCCCAGCAACTCCATCATAAAGTTTGCAGACGACACCACTGTGGTGGGCTGCATCTCGGGGGGGGGACGAGGCGGCGTACAGGGATGAGGTGGAGCAGCTGGGCAAGCTGCTAAACCAGCTAAAGACCCAGGAAATATTTGTGGACTTCAGGAGGAAAAAATCTGCGGTCCAGCCCCTGCTAGTCGATGGAGGGAGCGTGGAGAGAGTCTCAACTCTCCGATTCCTGGGGGTGCACATACAGGAGGACCTGTCCTGGAGGACCAACACAGCAGCCATCATCAAGAAGGCACAACAGCAGCTCTACTTCCTGAGAGTCGTCAGGAAATACCACCTCAGACTGGAGCTGCTTGTGACCTTCTACCACTGCACAGTGGAGAGCATCCTCACCTACTGCATTTGTGTGTGGTTCTCCAGCTGCACAGCCGCAGAGAGGAAAGCGCTACAGAGAGTCGTGAGATCGGCCCAGAAGATCATCGCCCCCCCCGCTCCCCTCTCTGGAAGAGCTGTACAACACACGCTGCCTCAGGAAGGCCACCAAGATCTCCAGGGACCCATCCCACCCTGGGAACGAACACTTTGTTAGGCTGCGCTCAGGCAGGCGGTTCAGGACCATGTCCGCACGGACAAATAGACTGAAGCTCAGCTTCTACCCTAGGGCCATTCAGGCCCTGAACACAGCAAAGACCTAGGTTCTAGGCCCTGGACAATCTATACAACTTGATGGCAGCTACTAGATTGTAAACATAAGTGCAATATTGAAATACAACTGTGGACATTTCAAACCTGCTAACTGCGACACTTTAAATGAATGTGCAACAATACTATGTGCAATATGACAACCCTTGTGTACATAAGGTTCAGATATAGGAAACGTTGGGATATTTATAGCATAGCATAGAGTACAGCACAGTGTTTTATTGTATAGTAGTATAGTATAGTAGATAAACCAGCTCTTTTCCCTTTTTTATTTTACCCTTGGCCCTCTTGTTTTTAGTCTTTTTCCAAGCACCAGGGGAGCCCCCCCTACTACATTTCGTTGTATGGTACCTGTACTGTATAAATGACAATAAAGACCATTCATTCATTCATTCATTCATTCAATGCAGTTTGGCTTTCGCAATAACCACTCTACCGAAACAGCCAACTGCTATTTTCTTGAAAATGTAAAAGCAAAACTTGATGGAGGTGGTGTGGTAGGTGCAGTCTTCTTGGACTTAAAAAAGGCTTCTGATACTGTAAATCATGATGTACTTCTGTCAAAACTATCACATTTACATTTTTCTACTGATGCTATTAAATGGATAAATTCCTATTTAACAAACAGGCAGCAATGTGTGCGCATTGGAAACTCATCTTACCTTACCTGTAACATCGGTGTCCCTCAAGGATCAATACTGGGCCCTATTTCTTTTAGCCTGTATATCAATGACCTGCCCTCAATCTGTCCATCGGTCAGCATACAAATGTATGCTGATGACACAGTCCTTTATATACATGCTAAGAACAAACAACAAGCTGCACACAAATTAACTGCAGCCATGGTCCATGTATCCGACTGGTTAGAAAATGCATGCCTACACCTCAATAAAAGTAAAACTGTCTGTATGTTTTTATCATGTAAACCTATAGAGACTCACCAACCCGATGTTTTTGTTAAGGGAGTAAAGCTCAATGTGGTCTCAGAGTTCAAATACCTCGGAATCATTCTAGATTCAAACCTAACATTCAAAAAGCACGTTAAAAAAGTGATAAATACTGTCATTTAACCTGGTTCATTTCAGACACATACGACCATATTTAACAATAGAGGCAGCCAAGCTCTTCATGCATGCCATGATCTTCTCCCATATATCATACTGTTTTACAAGCTGATCACAAGCAAATGCAATAACTCTGAGGCCACTTGACTCCCTTTACAAAAAAACGTTTAAGACACTTGACCAAAAGGCCAATAGCTACCATAGCTACCATTGCCATATAGTACAAAAGTACAATGTATTTAATTTTGTTAGTTTTAAACGTTTTGCAGATGCTTGCCTAATTTTTAAGGTTCTACATGGGCTTGCACCTCCTCCACTGAGTCAGTTTATAACTCAGAAGGATAGTAATAGCAGGGCAACAAGGGCAACTACTAGAGGAGACTGTGATGTACCATTTAGACGTAGTAAGTTTGGGCAAACAGTCTTCTCAGTCAGAGCCATCCATTACTGGAATACGCTTCCTACTGATCTAAGACAGTGCAATAGCTTTCTAACTTTTAAACTTAAACTTAAGGGGTGGCTTAAACTAAACCAAATTTGTGATCATACTTATGTGATCATACTTATTTCAAGCACTCCTCGTAAACACTGTTTTTAATTATATTCGTCACTTTGTCATGTATCTGTGTATTGTTGCGTCATTTTGCGGTGCCTGCTTGTATATCTTGTATTGTCTTGCTTTGTCTTGTATTGTCATGTAGTGTATTGCCTGTTGTGTCGTTTTGTTGTGCTTGCTGATGTTTTTAATGACACTACACCATTCATTTTGTAATGGCCTGCTCAGGGACTACAGATGGAAATTAGCTCATTTACTCATAACTCTGGCGCATTTACATTGATGTGGAAACTGATTTGTTGATTAATGTGCACTGTCCCTGGTAAATAAATAAAAAATAAAATAAACCTTGATTTAATCCAGTTTAAAAGTTAAACCATGTTGGTGCAACCCAGGCCAAGACGGTTAACTCCCATGGCGGAGCTGCTAAGGGGCCTTATACAGTGTTGTTACAGCATCTCTTTAAATACTAAAGACGCCAAGGCTGATGACCAGGGAGGACTGAACATAACATCTGGCCTCCGTCACTCACAGTGACAGAACTGGATGTCTGAGTCTTTATGATCCCTGTCACAACCCCGGCTCAGAGGGAAGCAACGTAAAGGACACAAAACCAGAGGATCCTGGCAGCTGAATGTTGGACGTATTGTAGCCGATTCAGGGCCTTGCTGGAAACACCAAGAAGGACTTTGTTATAATAATCCATGCTGGAGGTACAAAAGAAACATGGCAAAAGCATGTATTAATGTTTCGGCAGAGGTATCAGAGAGTGAGGGTTGGAGATGGTTTTGAGATGGGAGAAAGCAGACTTGGTGACAGACCGTATGTGGGGTTCAAAGGAAAGGATTGGGTCCAGCAAGATTCCCAGGTTCCTGACCTCCGAGGAGGGGCAGATGGAACAGTCGTCAATGGTGAGGTTACTGATCTTTTGAAGGAGGTTCTTGGGCACACCAACCATGAGTTCCATGTTATTGCTGTTGAGTTTGAGAAGATTGGTGGTCATCCATTCTTTGATTTCATGGAGACAGGAGATGAGAATAAAAAAATACTTATCTTAAGTGTTTGACCTACAATTTGTTATAATCTGTAGATATTTGTCTCTGTACTCTGTAATACTGTACCCATCATTTGTTTGTCTGTTTCTATCCGCATTGTATTGTACTACATTTGTGAATGTGTTGTATTATGTTGTATTAATGTTGTATCCCTGCAATTTGCATGGTCAAATAAGACACAAGCTTTGGTGTTGTTGTTGGTGGTGGTGTATGTGTGTGTGTCTGTGTGTGTGTCTGTGTGTGTGTCTGCTTGTGTGTGTGTCTGCTTGTGTGTGTGTGTGTGTGTGTGTGCATGTGTGTGTGTGTGTGTGCGTGTGTGTGCGTGTGTGTGTGTGAAACCATCTGCTTTAAGCTGATGAGAGTAGCCCCAGTGGGAAGTCTTTGTCAACGCAAACCAACATATATATTGTAACCACACTGATACAAATATAAACACTCCCCTCACCACAACACTACATAGGCTAGCAGTACATCACTCTCCAAGACTGTATCTGCGTCATTGTCAGATGGACATAATATATTCACCAGTTAGCTTAGGTTCCCCCTGGAGCAGAATACTGATTCTCCTCTCATTATGGCAGTAGAGAAATATACAGCTGGTGAAACCGGGAACAAGTCGGCAACCAATCAAAATGTTCAGACTTTTATTCTGACACATTGTAATGCAATGGAGTAATCCCCACTACTAGTTTATATTTAGTTATATTTTTACATTTACATTTACATTTTTGGCATTCAGCAAACGCCTTATTCCAACGTGACTTACAATCCATACAAGTGACTAAAGTGAATCATCAATCCACCAGTCATGGCAGGAAAAGTAAGCAAGCTCTTTCTTGCAATTTCCGCGGCTCTGACCAATAGTAATACATGTAATGGACACGTCAAATGTATCTAGAGCATCTTGACTTGTACCCGCAATTCTCCTCACATCAGAGTTTTTTTTCCCTATGGCGATTGTAAGGAGACACTTGAAAGATACGCATCGTTATTGAAATCTAATCGTCTTTGCGGATGGTTTTCTATTAAATTCAACTTGTTTTCTATCTAAAACTATATACATATAGATACATGTTCTGTTTGTCTTGTAGCCAGCGGCTTTTGATTAGAAAATGTCTCCTCCTCAAGCTCCGGTTGTAACTTCTAGCGGAGCCCTCGTCTACTCTCGCCCGCTAGACGCTGTTTGTGTGAATGGTCTGGCTAACTTGTAACGTTAGCTGGCTCACTATGAATTGCGTGATCAATGTTCCCATTTGCTATTAATATTGGTCTTAACATTCTGAAAAGAATGATATATAGGGTTGTGTAATAAAAATGAATAGTTTAAAAGATAAAGTTGAATTTCATAATGTGCGTTCCATTTCTGCATAGCAGTGACCACTTGTTAGGTCTAGATTCTATTGATATAATAGCAGAGGTGGAGGAGCAGAGTGAACAGACTGTTTGGGGCTGTCCCTTTTGCTGCCCGGTAGGCAAGCACCAGGGTCTTGAATCTGATGCGATCTGCTATCGGGAGCCAGTGAAGGGCGTGAAGGAGGGGGGTAACAGAGAATTTTGGGAGGTTGAACACCAGACGGGTGGCAGCTTTCTGGATGAGCTGCAGAGGTCTGATTGCGGAGGCGGGGAGCCCAGCCAGGAGTGTGTTGCAGTATTCAAGGTGGGAGATGACCAGTGACTGTGTCAAGAGTTGCGCTGCTTCTCTGGTGAGGAATGGACATATCCTTCTGATGTTGTAGAGGAAGTAGAGATCCTTTTGTTTGGTACTGCTACCTACTTGTGTGCCCCCCTTTATCTGCACCGCACCTGGGTCCTCTTACTATACCTAATGGTTACAGATATCAAGGGAAAAGGGCTGTGATTGATAAGGGGAGATGGGAGACACTCGCAGATGTGTACTGTAATGTGTAAGTCAGCTACAGCACATGTTTACTTGGGCAGCTGTGGCTCAGGAGGTAGAGCCAGTGTCTAATGATTGCAAGGTCGGCGGCTCGATCCCCGGCTCCTCCTGTCTGCAAGAGATGCAATCACATACTGTACAAATCGCAGTCACTCAACATCAAAGTGAGACATTTCCTTTTGTCTGAATGAGTTTACAATGGCTATTTGGTCCATTGTGGGAAGGGATTGGAAGGAGGGAGGCAGACTTGGGTTGTCCGCATTCAACTGCTGCTGCTAACTGTGTTAGCGATCTGAACACACCTACTACTGTGACTGCAGTTGGAGGCGAACTTCCACTTTCTCTCATGCTAATGTCTCACCTGTAAGAGAAATGCTGACTGTACAGTATCTGAACAACATTGATTCAATTATAGTATATGTGATTGATTCATAGATTGATGTTATTTTCCAAAAGCTCTGTGAAACCATACTAGCTCATATCAGTGCATAACAACTAAGCAGTACAAAGAAACTCCCATTCTTTGAAACACTGTGATTTACCAGATGACAGGAAACCCAGTCTAATTGGCTAATTAGTAGCTGGTCTGGAGTCAACCCCTAGGGGATTATAACATAGAAGAAAGAAGAAAGCAGCGCAGCTTGGTATTCAGTCAATGAGATGATGGGTGGTATGATACTATTCCTCATTCCATTCCATGCATTACAATGAGCCCATCCTCCGATTTCTACCCCCACCAGCCTCCCCTGGTCTCCATCCACCACCCATCCTCTGTCCCACCTTCCAACCGTCAATTCCATCTCTCCACTGCATCCGCATCTCAACCCATTCATCCCTCACCCTTACACTTCTCCTGCACTCCTCCTCCCCCATCCCTCCACCACTCGACCCACGCAGATTCACAGCTTAGCTGCCAGCTCGTATCTCAACAAGGTAGTGTTCCCTGGCAACGTCCAAGGTCAGGTGGTTGGACACTGTTGTGGTGAGGTCACGTGACCTGGGGGGGGGGGTTTCAGGCAGAGGGGGTGGTCTGGGGAGGAGAGAGACGTGACAGGGCGGAACAGCTGGGTAACCATGGTAATGGTCTAGTGTTTAGTGGTTTCGATGGGAGGTGATGGAGCCGTTGTAAGAATGGAATGAGAGGAAGGGAGGGATGGAGAGAGAGAGATAAGGAGAGAGAGAGAGAGAGAGAGAGATACAAAGAGAGTGTGAGAGAGAAAGACATAAGGAGAGAGAGAGATAAGAGAGAGAAAGAAATGAGAGACAGGGAAGGAGAGAGAGAGGGAGATAAGGAGAGAAAAACAGAGATAAGAGAGTTCTCTTAAGTACTATAAGCCTCTAACAAGTCATTTGAAACCACCTTAAGTGGATGCTAAATTTGAGCCATTTGTGGACAGTTGCCTAATTGCTAGTAAAGAGCCTTGCTTTATAATGGCACCCAGCCAGTTACTAGTTGATGTGTACAGCTTCTCTGCACAGTCACACATCTAATGCTACACATGACACACAGCCTAGCCAAAGAAAGATAGGGTAAATGGAGGTCAGATAGGAGAGTACTGATAGAACAAGCTAGAGAGAGAGAGAGAGAGAGAGAGAGAGAGAGAGAGAGAGAGAGAGAGAGAGAGAGAGAGAGAGAGAGAGAGAGAGAGAGAGAGAGAGAAAGGCATCACCAAAGAGAGGACACATTAACAAGAGGAGATAGACAGAATGCATGTATCAGACAGTGATATAACAGGAGATAATACCATGAGAGATGAGAGGTTGAAGAAAATGACTAGTCCCCGAGAAATGAAGCTACAATATACTCGGCGGCCTGTGTCGTTAGAGGACCAAATTGCTCTCATGATGGGCTTTGAAGATGTGTGTGTGATTGCACAAGGGCATAAGCGGGTTCACAGCACAGAAATTGCTGCTATTTTCATCTTCCCCTCCAAATCTCCACTCCTGAAGGACCCCAGATATAGCCCATTTCGCAGTGTTACCATGTCATGCCTATTTATAGGTGCCCACCTGGGTTGCCTGAAGAAGGTTTTGTTAATGGGATTCTAGAACACCATCACTTGTGATTGGGCGATCCGATCTGCAGTGTGATATCACCTCGCCCCCTCCTACACTGTTGGCAGATTGACGATCGATCTTCTTGACAAGTAGATGGTCAATTTGTCCAGCGATGCTGCAACAGAGCCAAGGCCATGAAGTGACCCAGAGAGAGAGAGAGAGAGAGAGGGGAAGAGAAGTAGTGAGAGAGGAAGAGAGGAAGAGAAGTAGTGAGAGAGGAAGAGAGGAAGAGAAGTAGTGAGAGAGAGGAAGAGAAGTAGCGACAAAAAGAACCACTGCTTTTCTCAGAGTGGAGCAGCCTGAGTGGGAGTGAGTGTGGCATGGTGGAGCCCCAGGCGTCTCGACACCACCTCAGGCAGATCTAGCATTCCTGCCAGGCCCAGGCTCAGAGCTCATGCCTGGGGAACAGCTTAGAGGCTAGCCCCTGGTGGTGGTGCATTCAGCCTGGAGAGTCAATACACGAGGATAGAAACAAACAGCACTTTATTTTGATTCACTTTAGTTGTCTTAACACACTGATGTTAATGGCCTGAACTGTTAGTTAGTATTTCAGTGGTTTCCTTTAGGCGCAAAGTACAGTAAGGATCTATGTAATGAATTGCAGTAGGTTCCTGGCTAAGGCGCCTGTGTTTGTGAATGTGTTTTCGAGATTAGTTCCTCTGTGGAGACTCAAGTACAGTATAGAATGTGCATCTTTGTCTTCTAGCTGCAACTCTTCCAAACAACCCCATTACCTCTGGTGATTCATATAATTGACAAGAACAAAAAAGGAAAAAAAAGGTGCTAGATTATAACAAATAGATAATATTAGAAAACAAAATCTGAATGCAAGGTTTTTAATGAGTATTCATATGTGTGACCACAATATATATATATTTATACTCATCAACACGATCATAATGGTTTGTCTCAAGCCACTTTTCTGGAATTTTGACACTTATGTGCCTTTTCTTAGTTGTATCTTTTCCATTTCACATTCACACTAACAAATCAATGAGTACCACGATTGTCTATTTGACTTTCAATTATATTCTCTGGTCTTAACTCACTTTGTTCTCTAGATCTGTGCTTTGTAAATTCCCAGATGGTTAATGTTCAATCTTATACATAGCTGACTGTCTCCATCTAGTGGGCACATATAAGCAGCAGAACATTAGGAAAACTGCATTCACTTCACAAGTGAAGGATGTAGTACGCTAGTCGGTCAAGTACAGGGGAGGCTGGTGGAGGTAGACATCGGAGGATTGGCTCATTGTAATGCATGGAATGGAATGAGGAATGCCTTCCCTGGTCAAGAAGTATCTCTTCATTTCCATTTTTATTTTGCTCTCTTATGTATACAGTACTACAGTCCAATGTTTTGAGAGGTGCTTTCATAAACTTCATAAACAAGATAGTGTCTCCTCTATATTTCTGTCACAGTCAGCTCCTTGAATCTTTGGCTCCTGTAGCCGCAGACCGTCACTGTGCTGTAGCTGGTCCAGCTTGTACATCCCCCTCTTGGCATCTGTTCACCCGGGAAGGCCAGCTAATCAATCTCATCTATTACTGCATCCTGCTATGTTGTCATCCACCAACAGGGGGCGTTGAGAGACTCATAAATCCCCATTAGATACAGCAGTTGGATTTCTGTGTCTGACTGTTCCGCTGTTGTGGAACAAATTACAAATCTGCCGGGGAGTTAAATGACTAATCAGTAGTGGGCAGATTAAAATCCAATCCGAGCAGATTAACGCTGTGCGTGGAGTGACATGCAAGATTAAGGCGGCATCAATAATGTTGTTTGTCGTTAATGTACAGTATTATGAACTTGTGCACCTTTCATTGCAACATTGATAGCCGGATAACAGTGGATCAAATCATAATGTTGAAGAAGAAAATACAGTTACAAAAACAACTCTCTTTTTTTGGGGTTTCTTAGACATAATATGTTCTTTGTGAGGTTTGTGGAGACACAATACCCAGTACCAATGCCTGGAATAATCTCGATGGCAAAAAATAATCTTATTTTGTTTCCAAGTGGAAAATCCTGTTTGTATGGCGGCACGTCTTTGTGACTGAGTGTCTTATGGCAGACAGGAGGAGGCATGGCAGACTCTCTCTCTGGCTGCTGGCGCTGAAACCTCATCACAACCGGAACATTTGATTGGGAGGGAAGGAATGAAACCGGGCCATGTTATGTATTATTCTGATTCCAAGATATGAGATAAATACCCCTGGTGAATGTAGATATGAGGAAGTAGGGATGGAGTATAGCCTAATGCTTGTTGAATTGGTCACGTCATTATTGCCATTTATTTAGGCGTGACTGACCGGGCTCTAAACTGGGTCTCCCACATGGAAAACTGTGCGGTAGCCTGCTAAGCTAAAGCCTAGGGAGAGTGGTTCTAAACCACCTCTGCTACAAACCGTAGGCATCTACCTCAGGTGTTTATATCCATGGCAATCAAATCATTGAGCTGGGGCTGGGCGTCTGGTCAAAGGACCAATCAGATCTCATTATCCCAGATGGTGCATTAGGAGGAGGGTCATTCTGATCATGACACACCCATCTCAGGTTCCTTGTCTCTTTAATCTCTTACTATAAGTGACAATCAGACCATCATTTGATGTACTTCTCAATGTTTATGCGAGGAGCCCAGGGCTATATATATATATATATATATATATATATATATATATATATATATAGTGGGCACCCTTTTTACTTTCATCTGAAAAGGATAGGCCTACAAATAGCTACGGGACGCTACTTTAAATGTATGTTAAAACAGGATGTGGATTTTCGCTGTGGATTGAAGACAGGAGCATGCCGTTTCTTCTGCTCGTGTATTACGAAAAGCTCTTTAGAGCCCCTCTCTGAAAAGAACTTGCTCAGCTTGAAACTATTTCCTTTTTTTAAATGTATTTTTAAATTATTTTCTTATTCTAAATATACTCGTCCATTACTGGAACAGTGGACTGGAGCTTTCACTGGGGCTACTTCCCTGCTTCACGCTTCCCTGAGCTTCCAAACGCATCACATCCTTCTTTTGTCTCTTTATTACCATGGCGCTGAAAGAGAGATGAGTTGAGTCGTTGAAGGCCCTCCAGAGGCTCATGCCACAGGGGTGGGGCTGTAGTGGGGGTGAGCAGTATGTGTGTGTGTGTGTGTGTGTGTGTGTGTGTGTGTGGTGTGTTCTGCATGTGTGTGGGTGGGTGGGTATGTGTGTGTGAGTGTGTTTGAAAGAGTGTGTGTGTGTGTGTGTGTGTGTGTGTGTGTGTGTGTGTGGTGTGTTCTGCATGTGTGTGGGTATGTGTGTGTGAGTGTGTTTGAAAGAGTGTGTGTGTGTGTGTGTGTGTGTGTGTGTGTGTGTGTGTGTGTGTGTGTGGTGTGTTCTGCATGTGTAGGGGTGGGTGGGTATGTGTGTGAGTGTGTTTGAAAGAGTGTGTGTGTGTGTGTGTGTGTGTAAGGGGGGACCCTGGAGTAGCCCAGTGTAGACGGTGATAGGGATAATTGACACTGACAGTGTTGAGTGAAATCTCTGTGACAGCAGCGGGCACGCGGCACGCTCGCTGATAGATGCCCACTGCGGTGCTCTACCCACAGTCCCCTTCAGCTGGACACAAAAGGAGCAGTCGCCTGGTGGGCGTCGCCAGCTGAGCCATGACAGATCACCGCCCAGAGAGCAGAGGGGCCAGGAACAGGAGGAGGTGAGGAAGAGGAGGAGGAGGAAGAGGAGGAAGAGGAAGAGTACTAGCTGTTCCAGTGATGAGTTGAGGTGGAGACCACCATCAGAAGTGTGCCAGTCTCCCTTGTGGCGCTGTGGCTAAGTAGCGCGGCAAAGCTTCTTAGCTGCAGCACCACCCCTGTCTGCTCTGTCTCTCTCTCCAACTTCACACAGAACCACCCCTCTCTAGCATAAGGAATCATCCCTCTATAGCCCCATTGATGCTAGGAGGGGTGGACCACCGCATCTCGCTTTACGCGGATGATGTGGTTCTGCTTCTCTCCCGGCCTGAAGAATCTCTTCCGCCTTTGCTAGACCTAATTACAGAGTTTGGTGAGCTTTCTGGGTACACTATAAACTGGGACAAAAGTGAATTCATGCAGCTTAAAGGGAGGTTAAACCCAACATTTGTTAAAGATGTTCCTTTTCACATTACTACAGATAAAATCAAATACTTAGGCGTGGTCATCCCTAAAGACCCCAAATTGATTTATAAACTGAACTATCTGAATATGGTAGACAAATTGAAATCTAACATTGAAACCTGGAGGCTATTACCTTTATCTATGATAGGACGAGTCAACGCAGTTAAAATGGTGGCTCTCCCCAGGTTTCTATACCTCTTCCAGAATCTACCTATATTTTTGCCAAAGTCTTTCTTTAAGTTACTAGACTCTACTGTCCTTCCATTTGTCTGGGGATACAAAGTACATCGTATAGCCAAGTCACACCTATTTAAACCCAAAAGTGCAGGGGGCCTCAGTCTACCTAATTTCCAAACCTATTATTGGGCTGCCAACTGTAGAGCATTGATGTACTGGCAAGGGGCGTGCTCAGACAACCCCGCCACCTCTACCCCTTCTTGGCTTGCAATAGAGCAGAACCTTCCCAAAAGCTCTCTCCACGCTCTTCTCTTTGCTAAGAGCATACCCCCAAAAGCCGCCACGGGTAATAACTTCATGCTCATCAACTCTCTTAAAATCTGGTATCAAATTAGAAAAGTGTTTGCTCTGCCTGACTTCTCTACTTCCACCCCTGTTTGCAACAACCACGCCTTCCCCCCTTCTCTAACTGAAAGTACTTTCACTATTTGGAGGAACAAAGGTATCATTACAATTGCAAGCCTTTATATAGAGAACTCGTTTGCCACTTTTGCACAGTTGAGGGAAAAGTTTGCACTCCCAGCATCCCATCTCTTCCGTTTCCTCCAGATAACAGACTACGTCCGGACCAACCTACCTAACTTTGAGGTGATCCCTGACGCTGTCAACTTATACACTCTCATGAATCAGGCCCCTCAGTCAAGGAGGCTTGTTTCTAGATTTGTTGATGTTTTTACAACACATGACCCAATCTCCACGCAGCACTTAAAAGAAGCCTGGGAAGACGATCTGGGTATAACAATTGATGACGAGAGCTGGGAAACGAGCCTTAATGCTATCCACAGCTGCTCTATAAACTCCCGACACCAACTTATCCAATTTAAAGTGATTCATAGACTGCACTACTCCTGTACCAAACTACACTAATTTTACCCCTCTGTATCCCCAGTTTGCCCGAAGTGTAAATCAGCTGATGGCACACTGGGTCATCTTTTCTGGTCCTGCCCTAAACTAAATAAGTTCTGGTCAGATATTTTCTAATGTTTTTCTGATGTATATAACTGTGACCTCACACCTGACTCATACACTGCAATCCTATGGGAAACCAAGCATCATTTAACTCTGTCTCATTATGAACAGAAGACAAACAGAAGACATTTCAAGCCTGCAAACTGCGACACTTTAAATGAATGTGCAATAACACTATGTGCAATATGACAACCCTAGGGTACATAAGGTTGCAGAGAAATAGGAAATGTTAGAAAAGGTATAGCATAGCATAGAGTACAGCACCGTGTTTTATCTGTACAGTATAGTATAGTGGATAGTGTACATAGCCTTTATTTATGTAAACCAGCTCCTTTCCCTTCTTGTTTTTTTAGTGTTTTTTTTCTTTCCTAGCACCAGGGGAGCCACCCCTCCCAAATGTCGTTGTTTGGTACCTGTACTATAGCAATGACAATAAAGACCATTCATTCATTCATTCATTCATTCATTCACAATACAATATGGCATGGTTGTTGCAAAGAGGAATATACTCACACTGTGGAAGGGTGAAGAAGTACCTGTGTTTAAGACCTGGTTAGCAGAGATCACCAATCTGCTACATATGGAAAAGATCCGATACACTGTCTCTCTCAAATCTGCAATCTTTGACAGGATGTGGCAACCATTTATATCTTATTTGTCGAAGTTGCCCTGAATTTTGTAATGTCTTTATACTGTATATGTATTTATATATATAAATATTATTACTTATTATTATTTTTTCTCTTTTTACTTACTCCGAATCTCATCACGGGCGTCTATCCAAAAATGGTGCTGATTTTCTTTTCTTTTTTAATATCTAAAGAGCAGTTAGTTGTGTTGTTATTGTTTGTTTATTTTTGTTGTCCTCGTGCTCCCCTCTTTTCTCTACCCAACTTTAGTGCTGGCTCAGTGGTAAGTAGGGAGACATTAAAGCTGTGTGATTAATCTCAGGCTCATAGTTCTAAGCCCTGCTAGCCAGGCAGAGACACAGAGAACTGCAGGCATCTGCATGCTGTTGTCAACACTATAGGATGAATGGCTTTCTAAACAAGAGCTCCTCCCTATGAAAAAGTCATCAAGTTTGATCTCCGTGTAAGACTCCCAACAAACAAATCAAATTGCCTCCGATTCAATTTGTAACCCGAGCAGACTGTACACTGTTAAAGTGCGATTCGTTTTGTTTTAACATCGAGATGAAATATGCAAGAATGCATCTTTGGAAAGTAATAAAAAGGCTGTTAAAATGCCCTCCTGATGATATCGCCATCTCTCTTTCTCTTGCGCTCCAAACTCTTATCTTGTGTGTCGAGGAATCTCAGAAGGGAGATTTTGCCCTGTGGTAATTGGATAAACCCGCAGGGCCCAAAGCAGTCATCAGAACGAGAGGTGCGTGCCACCCTGCCATGCTGCCATGCTGCCACCCTGTCACCCTGCCACCGTATATATCATCTCCTCAGCTGTGTCTCTGACCAGTCATGCTCATTAACATCACAGTGAAGAGATAGCGGCCATTGTTGCCCATAGATGTTGCCGGAAGCATCCTTCCGTTCTTCTGAGTGGTGTCACCGTCGAGCATCGTCATGGGAATTGGACCGTGGTTCTGGCGCGGGGGCGACGGGTACGCGCCACCCAATGCCCATCGGATTGAGCAGGGCTGGCACACAGGGGAAATACCCATCTGTTGTGTGAGATTATAGTTTCACACTCTCATGTCACCTGCATGGGCAGAACTCTGGGGAGAGGATTTAGGAGCGGAACAACGAAAAGATATTACTCAATAAAAATCATTCAGCATCTTCACAGATGACCATTGGCTGTTTGGTTGTGTTGTACGTGCATATTGTACATCGCGTTATGGTGCAATGCATCTGGCTTGTTGACATTTCTAAATGTCAATGTTATTGCATCAGTCCCAACTCAAATAAACACATAAATAAATTAAATAAATATATACAGTAGATGGATGGAGGTGGAGGCAGAAATCGGAGGATGGGTTCATTGTAATGCATGGGATGCACACACGTGTTTGACACCATTCCTGATGAGCCCGTCCTCCGATTTCTACCTCCACCAGCCTCCACTGATGGATGCACCTTGTATTATGCAGTTGCAGACGTGCCAACCTGTACGCATGTGGGTTTGGCAGGGCTTTGACGAAGGAAGTGGAGGGCAGGCCCAAAGTATTTAATTTCACCCGTGCAGAGTGGGAAAAGTTTGAAGAAGAGACAGCAGCCCTAGTGGGGGAAGTTGAAAGTGATGGAACAATTGACGCCTTTAATGAGTCATTAAGCTCAATGATACTCACTGCAGCACAAAACTCAATCCCCCATAAGGCAGAGCCCGAAAGACAGAGTAGCTGTCCCGTGGTGGAATAAGGACTGATGTAGCCTTAAAAGACAGAAATAGAGCATACCGTAAGCTAAGGAAGTTTCAGTCACAGAGTAATGCAATTGATTACAAGAGACTAAGAGCAGTTGCAAGGAAAACTATTAAGGAAGTCAAGAGGAATTGTTGGAGGAAATATTGTGGCACAATAGGCCCTGACACCCCCCTTAGGGAAGTGTGGTCAAGAGTCCACAGAATGTCAGGAACATTTAGGAGGTACACAATGCCAGTTTTGAACGACGGGGTAAGGGAGGCTGTAAGCAACGGAGAGAGGGCGAGCATGTGTGTCGGAGTATTCCAGGCTGTGCATAACTCAACCGCCTTGGGGGAAGAAGGGGTGAGGAAAAGAGCTGAAGTGCTGAGGAACGAACAATGGAAGCTTAACCACTGCCATGAAAATAGTGACCCTTTTAATTTGCTTTTTTCTCTCAAGGAACTGAGAGATGCTATTCAGGCCGGGACCAACACTGTCCCAGGAAGAGATAGACTGAGCTATGAGATGTTCAAACATTTAAATGACCGTGTGCTGGATGAGATACTAGCGCTGTTTAATGCGATATGGGAGGCAGGTAGTTTGCCAGCAGAGTGGAAGCACGCAGTCATAATCCCAATACTGAAGCCAGGTAAAAATGCATCAAGGCCTGACTCATATCGCCCCATAGCTTTGACATCAGTAGTGTGCAAAATAATGGAATGCATGGTAACCAACAGGCTGGTGTACCTTTTAGAAACTAGAGGAGTGTTTGTTGACTACCAAAATGGGTTCAGAATAGGAATAGGTACAATGGACTCTGTAGCAGTCTTGGACTTGGAGATCAGAAAGGCTATAGCTAACAAGGAAGCCATGGTAGGAGTGTTTCTAGATATTGAAAAGGCCTACGACTCTATGTGGAAGGAGGGGGTACTAATTAAGTTGCATGATGCAGGGGTAAAGGGGAGGATGTTCAACTGGATCAAGGATTTTCTCATGGCTAGAACAATCCAGGTGAGAGTGGGTGGCGCCTACTCCGAAACAGTCCATATAGAGAATGGCACCCCTCAGCGTTCAGTAATCAGCCCAGTACTATTTCATGTTATGATCAATGACATCTTTAAAAATATAGGGCAAGGATTTGGCAGGTCTCTGTTTGCGGATGATGGGGCCATCTGGAGGTGAGGCAGGAATGTGGAATTCCTTTTTTTAAAAATTCAAGAAGGGCTAAAGGCGATAGAAGAGTGGGCAGATAGGTGGAGCTTTAAAATTTCGGTACCAAAGAGCAATTTCATGGTGTTTGGGCTAAAACGGAAAATACCACAGGTACAGCTAAAACTATATGGGGCTCCCCTAGAGCGAGTCAAGGAATTCAAATTCCTTGGAATGTGGTTGGATGAAAGACTAACATGGAGAGTCCACATAGGGAAAGTGAGAAGCAAATGTGAAAAAATAATTAACGTACTCCGGAGCCTGGCTGGATGTGAATGGGGAGCTGAGAGGGGGACAATGTTAATGATTTATCAGGCAATGGTCAGGTCAGCAATTGACTATGGGAGCTTTGTCTATGGATCCGCTGCAAAGTCCACTTTGGACAAACTAGACGCAGTGCAATCAAGAGCTCTAAGAACTTGCTGTGGGGCGTTTAGAACGACTCCCATCCCAGCCCTGCTTATGGAAACGGGAGAGTGGCCACTTAGAATTAGGCGCAGCAAGCTAGGACTGCATTATTGGGCCAAACTGAAAGGTTCTAGCCTGAGTCTTTCAGCCAAGTGCCTAGTGAACAAGAGTTGGGAGTTTGCTGATGGGAAGAAGAAAGGAAATTTCCTAGCTGGCGCTGGAGAGTTGGCTGAAAGAGTGGGAGTAGACAAAAATAAAGTAGGCCTAGTACATGCATTCTGGTCAGCGGTGCCAGTGTGGCTACTCCCAGAGCCCACTGTAGATCTAACTCTGTTAGACTGGAAGCAGGAGGGAGGCATCACAAGCTCACGGGTAGAAGGATACATAAATGCGGCATGGGGGACGCACATGCAGGTCTTCACAGACGGGTCTAAGGACCCAGATAGCCAAAGGGCAGGGTGTGGAATCTACCTGGTGGGGCCCCAAGTCCAGCAAGGCTTGCGAGTCACAGACGAGCATCTGTTTTTGCCACAGAGCTAATGGCAATCATTTGGGCACTTTGGTGGATTGAACAAGTTAAACCAAGCAAAGTCATAATCTGCTCTGACTCAGCTGCCGCCTTGATGGCCTTGAGGAGTGGGTCATCTAGAGCTAGAGCCGACCTGGTGAATGAGGCCATGATAAGCATGTATAGGTCACAGAAAGTGGGGGTCGAAATAGGCTTCCTTTGGGTCCCAGGGCATGCAGGGGTAGAGGGGAACGAAATAGCTGACAAGTTGGCCAGAATGTCACTCAAGAGGCAGCACATAGATGTGGGAATCCTGCTGGGCAAACCTGAGTTCTACTGTTCCATAAAGGAGGGGCTTGAGAAACAGTGGCAAGAGGAGTGGAATAATGAAGAGAGAGGGAGGCTGTATTTCTCAGCGCAGGCATCTGTCAAAAGGGGGAGCGTGTGCACGGAAGGTGACAGAAGAGACTCAGTCAAACTGACTCAGCTAAGACTTGGGCACTGCGGGCTAGCCAGTTGCCTGAGAGTAGTGGGAAAACACCTGGATGGCCTGTGTGAATGTGGAAGAGCAGAGACTGTTGTCCACGTCCTATTTGAGTGTGAGAAATACAGGACAGAAAGAGCTCAGCTATGTGAGGAACTAGCCAATATTGGGATACCCACTGTGGAGTACAAGTCCCTGTTCAGCCGGGGAAAGGAGCAGCATGCTGTGAAGAGAAGTGTCTTGTCCTTCCTCCACAAGACAGACCTCTATAAGAGGATATAGAGTGCCGAGCGGAGTATCACCCTGAACTGTAGAGGGCAGTAATGCACGAAAGCGTCTACACTGTCGGAAATCCTAACAGAAGAAGAAGAAACCTGTACGCATTTTGCGTAGCAGGTACGCATTTTAACGTCAATGTACGCTGGTACGCTTTGTCAGCTGAAAGGTACTCAAAAAGCTGCCTGATTGGTTCCTCCTTCCTTCACTCACTCGTTCCATCAATCATATTCGCAAGCGTCACCTGTGTCACGTTGACTGCTTCGGATACTGCTCTGTTTACGGAATACAGATAAGCATGCCTACCGCCGACCGTTCCTCTTGAGAACTCAACTGTCAAGCACTTTGGAATAGTATGGAATACAACAGAGATTATTGTATTCCGTGTCAGAGCAGCTTCAACACCGAGTCTATATTAACGTAAACTATTAGGCTACCTATCTTAGCTACGTTAGCTTAACTGGTTTTCAGCAGGTTCGAGCAGTTCAGCCTTATAGCGTTAGCTAGCTGGCTAGATAAGTTAACTTAGGCTGTGTCCACCAACGAGCTGTATATTTAGCTAAACCGCACCAAGCTAAGGTAAATAGATAGCCAGTGTTAGATAGTGCTAATGTTCACCATCTCTGTAGTCTGCTCTAAAATACGCAATCAAACAGTGCAGGCAACCCATGCTGTTCTGTGAATGAGACGAGCTATTGACTGATGGCTGCCTACTGCCAAATCATATTATTACAGCAAACATGTCGTAGTTTGGCATCTGTTCTCTGAACAACAAGGAGAGGCTCATTCCGACATTGACTTCTGTTTTCGTTTAAGCGATTTCAAAATAAAAGCGCGAGCTAAGCGTTGTTGAAAATGAATGACACATCGCTAGTCAACACAGCTTGTTTTGTGAGCCTGCTAACAATGTAAAGTAGTGTTATAGTTAACTAGGTAGCAGTGGGGATTACTCATCCAATCCATGCATTGCAATAGTTTGGCTTGACTAGCGAGTGTGATGTGTGCGAGTGTATTATCTTGTAGATAGTACTAGTTTTTTTTGTCTGTCTTACATGTAACGATGAATTGAGAATCAAGGACCCCAATTGAAATAAGCCAGTGGCTTTCTTGGGTTTTTATCCTGTTAGTTGACCTTGTATGTAATATGTACTTTCATGTACCTACTTCTGCAAATCGTCTAATAAAGTTTTCAATCAATCAATCAATCAATGTGATTTTCAACAATGTTGAAATGTATTTCCATTTTCAAATTAAAAGTCTGAACATTTTGATTGGTGACTTCTTCCCCCTTTCACCAGCCGCTGTCCCAATTTTTGGGGAACCATAAGTTCCCACTGTCTGATTTAAAGAAAAGAAAAAAAGGACATGCTAGATTAATTGTGTATTATGCACAAAATAGATTAATTATGGAGGAAAGGGTGTGCATATCACACTGTCAGACAGAAGGTGACCACTATCATAACAACACAAAGTGTGAAACAGCTCCTTAGAAAGGAGACCCCACTCCCAGCAACCAAGCAGCTGAGAAGATCAGGCAAAGTGCTGCACCTAAACTGCCAGCATATCCAATGCAGAGGTGGGTTGTGTGAGTGTAGAGAAGAGTAGCAACATTGACTTAATGGTTCTGTGAGAGGAGCTTCTTCAGAGCAAACGATTGATTTAAGTCATAATTGATTTAAGTCATTGGGGTGGCTGTGGCTCAGGAGGTAGAGACGGCCTCTTATGATCGCAAGGTCGGCAGATCGGTGGTTAGAGCCCAGGCTGGCCACATGTCAAAATGTCCTTGGGCAAGACACTGAACCCCAAATTGCTCCCAGTGAGCGGGCTGGCGCCTTGCATGGTAGTTTGCCGCCATTGGTGTGTGACTGTGTGTGGGTGAATGAGAGGCCGTTGTAAAGCGCTTTGGATAAAGGCGCTATATGTGTGCAGTCCATTTACCATTTCATAACCGCTTTTTATAACACTAGCCCCCACCGAACCGCCCCTCCTGTCCGCAACGACTTCGGATAGTTCTCTCTTTTTTCACCATAGTTGTGTTTGCATCCCTGATTAGTGTAATGCACTAAGTAGCAGAAGCAGTGTACAGTGTTCATGGAAAGTAGTACAATTGCACTAAGTTGAGAAATATTGGCCCTGTATTGGTAATATGTTTTACTTTTAATATTAAAGAAATTATTCTAAAGAATATGATTGTATGGTTTTCTTGATAGCTGATTTATTTGTTGAATAATGTAAGGATATGGCTGTGAGTGGGGAAATGCAAAGCATAGTGGGGTGAAAGCATGTGAACCAGGGACAGGGCTAGGGGGTGGCTACTTCTCAAGCCCCTGATGTTTTCCCACAAGCCAGCAAGCAAGTGTATCAATATAGTCAATATAATTCTAATTCCTAATCGCCTCCATACTCTCAGTTAACTTAAGTTATGTGTTTTGCTTCGTGCGTGTCTTAATTACAAACGCGTATGAAAAAAATGTGCGTGGTCAAGTGGTACTCATAAACATTTCTGAAGGTTGGCAGGTCTGCAGTTGTTTCAATATCAGGCTCGTATTTTTTCAAATGTGCCGTATCTGTCCAACTGGTATGGAAGCCCCATTTATTACCTCAGCAGTTATCCTGCATACAGTATATCTAAATAAGGTCACAGAAGGAAAGAGGTTAGAGGAAGAGAGAACTGGAATATACAGCAAACGTCTTCAGGCCAAAATGAAGAGGAAGGGAGAGGAGAAGGGCTTGGGAACTTGTGTCATCATCCTAACAGGATGTATTATTATGCGACAGTTATGCAGCAAAAACAGTATGTATGCAGAGAAGGCAGGTTGATGAATGAGGTTTCTTCCAGGGGGACAAAGTGTGAGGTGTTCTCACCAGGCCCAGCATCAGATGCTCAGAGGAGGGTGGAGGCAGTGACCTCAGGGAGCCCTAGCCCTTCACATGGCCATCTGTGACTCCCAGGCTCGCTCCCCTAACACCGTCCCTCTCCCGCGTCACTCCCCGCCCCCACTCCAACCCGCCTTACCCCGTCCTCCACCCCCCCCCACCATCTCCACCTCGCTACAGAGTGGAGCAGATGGGAGAACAGCGGAGAGGGTTCCCACTTCCCCGCCCCGACCCACCCAGACCCTGTCAGAGCAATGATGACTCAGCCAGGATACAGAGGCACCTGCTGGACTCCAGCCTCCAAAAATAACACACACACACACACACACACGGGCACACACACACGGGCACACACAGGCACACACTCACACGGGCACAGGTGTATGCACACTCAGACACACACACACACGCACGCACACATGCACGCACGCACGCACGCACGCAAGCACACACTGCCCTCCCCGGACTTGACCTCTCTCTCTCACTGTCAGACACACACACACACACACACACACACACACACACGGTACAGTATGAATGGACAGACCCACAGGACATAGGCTAATGATTAGGTAATCAAACTGTAGTTAGTGTTAATCTATCTCCTATGTAGAATAAAACTGCAGTATACTCCTCTCCTATACTATATGGTAGGGAGTAATGAGGACTGTAGGAATGAGGGAACATCACCTCACACTATTGTAGTCCAGTTATCCTGTTAAAGTTGCAGCATCCTCACTTAACAAGTCAGTTATAAGAGCATTTTTCAATGTTGTGAGTGAGTTAAAAAAGTGTGTGTGTGACGAGAAGAAATCACAGGTCCAGATTGGTAAGGATCCCTCTCTGCACTGCCTGTAAAGCGGGGTACACACATAAGGATTTTCAAAATCTTAACCTAAATCTTATCTGAGACAGACCCCACACATGAAGATAAAAATCTTGGATTGAACAGCCTTGATCGTATTGTGTGTGGTGTGCGGCGATTTTCCCATTTCAGCACCCCACAGACATAAAGATTTTCGTTACGACAGACTCCAGACTCTCTAGTCTCGTTCCCCAAGCCAGAAATCTCGCGTGAACCCATCCTTTTAATATTGCCTTTATGGATATGATTTTGTTTGTGGTTCCTTGATGTTTATTTGAAACATAGATATTGACGGGAGTGGAACTATGTACAAGCCTTCTGGGCTTCGTTCCCTCCTTGCAATCTCTTGAGGGCTAAATAAATAAACTAACGGCCAAGCTCCACCATGGCCATCGAGCGTTGCGTCAAATGTGCGTTGCGTCCGGAATTGGGATCAAATGCATTGTAATCAATGAAAGGTGCTCCACTTGCTGCGTTGCGTCAGCGTTGCGTTGCGTCCGATGGCTGCGTCCAAAGTAAACATTCAAAAAAGTTTGATTTTTGACGGTGGACGCAGACGTCACAATGAGACCAATTGTATATTTACAATTGTAGTTGTTGGTTATAATTGTATAGCCTATTGGTTGTTTTCTGGTGTTGTTTTATTGTTTTGCTCTGTTTGTAGTGCACTTGATATTATGATATATATATATTATACATTTTTTTATCAGCTGTTAAATCACCACAGCGGTTAATAGAGATAATACCAGATGTGGATAAATTAAGCTATACATACCCATAATTGATTAAAGAGATGTTGTAAGAGAATGTAGGTGCTCTCCTGATCCAGAAATTCCCGATATGAACGTCTCTGTTAATAACCGAGCGCTCCTCGGGCTTCGTGCGCTCGGTGGAGCATATGGCAATTCCTACTTGACTGGGGTCACACTTTATTCCCTTATAGATGATCCACAGCTGCTCAAACTATCAACTGCAACTCTGTTGATATGTAACTAGATTTATGGTTAAGGATAGGGTTAGATTTAAGGTTAGGGCATGGTTTAGGATTAGTGGTTAGTTAGTTGAAATGTTGTTGGCAGTTAGTTGAACATCTACTGAACTAGCAACTATCTATTTGGGAATATGTAGATAAAATATTACCCTGATTGGAAAATGTTCTGTATGATGTTGTTATTGTTGTGGACATATTGCAGTCAAGGGTGACTGCACACACGCGCACACACACACACACACACACACACACACACACACACACACACACACACACACACACACACACACACACACATTTTAACAATTTATTTATGTCCACATAGAAAAAAGACATACAGGGACACAAATACTAACGTTGCAGTTACTACACAATCACAATTCATGGACCAGCGGCATATTATTATTATCTTTTTACACATTTCAGGGGTACAAATAGCAGCGTCGCCTATGGCGGCTGCCAATTACAGCAGAGACAGAGCAGTACGTTGCAAGGCGTTTAGCCTTCTTTTTGGGCATCCCCAGTTGTTGGAGCCCTCTTACGACCAGCCTGTGTGTATGTCCTAGGCTGCCAAATATGAACACAAGCAGTCTGCATCTGTACCCTAGTTCTGAGATGGTATTCAGGAGAGGTTGGTACTTAATGACCGTGGTCATGAAGGCTTCCTCTAGGCTAGGGT
The DNA here is from genome assembly GCF_963989245.1 of Nansenia antarctica. Classification (NCBI taxonomy): domain Eukaryota; kingdom Metazoa; phylum Chordata; class Actinopteri; order Argentiniformes; family Microstomatidae; genus Nansenia; species Nansenia antarctica. The sequence continues at coordinate 61,200,791 of NC_137674.1, read as the reverse complement.
CAAATGTGCAGGCTACCTCCAGAACGAACACCTCTCTAGATACTTCATTGACAACAACAACATCTGGTGTATTGGCAGACAAATGTGTAAAAGTGGCTGGGTTGATGCAAAGATGGGACATGGTGGGATTGACACAGGAATGTTTGTACATTATCACTGAGGTTGGAAAATGAGATATGTCCTTTACTATCAAGTCCACTATTCTATCATGACGTGCTATGTACATTCCCTTGTAAACATAACAGCCATTCAAGACTCTGTGACCTGTTCAGTGGTGTGATGCAAACAATGAGGAGCCTGAGTAGGAAACCAGATAGATAGGTTGAGTCTAGTGGGAAGGACTTGTAGTCTAGCTTTTACTGTGAATGTGACAATGTCCTCATTGAGCGCGCTGTTCTTGAAGAATGAATGAGAGACAGAGTGGTCAGCAGAGGGAAGACATGCACGTTTTCCCTGAAGCACACACACACACACACACACACACACACACACACACACACACACACACACACACACACACACTCCAGTAGCAACATTACCATCATACACACCACAGGCCTTCACACCAGTGAGAGCGGGTGTGATAATTCCTCTACTTCCTTTCAACAGGGGAGGAGTGAAGGCCATGGCATCGTCCTGTCATAAAAAATCAATGCCAGTTTATGAGGAAATCATCACTGTGGTTTCTTTTCCAAACTGCCGTCTAAGCTCCCCGCCTGCCCGTGGCTCACTAGAGGAGCGGGTCGGTGCGGTCACTGATAGCGCTAGCTGGCCGCCGCGGGATCGATAGCGCGTAGGCGAGCTGGGAGGGGATAAACAGAGGAGATAGCTCCGAGGCTAGCATTGATGTGTGATTAAAGTGAGGGAATCCCCCCACCGTCCTGGACTTCTGAGTGAGATCTCTGACGCTAGGCTAATTGGTCCAGGGAAAATCAATGGCATTGACTAGCGCGGCGCGGCGCGGCTCACAAAGCACTGTAGGGTATGGATATGCAGGATGATAGTGATAGATAGCATGCTGGTAGTAGCAGGGAGGAGGAGAGAAGCAGACTGATGCTAAGGCTATAGGATCGCAGATCACAGCTAGTCAATGATCACAGCCCCCACAAGCCTGTCAAAATGGATGCCCAGGCTTTGTTCTTTAGGGGTCTTGACACTCGGGTATTTATGTCTCTGAGATGCTGTTGGTATATGGAATAGGCCTGGTGACACTTCATTATTGTTGCTCAGTTATTCTCAGTTATTCTTCTCTGGCGTTCTGCATGACCGTGTTTCGAATGCAAAAAGGAGTCTTTGATGATGCGACATATCACAACAACATGTCATTTACGACAGCAGTCCCTCCCGGGCCGGCCCACTCAGCCCAATTAGGAGGACCTTGTATCAATCAGAAATCAAATCACGTCTCATCAAATTGCCCGTCTGGCTTTGATTCCCCTGGTGCCCTCCTCCCCAACACCCCCCCCCCCCCCCCCCACACACACACACACACCTACGCCCGCAGGGCACCACGGGACAGTGGAGGTAGTCCGACCCAATTAACACCGTAATGAGAAGGTCCCTGATCGCTCTGTAGCTCAATCCCTCGCTCTCCTCTCTGCACAGGGTTGAGAGAATTGGGTTGGGTGGCTCTGGCACAGGAGGTAGAGCCGGCTTCTAATGATCGCAAGGTCGGCAGATCGGAGGTTCGAACCCCAGCTGGCCACATGTCGAGGTGTCCTTGGGCAAGACGCTAAACCCCAAATTGCTCCAAATGAGCGGGCCGGTGCCTTGCATGGTAGCTTGCCACCATTGGTGTATGAATATATGTGTGAATGGGTGAATGAGAGGCCATTGTAAAGCGCTTTGGAATAAGGCGCTATATAAGTCAGTCCATTAGAGAAGCTTCCAGAATGTACAGAGCTGGTTGTGGATGCAGATTTTATGCAGATTCTGAAATACAGTACTTCTCGACTACTGCTCTTCCTATTATTTTCTCTACTTTTCTAATGAGTGTATCTACAGATTGGGTACTTGGTTACTAATTGCACAGCAGAATTGCTTTAGAAGAGGACGGTTGTTTGATGTATATGATAAACAGTGATGTATATGATAAACAGTGTTTGTTTATGATCTCAGACATATGTTCCTAGTGAGTCTCAGCATCTAATCAGTAATGTGGAACCATTTGATCATTCTATTCTTCTCTTCTCTTCTCTTCTCTTCTCTTCTCTTCTCTTCTCTTCTCTTCTCTTCTCTTCTCTTCTCTTCTCTTCTCTTCTCTTCTCTTCTCTTCTCTTCTCTTCTCTTCTCTTCTCTTCTCTTCTCTTCTCTTCTCTTCTCTTCTCTTCTCTTCTCTTCTCTTCTCTTCTCTTCTCTTCCCTTCTCTTCCTGTCTCACATCTACATCGATTTTTATTTTTGAGTTACCATATGATACAACAACAGATATATATTTGATCCCAGAGGTTACACAATGAAAAAAATAGAGATAACTCACATGACAAACACGCGTTCCAAGGTATCTGTGTATCTGTTTTGTCTTCTTTTCTTTCCAAGGGCGTTTGTCCCTGTGTGTTTGATGGGTTGCGATACTGGGAGTATAGATCCAGTGTGAGGATAAATAAAGCAGTTATCAGCCTCTGAAAGTGTGGACTGACTGACTGCACTGAACATTTTGTCTCATGAAAGCAGATGAGGTGTTTAAACAACCACAGGCGCTGTTAATTTGACTACTTGAGTCAACACAGCAGCGCCGGTGCCGTTAGCATGGTTGACGAGACACACCAGGAGAAGAAGGGAACATGTTCCAGTTAGAACAAAGAGTCTACAGAACCACCGCTGAGGGCACATCAATCGAACATAGAAATCTACCAGAGGAACCGAACACAGGCCTTTTGGGGGGGGGGGGGGTTTAACAAGGCAACTTGTTAAATATAAAATAAAATATGACACGTTCATCATGTTCTGCGTATGTGTCTGATAGTGAAGAGTCATCATATTGTACACTCATTGTCTTATGTTAGTTGATGCCACCTCGCCTGAAATCCCTGTGTTATACATCTTGGAATGATTCACTTTTTTATTTCTTTTTTTGTGGGGGATCCTCAAAAATATAGTGCCATCATGTCAGAAAATCAATCCGCTGCCCATTGCTTTCAGTGGCAAGTATGATGAGCACCTGTTTTGTTTCCTATGTGACTGGCTAAACCAGCTGGCTAGCTGACCAATCTATGCTAGTTTTCACATTCTGTGCTAATTGCACATCAACGGCGACCTCACCTGTGGTGAACACACCAACCAGGTGGTGAAAAAAGCACGACATCGCCTCTTTCAAGAGTTCAACTTATGGCGCTTCTCCATTGACCAGACCGGGACGGTACAGGACGGCACCCATTTGTATCTTACCCGTACCGTATTTTCAGAAATGCTTCTCCATTATACACAACCTGCCTCCCAGAATGCATTTCGCACCAGCCGGCAGCAGGGATTTTAAATCCTCCATTGGCTAAAAGCTGTAATTTTGGCTCTACAAGTGTTAATATGTCATTTTATGAAGTTTTAATATGTTTTCAGGTGAGAAGTAACCATATATATTCCCAAAATGTGTTGTTCTGTCTAAAGCTACAATACTGGGACCATTCGTGACTGGGCTACAGGCAGTCAAATACTAGGCGAACGTATGTGTAAGACACGAATAAACTTGGGTTTCATGCATTTCAAGTGGCATCTTTGTAATCATGACGACGTAGTCATGTCTAAGAATGCATTTCACCATGTAAATTCCCAATATAGTGAAAATACCACAGCTCATCCGTGATCTGACTTAGCTGGGGTGCTGCAGCTGATGTTTATTGCGAGCTTTCTGTCTCAAGGCTCTCAGACCATTGTAAACAACAGCTGTATGACGTGTCACTTATTCATCAAACCAATCAACGGTTGTAGCACGGATAGTACCTTTCGCGCCGAGTCAGGAAGGGTAGCTAAAATCAGTACGGGTACTACGGCCCGGTACGGGCCAGTTGGCAGTGGAGAAAGCAAAACAAAGTGGGAGCACGGGTTCTGGTATGGTACGGGACGGTAGTGGAGAAGAGCCATTAGGGCCTAAGATCCTAGGGGCCTTCTTCAGAGGCACTTTCAAGAGCATCCTGACGGGATGCATCACTGCCTGGTACGGGAACTGCACTGCCCAAAACTGCAAAGTGCTGCAAAGGGTAGTGCGGACAGCTGAGAAGATCAGCGGATGTGAGCTTCCCTCCATCCACGACACCTACAAGGACCGGTGTGTTAGAAAGGCCCTCAGGATTATTAGGGACCCCAGCCACCCCAATCAGAACCCTCGGACCCTCGGGCGTAAAAACTAAATAGCTATTTCTCCCAAGCAATCAGGCTCCTGGAGAAATACACTGAAAGAATACAAAAGTCTGCTACCCCCTAACACTATTGTGTTAGATTTTGTATCTGAATGCTGCAATGTCAGTGTTGAGGAACCAAAGCCAAAGAACTTTACTCTTGTGTACAGTAAAAGAGATTCGGATTCGGATTCGGATTTGGATGACCAAATAATAAACACAACACACTCAACTTCTAAACTCATTTTATTGTCATACAGTCATGCAATTAAGATATTTGCTGGAAAGAAATTAGAAAATCAGTTAGGGATGTATTGTTTTTGTTGAATAAAGTTCATATGTCCCATTGTAACCATGGTAACGTCTTTGACAGCACATATTTTAGCCGGGCTACTTTTTATCCTTCCCATAATTGCTGAGCTATCAGACAGAGATATCAGTCTGGACAAAGTCACGCTATCTGTGGTAAGACAACGACTGTTCGCTGTGATTACCTCCATGACTCATAGATACAACCCAGATCAGATAAGAGAAAAATATGACTATTCTACCATTTGAAAATGTGGATTCGGTGATATATAAATGGAAGTGACTTTGACTGAGAGGTATTGTATGTACATAAAGCCAGAGTAAGGAACAGACTGAAGCAGACAGACAGTAATATACTATACTGTGATTAGGTCGAGAGGCAGCATGTTGACCATGACCCTGCTCCGTTGCCATGGGGGCAAACTGTGTTATGTGCCAGTTTATGACCACTTCCTGTGTGTGCGTCTGGAGAGAAGAGGAGAGGTGTGTGTGTGTTCGTGTGTGCGTGTGTGTGTGTGAGAGAGACAGAGAGAGAGAGAGAGAGAGAGAGAGAGAGAGAGAGAGAGAGAGAGAGAGAGAGAGAGAGAGAGAGAGAGAGAGAGAGGGAGGGGGACACAGAACAGGCCACCATTGTGGCTGTATCACTCTATTAACTGAGGGGGAGGAAAACAGCCTCGACCACTCATTCATCATCCACCATGAGAAAGACAATACACTCAGCTCACTTCCCGCTCCGGATAAGAAATGCTGTTTAGATATAGAGTGCGCGTGTGTGTGTCTGTGAGAGACAGAGAGGGAGAGAGAGAGAGAGAGAGTGAGGGAGAGAGAGAGAGAGAGTGAGGGAGAGAGAGAGAAAGAGAAAGAGGGACGGAGAGAGAGAGAGAGAGAGAGAGAGAGAGAGAGAGAGAGAGAGAGAGAGAGAGAGAGAGAGGGACGGAGAGAGTGGTGGTGTCAGGGGAGGAGAAGCTACAACTGGTCATTTTACCACCAGCTCGCTTTCATCCACTCAGTGCTGTTGTGCTATGGTGTTAAGTGATAGGTGACATCTCACAGATCCAATGTTGAATCATGCGTGTGTGTGTGTGTGTGTGTGTGACTGAATAAAACTACAGCCGAACCCTAACTGGAAATATAATCAAATTTCTCTGTTACACTTACTATGGGTATGTTCTGTTCTTATTTAATCTAAGAGGCTTTACTGCTATTGTGTAAACAGGCAATAAAGTAGACCAATAATTCTCCAACAGATATAATAAAGTCATATTGTGTGTCTACACACATTCAGGCATTCAGTTCTAGTCAAACCCTTATTGAGGAAGTCATCTCTTGAAGTCATCATCTCTTTCTGCGTTAGTTGTAGCGGCACTATATCATGAATGCAGCCAGTGGGCTCTATCATCAGCAAAACGGACGCAAGTCCAAACGCAGACGTATTGGCAATATGTGACAGCGGCTGGTGAAAGGGGGAACAAGTCGGCAACCAAAAAAAGTGTTCTGACTTTTATTTAGAAAAACGGAAATACATTTCAATGTTGTTGAAAATCACAACACACAGTAGCAAGTCAAGCCAAAATATTGCAATGCAATGGATTCATTTACATTTAAATTTTTGGCATTTAGCAGACGCCTTATTCCAAAGCGACTTTCGGGGCATAATCCCCACTACTCTACACTAAGTAGGTAGTAGTGGGGATTACTCACCGAATCCATTGCATTGCAATGTGAATGAATGAATGAATGAATGAATGGTCTTTATTGTCATTAATACAGTACAGGTACCATACAACGAAATTTAGGAGGGGGGGCTCCCCTGGTGCTTGGAAAAAAGACTAAAAAACAAGCATTGCAATGTTTTGGCTTGACTAGCGAGTGTCATTGATGACTAGTGACTAATGACTAGTCATCAAACACAAGCTTAAGAAAAGTAACACAATCAAGGTACAGTGTGAAGGAAGTATTATCAAATCTAAATCAAGTGTCAAATACCTGGGGGTCTCTCGACCAATCTGTCTCTGGGGAGGAAATTGCAGCTACAGTTTTATCTAAAATCGCAAAGAAGCTAAAGTTTTTATATCGCTATACTCGTTTGATGAATTTTAAGGTTAAAAAACGTTTAGTAGCAGCATTAATCCAGTGTCAGTTTGATTATGCATGCTCCGCATGGTATAGCGGACTTTCCCAAAAACTTAAGAACAAAATGCAGGTAGCACAGAATAATGTCATTAGATATATACTTAATGCTCCTCCCAGGACACACATAGGACCCATAGAAATGAAAGAAGTTGGTCTGTTACCTGTAGAAGATTGAGTAACTAAAACTCAACCATATGTTTGATATAGTTCATAACCGGGCCCCTGAATATATGAATTGTAACATAGATATGGAGAGAAGTATACATGATTATAATACAAGAGGAAGTATTATGTCATGCAGTGTTCCTCTTGTCAAAGGTAAAACAGTAAGAAGCTCCTTTTTCTATACTGGGATTTCTTTATGGAACCATCTGCCTCTGCATATTAAGCAAAGCCAAAACAAAGCCATCTTTAAGTCTATCTTCAAGTCATATTTATGGAGAGAACTAATGGCTCACCCTTAAGAAAGGGAGGGTGATTCTGAGTTGTTTTGTTTCACTTTATGTTTCCATGTTCTGTGTTTTAATGTGTGTTTTTTATGCTGTGTTTTTATGCAGTTTTTATGCTGTTTATACTGTGTGATGTTTTGTTTTATTTCACTTTATGTTTCCATCGAGGACCACTTTGGAAATAAGTGTTTTAAATAATGCTTTTAAGTGCTATCCTCTGGACATTACTTAGTGTCATGATGCTATGTAAATTCCTAATAAAAATCAAATCAATCAAATCAGAGTAGTGTGTCATTGATTTTCCACAACATTGAAATGTATTTACATTTTTCTGAATAAAAATCAGAACATTTTGATTGGTTGCCGACTTGTTCCGGGTTTCACCAGCTACCGTAACATATTTTGACTTGACTAGCAAGAGTGTCCTTGATTTTCAACAATTTAATTTTTTCTGAATAAAAGTCTGAAGATTTGCTCGGTTGCCGACTTGTTCCCGCTTTCACCAGCTGCCGTCACATTTGTGTCGGCGGTAAAAGGTGAAAATACCACTGCGCTGTAGTACTGTCTCGTCTGCGCTCAGGTGGGTGGGGTAGCAGTAAAAGAGGCATGTTGATGACAATAAGCAGGCCAAGTGCCAACATTCTGGCCTTAAAAATAGCACTGATATTTCAAATGCAACCCCAAGGGCACCGCTGGTGACCCCGACAGAACCCGCGTTTGTGCCAAGACTGTTTTTTACGCCATTAAAATAGAGCTCAAAGTGTTGCTGTTCATGCAGTTTTCATGTTTAAGGGGAGCTCTGGGGAATGTGACAGAGACAGAAAAATCATACAGTATAATTAGATTAAATGATTTCATTCTATTTTTAATTATTTAAAAATAGAATGAAATCAACTCTCTTGCGGAATCCTAATTGATGATATAATCATATTTTTTCTTTGATACGGTTAGGATTACAATGCTGCCTTATTGTGTATTATCAATGTAGGCATAGTGTTGGTGCAGTGAGAGAGAGAGTGTCTGTGTGTGTGTGTGTGTGTGTGTGTGTGTGTGTGTGTGTGTGTGTGTGTGTGCGTGTGTGTGTGTGCGTGTGTGTGTGTGTGTGTGTGTGTTGTTGAGGAATGATCTGACAGGCCGTCGGCAGGACGAGAACACACTCCATCTCATGACCTTCGCGGGTGCTAATGTGGTTGCCATGGCAGCCGGGCATGATGCTTTTGACAGGTCTGATATGCCCTTGATAGAAACGGCGCTGCAGGCAACATATCACACATACATGCATACGTATGCACGCGTCAGTGCACACACACACACACGCGCGCGCACGCGCACACACACACGTGCACACACACGCGCACACACACACACACGCACACACACACACACACGCACACACACACACACACACACACACAAAACACTTCTCCTTAACCTATATAGCATCCATTTATGGTTCCTTCCCTTTTGACCTCTCCTTCAACCTGCTCTTATGGTCGAAGTTCAAGGATGGTCGGAACCCCCCCCCCCCCCCCCAGAAGTGACTTTATCTCGTAGAGATACTGTACTACTGAACCATGACTAGATATCTCACACTAGATATATCAAATTGTGTATAGCAGCATAGAAAGATATCCTGCACCACAAATATATTTAGTGAGTTTCTTCAGATCTGGCCCATCTTTTATCTGTCTTCACGGTGGGACCGGGAGTGCATCTCACTGACGTTGACAAAGAGCGGTGGCTGTTTTCTTGCCGCCCGTCGTTCCTCTCCACCCACGAGTCTCTTCATCAAGCCTCCGGTCAACAACGTGGCAGGGAATCCGTCAACTTCCCCGTTGGGCGATTATGATGTCATCACTGTGAGCCATCTCCCGGGGATGTTGTGTGCCTTGCGGAGTTTAAGACCCGGCAGAGCCGCAGCCGGGGGCAGGTCTCAGTTCTTCACCTGTTTTGAGAAGACACACCCACAGCCATATGCCACCACAACCTGTGTGTATGTGGATGTTTTCAGTGTGTGTGTCCTCAATACTGTTATCATGCTAGCAGTGATGGTAAGTGACAGGTAGGTAGCACCACCTTTGGTAGCTCTGGTAATCCTGAACTGGGATCAGTTTACACTCTCCCCTATAGTCAGGGACTACAGATGGAAATTAGCTCATGAGCATAGCTGCCAAGTCTCACGCAATCGCCGTGAGACTCACGCATTTCAACCAGTTCTCACGCTCTCACGCCGCATCTCTATTTCTCACGGCGAGAAATAACAATTGTTTTACGGGACTTTTATTTTTGAAATTCCTTGAAAGAAAGCTACCGGACATGAGTTTCGTGGCATCTTTCTGCACGCGCGTTAACTTGAGTCTGCAATCGAAGCGGCAGGCGAGCGCTGATGGAAGAACCTGTGTTCACGCGAGCTGCAAGAACGTAGCAAGCAGTGGTTGCCAGATTGGGCTACTTTTGGTCACACTGGACCTGGCAACCACTGCTTGCTACGTTCTTGCAGCTCGCGTGAACACAGGTTCTTCCATCAGCGCTCGCCTGCCGCTTCGATTGCAGACTCAAGTTAACGCGCGTGCAGAAAGATGCCACGGCAGCTTTTAGACCGGTTGGGCTGGACATTGTCAATTCCGTCTGGCAACCGTGGTAGCAAATTATGTGCACACATTACAACATCGTATCTGGTAGCCTACTGGACTGGGTTGCACCAATTTGCGTAAGTCATTATAAATGCAGGCATTTAGTAGTTACTATCCCCTAGTTGTTACTAGCAAGTTTCAAACTAGTTGTTTACTAATTTCGGTTGCACCACGCCAATCTTTTGTCAATCTTAGCTAGTAAATACTCAGTTTTTTTTGGTAACTGTTTTTTGTTTGTCTACTGTAACATAACCAGGTACATTAATAATAATAATAATTAATAATAATTACAATTTACAATACAAATACAACAATTGGGGGTCCCTCCAAAAAAATTGGGCGCGCTGCGCTCGCACAAGATCAACCACCAAAGCCCTCATTCTGACCCAGGAAAAACCCTGGTATGTACTGTATAACATGATAGCCATCTATGAGCAATGCACTGTATATAAGATGATGACCAAGGGTCTTTCTGCTGCTGACCAAGGGGCTGAGTCCTGTTGATGGGGCCCATTTTTCTTTTAGAGTCTGTAGGCTACTGTATTTGTTTATTAAGATTTCATAAATATGATATATTGTCTGAATTTTTTTCTTGTTTTATAAAATGTTAATTATTTTCATTTCTTGTGCTGGTTTATTATGAACAACATGTAAAATTGCAGGAAACTAGCACAAATAATTGGGTGGGAGAGAGGGGCCGCCACTGCCAAAACGTGCACAGTTTTGGGTCGCTCCACCGCCAAAAAATCTCACTCCAAACTTTTGGTGAAACTTGGCAGCCCTGCTCATGAGCTAACTCTGGCGCATTTACATTCCACATTGATGTGGAAACTGATTTGTTGATTAATGTGTACTGTCCCTGGTAAATAAATAAATAAAATAAATATCCCAACCTGCCGCATTCTAAGCAAAAACAACAGTTAGGTCTTCTGACTGTAGTCAGAAGTAGTCTTCAGTAGTAGTCTTCAGCTGTAATGCAAACACAAAGTAGCATCACTTTATATCTATCTCTCCAGCTCAGTTGATCAGTTGTTTTCCTGGCAATGCACACTTGAATTGCCAATTTCATCAATTACTGTTTTCATTGATGTAAATTGAAGGCTGGTGTGTGTGTGTGTGTGTGTGCATGTGCGTGTGTGTGTGGGTGCGTGCGTGTGTGTGTGGGTGCGTGTGTGTGTGGGTGCGTGCGTGCGTGTGTGTGTGTGTGTGTGTGTTCAGCTCTCCCTCTAGCTAGCTGAATGGGTGAAGATCTTCTGCTTACCCCGGCAGTTCGGGTGAAATGACGAGACTTGACACAATTCGGTTTGCTTTTCCTTCTTCCTTCATTAACAGATTGTAAAACTGACAAAACACATCGATCTATTAGTACATGTAAATAACCAACAGTGAACGAACTAACAGAAAAGATTTAACAAAATACACAATCATTCAGAGCTCCACTTACCAACTCCCATCTCTCTCTATAACTGACCTTCCGTTTCCCCTGCCACCCAGATTACGCTCATTAAGCCCGCCCCCATTTCTATCTAAGCCAATCACTCTCCGCATGCATACTTTTAGCCAATCAAAATCAAACAAAATAAAATAAACTCCAAATGAAAATCCTCCCATGAATTAGCCAAACACCTCCCACTTGGTCCATTGGTCCTTTATACCGAGATGGACCACAACTTTCCCTCTCTTCAATAAAGTTATTTTTACTGCTCCTCCACGGGAAGCAGCACGACCACCCGCCTAACGTCTCGGTCGAGCGTTGGGAAGAGATCGCGGCCTTCGCTCCTTCTTCGTCCTGAAGCCCCCACTCCTGGAGCAGGCTGGCTTAGGCAAGCCCTCACTCTCACGTCCCGAACCAGCCCCTTTTCGTCTGGCCTCGCTTCCACCACCCGCCCCAGGCGGAATTGCCCCCTTAGGGCATTTTGGTCAGCCAACCAGACCACGTCTCCCACGGCCACATTTCGGGCTTCTCTGTGCCACTTGGTGCGGATGAAAAGTCCGGGCCCAGCCAGTTGACTCCACTGTCGCCAAAACCGTCCCACTTCTTCCTGGACGCCGAGGCTAACTCCGCTTCTTGTCTCCCTCGGGCGAGTAGCCTCCCACTTTGCGTCTTCTGGAGCCCTCCTGCAAAACAACCACTGCCTAACAGCTCGCCGGACCCACCCAACTACCCGAATGAGCCTGCCTATTTCACTGAAGCGTTCTGGCTCAATCAGATCCATGAGAGCAGCGCCCCAGAGCCTCTCCCTCTCATGCTCGGGGTCCCTGGAACTCCCAACCGGTGTGGATGTCCCCTTTGCATTTGCTTCCTCCTCAATGGCGCATTTCGGGTCCAGCCCCTTCCTCGCCTGAGCGCGTGTTACAGCTGCAGTGAACGCTTTCCGTTGCAGCATGCTCACGCTGTCTCGAGCACTTGCAGCCACATCCGCCGCGGATTTCATGGGCCACTTCTCCACTGCCCACGCCAGGAACTCCGGACCATTCTGCCAGGTCGAGCCTTCTCCCAAGCTTTCCGGCGGGCAGCCTCGTGTGACGAGGTCTGAGACATTTAGATCTCCGGGGATCCACCACCAGTCGTCAGTAGGTCCAGCCCTTTGGATCTCTCCGATCCTGTTCGCGTAGAATGTTTGGTAGCCGTAGCTTTCCTTTTGAATGGCCCCCAGGACGGTCTGGCTGTTCACGAAATGAAACCATCTCTCCACGCCCAGTCGACCTTGCTTCTCCCAGAAGTCCTTAAGCCTGGATGCGATTACGGCCCCACACAGTTCGGATTTAACGACATCCCCCTTCTGAGTTATCGGCGTCAATTTGGCTTTTGACTCGACCAGCCTTACAGCCACTCCCCTGGATGTTTCCCACCTCAGGTAGAGGACGGCACCGAACGCATTATCCCATCTCCTGAAAGGCCTTTCTGACCAGGATGGCACCTTTTTCCTTCACCGGGGTGGCCAAACCCACGGAATCATACAGGCCCGCCACCTGGCTCAATAGCTCCCTTCTCGTTAGGGGGCTCGGCGTTCCTTCCTCAATTTCTTCTTCTGAGAGATTGGTTTCTGTCCTCACCTTCAGTTTCTTTTTGGAGAAGTTGATGGAAACCATAAGGAACAACTTATCCCCTTCTGCATGGTACCCGACTCCAAGTGCTTTGTTGTCTTCCTCGCTCAGCTGATTAGGCAGCACCAACACCTCTGATTCTGGCTCCATATTGGCCTTCGTTTTTGCAGGCTGGCTTTCTTTGCTCCTCCCACTTTGACCTGACTGGATCCATGGTTTTAGAGCGAAACCTCCAGCGTTAAGTGTCCTTTCGATTCCCTCCGTGATGCTCTTCAGCTGTCTCCTGTCGTTATGAGACGTTAGAATGTCGTCTGCATAGGTGTCCTCCTCAAGCGCTCTCCGCTCTTCTTTTAGGTGGGCGAACTCTGGCAGCCTTGCCGTCTCCCTCATGGCCAGCTGGGCGATGCATCCGGCTGGCTTGTCCCCGATGTTGACGCGGGTAATTGCGTAGGTTTTGATCTTCTTTTCCTCTGCGAGAGTCATCTCTTTCCCGCCCGGCTGACAATTTCCGCAGCGACACCCTCCGCATTTTGGCTCGCACGCGGCGCCGATGCTATCCCAGCTTCACCACTCGAGGACCTCTTTGCTGCTTGCAGCTGTTCTCCCGGTCTTTTCATGACCTTGCGGCTTCTGGTCTCCATCCTCTTCTTTGGCGCTGGGCGTCTTGCAGGGGATCTCCTCAAATCTTACTGCCTCCGTTCTCAGAGAACGCGCAAAGTGCGTCTGGGAGTTGTGTGCGGATCTTTCCCAACTTTCAAACAGGTCTGGGTGCGTTCCTCCCACGGTCTTCCCCAGAGGCCCGTCCCACAGCACTAAGTCTCCCGTCCTTCTTATCCACCGTGGAGCGAGTCGTCCCTCTCGGTGGCTGATCAAGAGCTCGATTTCCTCAGGTCGGACCAGCTCTTTCTTCTCGACCCCAGGGAAGAACTTACAGAGTCGCTCTGGACTGATGACCTTGTCTGCACGAGCGATTGTGTCGAGCCCGTAGCATAGCATCTCGTGGGGACTCCATCTGTTGTTGCTCCACGCCCTGACCTTTAGCAGGTACTTGTTAGTCTTGTTAGTCTTGAGTTTGATCTTGGAGATGGCTCCAGTGCGGTTGCCTCCATATGTGGCGCTCTCCAGCCCTGCCTCCCGGGCTTGTTCCCATGCCTCCCGCTGAGCCTCCAGTAGCTTGGCGCGCTCTTGAGCGGCTATTTCTGCTGCCTTCAGCTCAATCACGGCCGCCTTCTACCTTGCATCAGCGATCTCTCCTTCGGCCTCCAATTTCACTTTCGCTGTCTCTTTCTCAATCTCGGCCACGCTATCAGCTGACCTCAGTCTTGCCTCAGCGGCTTTCCTTTCCAGCTTGGCAATAGCTTCTTTATTTTCTCTATCTGTCGCTCGATCTTTGGCCTCTTCTTCGGCGAGAGCGTCTGCCCTTTTCCTCTCATCTTCGGCGAGAGCGTCTGCCCTTTTCCTCTCATCTTCGGCGAGAGCGTCTGCCCTTTTCCTCTCATCTTCGGCGAGAGCGTCTGCCCTTTTCCTCTCATCTTCGGCGAGAGCGTCGGTGGCCATTTGCTTTGCTGCGGCGGCCTTGTCGGCCATTTTGTCAGTATTTTCCTTCTCAATTCTTCCAAACTCAGTCACATACTTTTCCCAAAGTTCATCCCTTTTGTCCTCCAGCTCCTCTAGCGACTTTCTCGTGTTGCACGCCTCAACTACAGGGATCCACTCCCCCCAGCTTGATAGCAGACTTCGCGCTTTGATGATGAGGTTCTCTGTGAGTGTGCTTCGTTCTTTACAAACGTCATGGGTTGCCTCTTCTAGACTGATCCTCTTCGCGCCTTCGTGACTCCGTTCTGCTCGTCTAATTGTGGATGAAAGTTCGATTTCCGCGAACCTTTTCCACATGTTGGCCTTTATGACGTGACCGACCTGTTCAACCTTCTGAGCTCTCTCCTCAGCGGCATTGGTGATGTCTTGAAGAAGCTGACTGTCACCTGTCTCAGGTTCCTGACTTGCTTTGGCCCGCAAACCTTCCTCATAATTGTCATTTGCAGAGTTTAGGTCTTTCGCGTTTGACAGGAGCGCCATCCACTCGCGTTTCATGTCATTTTCGCCCATTAATGCCACTGACCTGATGATATGGCGATATCCTCTCTCAAAAGTGACTGCCAATTTTTCCCTTTCAATCTTCAGTGCCTCCATTTTGCCTGTGACTCAGAAATAAACTGTGTGTACCTGTTTCGTCTTTCTATCTTATATCTTCAGCCCTCTCTGACTCCCTGAGCTGATTTGCACTGGTCCCTGCACTTCCTTAACTAGTCTTCGGCAACGGAACCAGGTTCACCGTGGGGTCATCCCAGGGATACTGCTAAAAATAAAATAATAAAGTGGGAGAGGATTTTCCTCCCCCCGACGACTTTCCTCCCCCCGACCCAGGTACACACAAACCTATTTTAATGCAAACAGTCAATAGAGTCACAGAGAATGAGTGCTGGGTGTGGGTAGCTCTCTGAATAGCTGCTATTAGCTCACAATTCCTTTCTTGGTGGGTCTTGTAGGTTAGCCTAGCTAGCTGTGGATTATTGCAGTTGGGTTAGCCAGCTGAAGCTAGCAGTGGATTCTTGCAGTTGGGCTAGCCAGCTGAAGCTAGCCGTGGATTATTTCACTCCTTACCTGCCTAGCTAGCTGTAGCTTTGAGTGCTATAAGCTCTACCGCGCGCCTGTTGCGCTATTGCGACAACAGGGCTAACGCTAGCTTAGTTCGCTAATGCTACGCTAGCTAGCAAGTGGCTAGTTAGCTACAGTTGCGGGCGCCAGGGCTCCGTTGCCGGCTGGCGGCTGCGTCACTAACCTGACCAGGTTTTAGCTTGCTCTCATCTCCGGTGAATGGATCCTTGTCCTCCCGGAGCTCCTGTTGCGTCCAACCGTGCTTGTTTTTCTTAGCTAGCTGACGGTCCGTCCTCCTGGGGTCGTCAGCGGGTGTTTTACAATTGTTCAGCTCTCCCCCTAGCTAGCTGAATGGGTGAAGATCTTCTGCTTACCCCGGCAGTTCGGGTGAAATGACGAGACTTGACACAATTCGGTTTGCTTTTCCTTCTTCCTTCATTAACAGATTGTAAAACTGACAAAACACATCGATCTATTAGTACATGTAAATAACCAACAGTGAACGAACTAACAGAAAAGATTTAACAAAATACACAATCATTCAGAGCTCCACTTACCAACTCCCATCTCTCTCTATAACTGACCTTCCGTTTCCCCTGCCACCCAGATTACGCTCATTAAGCCCGCCCCCATTTCTATCTAAGCCAATCACTCTCCGCATGCATACTTTTAGCCAATCAAATTCAAACAAAATAAAATAAACTCCAAATGAAAATCCTCCCATGAATTAGCTAAACAGTGTGTGTGTGTGTATGCGTGTGTTCGAGTGTGTGTGTGTGTCTGTGTGCGTGCGCGTGTGTGTGTGCTCTATGGGCGATGGTGATTTAGAGTGATGGGAGTCTCATCGTCCCCCCTGCTCTCCAGCCCTTTAATTGCCATAATTAGGGGATTACACTAGAAACTAGCTCTCTTGTCACTCCTGGGCTACGCCGAGACCTGATTGCGGAGAGCGCCTCTCGGGTCGACACCGATGTAGCGCTGCACCGCCAAGGAGGACAACACAGATAAGCCTAACTAGAGGGAAGCCCTCACTCTGACAAGACCAAATTAACCCAACGACAAGAAGTGGCTGCTATCTCTATAGCATGCCCTTCTCATTCTGTTTCTTCTCTCTTTCTTTCTCTCTGTCTCTTTTTCTTTATGTTGTTCCTCTTTCTTCTCTCTTTCTCTGTATAGTCCTCAGTCTCTCTCTCTCTCTCTCTCTCTCTCTCTCTCTCTCTCTCTCCCTCTCTCTCTCTCTCATTTCTATCACTCCCCCCCTCTCCCACAGCCAAAAATCATATTTGAACAGTTGTCAACATTGTATACATACATACTGTACATCATAATAAGAAAAGAAAGGAAAAAATTATAACAGATCAGCAAACAAGATCTACTGTTCATTCAGAGTTAATTGTATTAAGTGCTTTTTTATCGTTTTCTTGAAAGTGCATCTAGAATTAGTTTTACTAACCTTACTAACATAAGGTAAAGAGTTCCATCCTCTAGTGACTGTAAATTATAGTAGATTTGTAACGTCCTCGACCAATCGGCCCATAGTGGCCGCTGTTTCACACCTGTCGCGGATATGATGACCACCTCTGACCACTTGGGATTGAACTTATCCATGTACGGTAAAACATTGGCAAAAAATATCAACAAACTCAAAAACATATCTGATCATGAAAAGGGAAACTTCCATATACATAGATGTAGTGTGCCCATATGACACCAGATGCCACAAAAGGGGGATTTAGCCATGCTAGCCATGTACAGGTATGGCTGCAGACAGATGCTTGTCTCCCCTTCTCCCTCTCTCCAATTCCTCCTCTCCTCTTCTCATTACTGTGTAGTAGCCCGAGGCAGCTCACCTACAGGTTAGAGTTGCCTCACTGCAGGCTTTAATCATAACCTCAGGCTGACTAAACGCCATGTTTAAAACTCACACGCTCTTTGTTCTCATACAGTATTACCTAGCTGCCCCTGAGGCTCGGATCAACTCCTCACACATGATGTCAGAGTTTCAACCCTTAGATCAGATCACTAGCCCTCACCTTACGTCCTTCTACTGAGAGGAGACAGAGAGAGGAGAGGGAGGGAAATACCTGAGGCCTTGTGTTTTCTAATTAGGAACAGCAAATAACTTAATATTTATGTTTGCTTTTCGGTCTAGTTCAAATGGGATTGTTAGTTCTCACAACAGGCGGTCAACGACACACAAAGCCCTTGATCTGGCCTTGATGGTGGATTCCTAGATGTATCATTGGGGTTTAAGTTAGTTCTCACGCCACAGGTTGACTAGACACTGCCTTTCAACATGTCCAAACAGCCAATAAAGGATCTCGGTGAGTGACAAGTTCATCTCAGGCCTACCTCTCTGTGTTCCCTCCTCCCACTCTCCCTCCATCTTTGTCTACAAGATCTTTTGTTGCGCTTGTTAGCCGAGCAGTCACTCAGCCCATGCCAATTAGAGTCACACACACACATGCATGCACAAACACACACACGCATACACGCTTAGTTACACATACTCATGCACAAACACACGCGCTTGTAAGCACACAAACACACAAACACACACACACACACACACACACGCACAAACACACTGATTAGAGAGTGGTGAAATGTTAATAGGTGAGGTCTCTCATAGCCTAGGTAAACAGGAACGGGGTGTGTTATATCAGACGGGGTCACACAGCCATTTAAACCCAGGGTCTCCCTCTCTGTACTCAGCTAAGCACTGGTCTTAGCTCTGCCACCGGATACACTAGCTACCAGTTTACACACTGTGCCTGGTGCTCTACTTACCTGGTTTTTACATCATCATTCCCTAATGATTACAATCCAATGTCTATGGCTGAAATGAATTGAAAAGTGTCTCTAAGTACAGTAACAGGTGGTCAGAATCTGAAAGTAAACTTGTTTACCATTGCATAGTAAATACCAGATAAATACAGTGAGAACTGCAATAGGACTGTAAACGGCAGGCTGACTTGTTTGTTCAGATGAGGGCTCAGATGACAATCCTCTGAGTACGTGTTTGTGTATGTGTTTATCACACTCCTACCCATAGCACTGTGGTTTACAAGGAGTATTCACTGGCATGAGTGTCTGTAATCTCTGGCCCACAGTGTCAAACTCCAGACTAAACAAAGAAACATCTCAATCCAGACTTAGTTTGAATGCCATTTAGTCCTCAACCATGTTGGCTAGAAGATGATAGTCTTTGAATGCTACACATGCAAGGGTCGGGAGAGGGGGGTGTCGGGGCTATGGACAGACAGACACAGCTCTCTGTAGAGAGTCAAGGATATGACTCTCTATGGAGAGCTGTGGCTGTCTGTCCGTAGTCCCCCCCCCCCTCCCCCCCGCCCTCCGACCCTTGCTTGCTACTTCTCCACTTTGGGCTTGTCCAATCTCATCCAGAGAGTACTGGATGTCATCTAGCCTTCCCCCAATGAGCCTCTCCCTCAGTCCACATTTAGCTGCTCTCCCTCAATAGTCTTAGATACCCAGACTACTGTATAGCCAGGCTGTACTGTATGTCACTCCTCGTGCTTTTCTGCCCCATATCCATGACTGAATGACAGCAGCTGATCTCTGCAGCCAGAGTAACATAAATCTGTGTATGTGTGTTACTTTTGGCACTAGTGGACGACCAGGAATAGACAGCCGGTTACTGTACAGTATATGTGTGTATGTGTTACCAACCTGATATATTGGGGGTATCACCAACTTAAAGAAGCCATAGTAGAAGCTGCCATAACATGTTTTACATTGCCTCAGAATGCACCTGTTAATGCATCTCTCTCTCTTGCTTTCTCCGTCCTTTGCCTCTCCCGTGTGTGTGTGTTTGTGTGTGTGTGTGTGTGTGTGTGTGTGTGTGTGTGTGTATGCGTGTGTGTGTGTGTGTGTGTGAGTGTTTGTGTCTGTGTTTGTGTCTGTGGCTGTGTGTGTGTGTGTGTGTGTCTGTGTCTGTGTCTGTGTCTGTGTCTTTGTCTGCGTCTTTGTCTGTGTCTGTGTCTGTGTCTGTGTCTGTGTCTGTGTCTGTGTATGAGTCATCACAGAAGTACAGTGAGGTCTTTAAGTGACGAATCAGACTCTGGTGACAGAGGGAGTGACGAATTTAAGTGACGAATCAGACTCCCTCTCTCAGTGGAATGGTCATCAAACTGCTCTGCTGACAGTGACAAATGTTGTCTTCGTCTTTGATGTCAAAAATAAATATAAGTAAATACAAACTAGAAAATCAGGATGCAAGTCCATACTTGCCTTTGCCCGGGCACAGACTGGCACAATGTAATGAATACATCCTGACCTGGCTTTAAAGCTGTGGAGGCTGGTGACTTGAAATTGCAGAGGATGGGAGACTCGATAGATGCACAGACCAATTATTTGAACCTAAAATGTTTAATAAAGATATTTCTAGCTAAATATGATGGGGAACGGGACTTAAGGGGAATGGCAGTGTACAAGATCATAGGTGGATGATGTTGGAGAACAGCCCAACTCTTCCACTCAGGGCAGGATAGGATTATACTGTGAATAATATTATTATACTTAATACTACTACGTAGTAAGAACAGTATTGTTATTGGTGATATACTTCTTATTATTCTTTTCCCAGCTTTGGTCAAATAGCTCAAAAAGTCCCTGACCAAAAATGCTATAAATGTGCATGCCACAACTAGAGAGCATCAGTAACTATGGCAGAAAAAATGACCATGATTAGACCATAGGTGGCGCTATAATAACCAAAAGTAAACCAAAAGTAAAAAGTAAAAGTTGGATGAAAATGTATGAAACTTGGTACATACTATATGTGTCTTTCTTCATGGGGAACATATTTGCCCTAAAATCTACATTTTCAAATGCTCTGAGAATTTGCCCTGCTACGTCAATATTTATGGCAGTCGACAGGCTGATAGAGGGCACTACAATGTGTTACTATGTCGAACCATTTGAAAATATCTAAAAAAATAAGGACATTACAGATGTTTGAATTTTTCAACACATCTGTGACGTAATTACGCTTCATTTGGCGTGGGAACAACACGTGCCCACCCTCCTCCATCTTTTATGAATATGAGAGGACAGGTCGCAATTAGCTAGCTATGTTTTCTATCCAGCCTTTTCATTTTGAACCCGAGCGCAGCGAGGAGGACAGCAGAGAAGACATTACACAAAATGTTGATCAAAATGAAGACGATCCAAGAGGTGAGGAGGCGCGAGTGGGACATAATTGCTAATTCATTCACTAACCTTGTCATTGCCTCTATGCCAGTGGTTCCCAACCTATGGGCCGCGGTCCACTGGTGGTCCGCGAGAGTACTGCAAGTGGGCCGCCAAATCATGGGCAAAAAAAATGTTTTATTGACGTTTTTTTGTTACAAAAACGTTTTAATTTTAAAAAGATAATAAATCTTGGATTGAACAGCCTTGATCGTATTGTGTGTGGTGTGCGCCGATATTTCCATCCGAAAAGAAGAAGTCAGCTCGCTTCTTGATTGGCTACATTCCATCCCGGACTCGCGAACAGGGTTGCCAGATGGGATCGACAGTTTCCACCCTAACCACAGTCTAAAACCGCTTATTCCACCCAAAAAAACCGAGCCCATCTGGCAACCCTAGTCGGGAGTCGGGAGTTGCCCACACACATAAGGATGTTTGAATGAATGAATGGTCTTTATTGTCATTGCTATAGTACAGGTACCAAACAACGAAATTTAGGAGGGGTGGCTCCCCCGGTGCTAGGAAAGAAAAAAAAACTAAAAAACACAAGAAGGGAAGGAGCTGGTTTACATAAATAAAGGCTATGTACACTATCCACTATACTATACTGTACAGATAGACGACTAGGGTTGTCATATTGCACATAGGGCCGGTTTCAGAGACAAGGCTTAAGCCTAGTCCTGGACTAAATCACACTTTCAATGTAAAATCTCCATTGAAGATGTTTTTTAGTCTAGGACTAGGCTTAAGCCTTGTCTGTGAAACCGGCCCATAGTGTTATTGCACATTCATTTGAGTGTCGCAGTTTGCAGGCTAGAAATGTACATATTTGTGCCTCAGCACTACACCTGATTTTTTTTCAGTCCAGCAGCTGCCATCAATCCGTCCAGACTGTCCAGGGCCCAGAACCTAGGTCTTTGCTGTGTTCAGGGCCTGGATGGCCCTGGGGTAGAAGCTGTTCTTCAGTCTGTTTGTCCTTGCGGCCATGGTTGTTCAGCTCTCCCTCTAGTTAGCTGAATGGTGAATTTTCTGCTTGCTCCGGCAGTACGGGTGAAATGATGAGATCTGACACAATTCGGTTTGATTTCCTTCTTCCTCTATTAAACAGATTGTAAAACTGAACACAACACATTGATATTAGTACATGTAAATAATTAACAGTGAACAAACTAACAGAAAAGATTTAACAAACTACACAATCATACAGAACTCAACTTACCAACTCCCATCTCTCTGTACAACTGATCTCCCGTCTCCCCTGTCTCTCAGAACACACTCATTAAGCCCGCCCCCATTTCTATCTAACCAATCACTCCACTCATGCATACTTTTAACCAATCACAATCAACAAATAAAATAACCCCCAAATGAACCCTCCCATGGATTAGCCAAACACCTCCCACTTGGTCCATTGGTCCTTTATAACTAAATGGACCACAACTTTCCCTCTCTTCAATACAGTCATTTTTACTGCTCCTCCACGGGAAACAGCACGACCACCCGCCTGACGTCTCGGTCGAGCGTTGGGAAGAGATCGCGGCCTTCGCTCCTTCTTCGTCCTGAAGCCCCCACTCCTAGAGCAGGCTGGCTTAGGCAAGCCCTCACTCTTACGTCCCGAACCAACCCCTTTTCGTCTGGCCTCGCTTCCACCACCCGCCCCAGGCGGAATTGCCCCCTTAGGGCATTTTGGTCAGCCAACCAGACCACGTCTCCCACGGCCACATTTCGGGCTTCTCTGCCACTTGGTGCGGATGAGAAGTCCGGGCCCAGCTAGTTGACTCCACTGTCGCCAAAACCGTCCCACTTCTTCCTGGACGCCGAGGCTAACTCCGCTTCTTGTCTCCCTCAGGCGAGTAGCCTCCCACTTTGCGTCTTCTGGAGCCCTCCTGCAAAACAACCACTGCCTAACAGCTCGCCGGACCCACCCAACTACCCGAATGAGCCTGCCTATTTCACTGAAGCGTTCTGGCTCAATCAGGTCCATGAGAGCAGCGCCCCAAAGCCTCTCCCTCTCATGCTCGAGGTCCCTGGAACTCCCAACCGGTGTGGATGTCCCCTTTGCATTTGCTTCCTCCTCAATGGCGCATTTCGGGTCCAGCCCCTTCCTCGCCTGAGCGCGTGTTACAGTTGCAGTGAACGCTTTCCGTTGCAGCATGCTCACGCTGTCTCGAGCACTTACAGCCACTCCCCTGGATGTTTCCTCGCTCAGTTGATCAGCCAGCACCAACACCTCTGACTCTGGCTCCACATTGGCCCTCGTTTCTGCAGGCTGGCCCTCTTTGCTCCTCCCACTTTGACCCGACTGGATCCGTGGTTCCGGAGCGAAACCTCCAGCGTTGAGCGTCCTCTCGATTCCCTCCGTGATGCTCCTCAGCTCTCTCCTGTCGCCATGAGACGCTAGAATGTCGTCTACATAGGTGTCCTCCTCAAGCGCTCTCCGCTCTTCTTTTAGGTGGGCGACCTCTGGCAGCCTTGCCGTCTTCCTCATGGCCAGCTGGGCGATGCATCCGGCTGGCTTGTCCCCGATGTTGACGCGGGTAATTGCGTAGGTTTTTATCTTCTTTTCCTCTGCGAGAGTCATCTCTTTCCCGCCCGGCTGACAATTTCCGCAGCGACACCCTCCGCACTTTGGCTCGCACGCGGCGCTGATGCTATCCCAGCTCCACCACTCGAGGACCTCTTTGCTGCTTGCAGCTGTTCTCCCGGTCTTTTCATGACCTTGCGGCTTCTGGTCTCCATCCTCTTCTTTTGCGCTGGGCGTCTTGCAGGGGATCTCCTCAAATCTTACTGCCTCCGTTTTCAGAGAACGTGCAAAGTGCGTCTGGGAGTTGTGTGCGGATCTTTCCCAACTTTCAAACAGGTCTGGGTGCGTTCCTCCCACGGTCTTCCCCAGAGGCCCGTCCCACAGCACTAAGTCTCCCGTCCCTCTTCTCCACCGTGGAGCGAGTCGTCCCTCTCGGTGGCTGATCAAGAGCTCGATTTCCTTAGGTCGGACCAGCTCTTTCTTCTCGACCCCAGGGAAGAACTTACAGAGTCGCTCTGGACTGATGACCTTGTCTGCACGAGCGATTGTCTCGAGCCCGTAGCATACCATCTCGTGGGGACTCCATCTGTTGTTGCTCCACGCCCTGACCTTTAGCAGGTATTTGTTAGTCTTGACCCTGACCTTCATTCCACCGACCCCCTGCACAGTCAGTGTTACTTGCCTCCGCTCCAGTTGGAGCCGATCGGCGGCCCGGTTGGTGATATAATTTGTGTCGGAGGCGAGGTCTATGAGGGTTCCCAGGGCATTTCCTGCTTCTGTTTTGACTATCAATGTCATCATTAGTACTGGATGTTCCTCTGGCCCATTCTCCGCGAAGAGACCCCCGCCTTCTGCGCCCGTGTTCAGCGTCATCGAAGCCTTACTGGTGAATGCGTCCACCCTCCTTTCCTGTTCAGGGTTGAGTCCCAAAGAGTCCAGGACTTCCCGTTGCTCATTAGAGAACCCTGGCCCTGTCTTCTTTCCCTCACTCCAATCGGGACACAGAAGGTAGTGATGACTTGCCCTTCCTTCATTCTGCTTGCACACTCTGCACAGGTACCGGTTACTACACTCCCCGTCGGCGCCGTGCATGCCCAAACATTTCTGACAGGCTTTGCTTTGCCTTGCTATGGCTCGTTTCTCTGCCAGACTGAAACGCTTGAACTTTTGGCAGAAGAATATTTTGCCACCGTGCTGATCGCTTCCACAGATGTCACACTCTTCTCTTCTTTCCGAGTTCCTGCCCGTGACTCTGGTTTCCCCTCGATGTTCCTCCTCTTCTTCATCTACCGGTGAGTCTCTCTCCGTGGCCCTCGTGAATGCCCTCTTCTCCCAACTGACTGGCCTCTCCGGTGTTCCCCCAGAGGTCTCCGTGGAGCCTCGGATTCGCGCCATCCCCTCGAGGATTACTTCCTGCCTTTTCAGAAACAGAAGAAGAGCATCGAACCGCTTGTCTGGGGCGACTTGGTTTTTGGGTTCGGTTACAAAGGTAATCCAGCCTTCCTGCACGCGATCTGGCAGTTTGCTCTCGATGGCCTTAATTACAAGTGGGTTCTTCATAGCGCCCACTTCTCCTAAGTCAGTCAGGTCCATGAGGGCTCTTTCCACTGCCTGAATAAGGTCGATTGCTTTCCTCGGCTGGTTTCCTTTTACCGCTGGCATTCTTTCCAATTCCTCAATAATTTGCAGCGCGATGGTTGCCTTGTCTCCAAACCGATTCTCCAAGGCTTTGAATACGTCTTCCGCTGAGCGGTAGCTCGAGAGTTTGAGCTCCTCGAAAACCCTTCGGTCTATGCTCTCGAGGAGGTGGAGTTTCTTCACCTCTGGCGACCCCGATGGGTCTCCCTGCTGCTGCAGGCTTTCCCAATCTTTCCGCCAGCGATGAAAATCTCTCATACACCCGCTGAACACGGGCAGCCTTGTTGGAGGGAGTTTGATCTTGGAGATGGCTCCAGTGCGGTTGCCTCCATATGTGGCGCTCTCCAGCCCTGCCTCCCGGGCTTGTTCCCATGCTTCCCGCTGAGCCTCCAGTAGCTTGGCGCGCTCTTGAGCGGCTATTTCTGCTGCCTTCAACTCAATCACGGCCGCCTTCTGTCTTGCCTCAGCGATCTCTTCTTCGGCCTCCAATTTCACTTTCGCTGTCTTCTTCTCAAACTCGGCCACGCTATCAGCTGACCTCAGTCTTGCCTCAGCGGCTTTCCTTTCCAGCTTGGCAATAGCTTCTTTATTTTCTCTATTTGTTGCTCGATCTCTGGCCTCTTCTTCGGCGAGAACGTCGGCCCTTTTCCTCTCATCTTCGGCGAGAGCGTCGGCCCTTTTCCTCTCATCTTCGGCGAGAGCGTCGGCCCTTTTCCTCTCATCTTCGGCGAGAGCGTCGGCCCTTTTCCTCTCATCTTCGGCGAGAGCGTCGGCCCTTTTCCTCTCATCTTCGGCGAGAGCGTCGGCCCTTTCTCTATTTGTCGCTCGATCTTTGGCCTCTTCTTCGGCGAGAACGTCGGCCCTTTTCCTCTCATCTTCGGCGAGAGCGTCGGTGGCCATTTGCTTTGCTGCGGCGGCCTTGTCGGCCATTTTGTCAGTATTCTCCTTCTCAACTCTTCCAAATTCAGTCACAAACGTTTCCCAAAGTTCATCCCTTTTGTCCTCCAGCTCCTCTAGTGACTTTCTCGTGTTGCACGCCTCAACTACAGGGATCCACTCCCCCCAGCTTGATAGCAGACTTCGCGCTTTGATGATGAGGTTATCTGTGAGTGTGCTTCGTTCTTTACAAACGTCGTGGGTTGCCTCCTCTAGACTGATCCTCTTCGCGCCTTCGTGACTCCTTTCTGCTCGTCTAATTGTGGATGAAAGTTCGACTCCCGCGAACCTTGACCACATGTTGGCCTTTAAGACGTGACCGACCTGTTCAACCTTCTGAGCTCTCTCCTCAGCGGCATTGGTGATGTCTTGAAGAAGCTGACTGTTACCTGTCTCAGGTTCCTGACTTGCTTTGGCCTTCAAACCTTCCTCATAATTGTCGTCTGCAGAGTTTAGGTCTTTCGCATTTGACAGGAGCGCTATCCACTCGCGTTTCATGTCATCTTCGCCCATCAATGCCACTGACCTGATGATGTGGCGATATCCTCTCTCAAAAGTGACTGCCAACTTTTCCCTTTCGGTCTTTAGTGCCTCCATTCTGCCTGTGACTCACAAATAACTTGTGTGTACCTGTTTCGTCTTTCTATCTTATATCTTCAGCCCTCTCTGACTCCCTGAGCTGATTTGCGCTGGTCCCTGCACTTCCTTAACTAGTCTTCGGCAGCGGAACCAGGTTCACCGTGGGGTCATCCCAGGGATACTGCTAAAAATAAAATAATAAAGTGGGAGAGGATTTTCCTCCCCCCGACGACTTAATACCCAGGTACACACAAACCTATCTTAATGCAAACAGTCAATAGAGTCACAGAGAAGAGTGCTGGGTGTGGGTAGCTCTCTGGGTAGCTGCTATTAGCTCGCAATTCCTTTCTTGGTGGGTCTTGTAGGTTAGCCTAGCTGGCTGTGGATTCTTGCAGTTGGGTTAACCAGTTGAAGCTAGCCGTGGATTGTTTCACTCCTTGCCTGCCTAGCTAGCTGTAGCTTTGAGTGCTATAAGCTCTACCGCGTGCCTGCTGCGCTATTGCGACAACTGGGCTAACGCTAGCTTAGTTTGCTAATGCTACGCTGGGTAGCAAGTGGCTAGCTAGCTACAGTTGCGGGCGCCACGGCTCCGTTGCCGGCCTAGTTAGCTGTAGCTTTGAGTGCTATAAGCTCTACCGCGTGCCTGCTGCGCTATTGCGACAACAAGGCTAACGCTAGCTTAGTTTGCTAATGCTACGCTGGCTAGCAAATGGCTAGTTAGCTACGGTCGCGGGCGCCACGGCTCCGTTGCCGGCCTAGTTAGCTGTAGCTTTGAGTGCTATAAGCTCTACCGCGTGCCTGCTGCGCTATTGCGACAACAGGGCTAACGCTAGCTTAGTTTGCTAATGCTACGCTGGCTAGCAAGTGGCTAGTTAGCTACAGTTGCGGGCGCCGCGGCTCCGTTGCCGGCTGGCGGCTGCGTCACTAACCTGACCAGGCTTTAGCTTGCTCTTATCTCCGGTGAATGGATCCTTGTCCTCCCGGAGCTTCTGTTGCGTCCAACCGGGCTTGTATTCCTTAGCTAACTGACGGTCCGTTCTCCTGCGGTCGTCAGCGGGTGTTTTACAATTGTTCAGCTCTCCCTCTAGTTAGCTGAATGGTGAATTTTCTGCTTGCTCCGGCAGTACGGGTGAAATGATGAGATCTGACACAATTCGGTTTGATTTCCTTCTTCCTCTATTAAACAGATTGTAAAACTGAACACAACACATTGATATTAGTACATGTAAATAATTAACAGTGAACAAACTAACAGAAAAGATTTAACAAACTACACAATCATACAGAACTCAACTTACCAACTCCCATCTCTCTGTACAACTGATCTCCCGTCTCCCCTGTCTCTCAGAACACACTCATTAAGCCCGCCCCCATTTCTATCTAACCAATCACTCCACTCATGCATACTTTTAACCAATCACAATCAACAAATAAAATAACCCCCAAATGAACCCTCCCATGGATTAGCCAAACAATGGTCCTGTACCGCCTTTTCGAGGGCAGCCGGGTAAAGTGTTCGTACCCAGGGTGGGTTGGGTCTCTGGAGATCTTGGAGGCCTTCCTGAGACAGCGTGTGTTGTACAGCTCTTCCAGAGAGGGGAGGGGGGCGCCGGTGATCTTCTGGGCTGTTCTCACGACTCTCTGTAGCGCATTTCTCTCCGCGGTTGTGCAGCTGGAGAACCAGTTGCAGATGCCGTAGGTGAGGATGCTCTCCACTGCGCCGCGGTAGAAGGCCACCAGTATCTCCTGCTTGTTGTGTTCCTTCCTGAGGACTCTCAGGATGTAGAGCCGCTGTTGTGCCTTCTTGATGGTGGCTGTTGTGTTGTTCTTCCAGGACAGGTCATCCTGTATGTGCACCCCCAGGAATCGGAGGGTTGAGACTCTCTCCACGCTCTCTCCGTCGATGAGCAGGGGCTGGATCTCTGACTTTTTCCTCCTGAAGTCCACGATGATTTCCTGGGTCTTTGACTTGTTCAGCAGCAGGTTGTTAACCTTGCACAGCTTGCTCAGTTGCTCTACCTCATCCCTGTACGCCGCCTCGTCCCCCCCCGAGATGCAGCCCACCACGGTGGTGTCGTCTGCAAACTTTACGATGGAGTTGCTGGGGTGGACGGGGGTGAAGTCGTAGGTGTAGAGGTTGTAGAGGATGGGGCTTAGCACGCAGCCCTGGGGGGACCCAGTGCTGAGTCTGAGGGCTGTGGAGGTGTGGGAGCCCACCCGCACCCTCTGGGGGCGGTCGGTCAGGAAGTCCTTGATCCATGCACATATAGAGTGTGATAGTCCCAGGTCTAGTAGTTTGGTCACTAGCCTGTCTGGAAGGATGGTGTTGAAGGCGGAGCTGAAGTCCACAAAGAGCAGTCTCGCGTAGCTGTTTCCCCTCTCCAGGTGGGATAGAGTGGCGTGGAGAGTCGTCGCGATGGCGTCCTCTGTGGACCTGTGGGCTCTGTAGGCGAACTGGTATGGATCCAGGTTGGGCGGGAGGCGTGTGAGTATGTGGGCCCGGACTAGTTTCTCGAAGCACTTCATGATGATTGGTGTGAGTGCCATATTGAACACATACAACATTTACGATCTTGGTATTTGATCACCTGCTATATAAAACATCGCCGCTCGGCTTTAATGGTTTAACCACTATTTATAAAAATGTTTTTGCCACGCTCCCTCTAGTTTTTGTTCAAATTACGTCGTTGTTTTGAGCGCTCGTGCGTGTTTCATGCGCGTGTACGCGGGGAAAAAAAATCGCTGCTGAGTGGGTCGCGAATACTGGACATATCTGTAAAGTGGGCCGTGAGTCCTAAAAGGTTGGGAACCGCTGCTCTATGCTGTATATTGATTCCATTCAGCTTAACATTAGGCTTAACCTATATATTGTTCACAAATAGCCTACAGACAACTTTACTCTGGTTCATATCACGTAACATACTCTATAAATATATTGAAAACATATACCTCCCATGTCTGATTAACAATGCATCTTGGCACTACAATGTGTTACCATGCTTAGCATTTCCAGATATCTTAAAAAACAGGCCTTTGAAATGTTATCATTTTGGCTAAAAGCTAAGGCTAATGCACTTTAAAACTGATCTTCTCATGACCGCTTTACCTGATTCAGTCAGATGGGGGTGGCATGGAGAATATAGTGTAAGCACAGGGCTGCCAAGTTTCACCAAAAGTTTGGAGTGAGATTTTTTGGTGGTGGAGCGACCCAAAACTGTGCACATTTTGGCAGCGGCGGCCCCTCTCTCCCACCCAATTATTTGTGCTAGTTTCCTGCAATTTTACATGTTGTTCATAATAAACCAGCACAAGAAATGAAAATAATTAACATTTTATAAAACAATTAAAAAATTCTGACAATATATCATATTTATGAAATCTTAATAAACAAATACAGTAGCCTACAGACTCTAAAAGAAAAATGGGCCCCATCAACAGGACTCAGCCCCTTGGTCAGCAGCAGAAAGACCCGTGGTCATCATCTTATATACAGTGCATTGCTCATAGATGGTTATCATGTTATACAGTACATACCAGGGTTTTTCCTGTGTCAGAATGAGGGCATGGTGGGTGATTTTGTGCGCGCACAGCGCGCCCACATTTTTTTTGAGGGACCCCCAATTGTTGTATTTGTATTGTAAATTGTAATTATTAATAATTATTATTATTATTAATGTACCTGGTTATGTTACAGTAGAGAAACAAAAATCTGTTACCAAAACTGAGTATTTACTAGCTAAGATTGGCAAAAGATTGGCGTGGTGCAACCGAAATTAGCTACCACGGTCGCCAGACGGAATTGACAATGTCCAGCTCAACCGGTCTAAAAGCTGCCGAATCCACCCGTCCAGTACCAAAAGTAGCCCAATCTGGCAACACTGCTTGCTGCGTTCTTGCAGCTCGCGTGAACACAGGTTGTACCATCAGCGCTCGCCTGCCGCTTCGATTGCAGACTCAAGTTAATGCGCGTGCAGAAAGATGCCACGAAACTCATGTCCGGTAGCTTTCTTTCAAGGAATTTCAAAAATAAAAGTCCCGTAAAACAATTGTTATTTCTCGCCGTGAGAAATAGAGATGCGGCGTGAGAGCGTGAGAACTGGTTGAAATGCGTGAGTCTCACGGCGATTGCGTGAGACTTGGCAGCTCTGTGTAAGCACATTATAAGTAGTGAAATGCTTGACAAATGCTATACAACATGGTCATTAACTGGGAAAGGTTAATCCACAATGCATTTTTGTATTTACGCTTAGTGTATATTATCATCATAGCATAGTAGTCTATATATCAGGCCATAATTAGGTGACTGGTACCTTACAGGCCAGTGGTCCTAGGGTACTTCATAATATCATAGCTTAGTGTATCATGAGCTCAATTTGTCCCATATTAGGTGAGTGATCTACCCCCCTGTCTGTAGGTCTACTCCCTATCTGTCAATCTACAACCTGTCTGTAGGTCTACCCCGTGTCTGTCAATCTCACCCCATTTATGGTTATGGGGGAACACGGCCCCATTGCCGCTTGTGGTTATATTTATTATTATTATTATGATTAACAATCCATAATAATAATAATAATAATAATAGCAGAGATTTATATAGTGCCTTTCAAGAGACCCAAGGATGCTTTACATATTGACAGAAAGACAGTTAGACAGACAAACACAGAACACGGAAACTAACGGCAACGCCAACGCCTAGGTTTTGAGGGCTGATTTGAAGGTGTCCAGGGTAGGGGCATTGTGGCTCACAAGACAAATGTTACACTCACAAATGTGACTGTATTTGTGTTTGTGTGTTTGCACTACTGCTGTTTGCACATATTTATTTTGCATATACCATATGTTTATACATAGCTAATTTGTTTTATATTAGCCTCTAAATTATGCATCTGTACACCATAATGTACCTATCATACCTTACCTGTACATAGCTTATTGTTATCCATATATTGTATATACTTACTACCTACTGTAGTTATCATACTGTTCTTACCATACTGTACTTACCATATCATAACTGTACATATCCTATGTTGTCTACAATATCATGTTTTGCACTATATCACTATTTGCACTTCTGTTTAGATTCTAAACTGCATTTCGTTGTCTGGTACTTGTACTCAATGACTTGCAATGACAATAAAGTTGAATCTAATCTAATCAATGAGATTGACTACATACAGTAATGAGATCATTTGACAAAGCTACTCACAGTGGTTGGAGATGGAGAGGTAACATGAATGGCCCAGGGGATGACAGGGCACATGGGACTTTGCTTCAGTTCAGGAGAGAGTTGACACTGATAATGGAGTGGTCATCATAATGGAATGGAGAGGATATTCGATGAAGATAGCAAATTAGATAATTGCCTGGTTTTCTGACTGGTCATTGTAATCATTTGTATGAAAGTACAAACAAGAAAACGTGTGTGAAGAAAGGCATTCACGATACAATACAGTGGATTTAAATTTAAACACTTGTTTAAACACAAGTGTGTCCAAACCTTTGACTAGTACTGTACATTCAATATATCTCTGTCTATCCAGACTTGCACCAGAAAACACAAACAGTCAGTCAGTCAGTGAAGTCAGTGAAGAGGTAGCCTATGATTGGACGGTCAGGTTGTGAGATACCGATATTTGGTCTGTTCACCATCCTCAATTTTTTACCATTTCATTTTACAATGAGAAATATGCAGAGGTGTGAAGTGAGTGAGTTTCCTCTATTCCCATGCAACCTGCAGTTACCCTTTTCAACCATTTGGGACCACTGTTGAGACTACTTCTATTTGAGCTGATTTTTGTGTGCATGTGTGTGTGTGAGCTGTTTGAGTGCATTTTGTTTTTATTTTATTTTAATTTAATTTAATCAATATTCAATGGAAGACCATCCGCCCCTTCCTCAGTGGCCCAGCGTACACTGGTTTAAAGCTATGCACCGACAGTAAATAAGCCAAAAGGTATTTCGTTGACATTGGCTCGTAATGACATTTTTGTATTTCTTCTCTCTAGAACAGATTGCTATAATCAGGCCATCCTAGTACAGCTGCTCTGCTCAATGAATCCTCACTCCAACAACCCCAGACGGGCCGTAACTTCAAGAAGCATAAAAACAAACATTTAATCACCTAAAACATACAACCAGTGCCTGAAAGCAAGACACATACAAGTACTGCAGTACTCGTAACCCTGATGTTACACATTCAGAGCAGAACAGGCAGCTTGTGTGTGATCACATAATAATAATAATAATAATAATAATAATAATAATCATAATCATAATCATAGTCATCATCATCATTTATTGATCCCAGAGGGGAAATTATCCCCCCAGAGACAACACACACACACACACACACACACGCAC
This sequence comes from Nansenia antarctica, assembly GCF_963989245.1. Taxonomy (NCBI): domain Eukaryota; kingdom Metazoa; phylum Chordata; class Actinopteri; order Argentiniformes; family Microstomatidae; genus Nansenia; species Nansenia antarctica. The sequence continues at coordinate 61,167,980 of NC_137674.1, read as the reverse complement.
ACACACACACACACACACACACACACACACACACACACACACACACACACACACACACACACACACAGAGGTAGAGGGAGGCAGTCTAGATAGAGAATTGTAAACACAAACATTACTGCAGGTTTGCATTTAGCTCAGTCCATTGTGTGCCTGCCTCCCCTTCCCAGCCATGTAGCGTAGCCGTGTAGGACCGTGCAGGGTGGTGCTAAAACGTGAGCGTGGTGATGGAGGACATTGGTAAAAGGATAAGTGATTCAGGCGGCGGATCGATAGCCAGAGACCCATGCCTCCTAGCCAGCTCAATCAGACCCCCGGGGGGAGATGAGAGTGTGTGAGAGATGGGGAGAGAGATGGAGAGGGAGGGAAATAGAAGTAGAATGTGTGTGTGTGTGTGTGTGTGTGTGTGTGTGTGTGTGTGCGTGTGTGTGTGTGTGTGTGTGTGTGTCTGAGTCTGTGTCTGTGTCTGTGTCTGTGTCTGTGTCTGTGTCTGTGTCTGTGTCTGTGTCTGTGTCTGTGTCTGTGTGTCTGTGTCTGTGTCTGTGTCTGTGTCTGTGTATGAGTCATCACAGAAGTACAGTGAGGTGACGAATCAGACTCTGGTGACAGAGGGAGGTCAGACTGCGCTCTGTTGACAGTGACAAATCGTTGTCTTTGATGACAAAAATAAAGCATATACAAACTAGAGGAAAGAGAGAGAGAGAGAGAGAGAGAGAGAGAGAGAGAGAGAGAGAGAGAGAGAGAGAGAGAGAGAAAGAGAGAGAGACATTTGACTTAAATCCAGTTAGCCATAACAACACAATACTACTGTGCCCTTGACTGCAGGAAACATAAATGCACTGTATATCTTTCTTTACATTGCTATTTACCTACCTAAACCTGTTCTTTACATAGTTCGTAGTTCACACAACGAATAACTACGATTATTACTACTACTACTTTTAATACTACTACAACTGTACTACTACAATTTACTTCCTAGACCGGTCGCCCTCAGGACCTTAGTTGTCACAATGTATTGTCCAGCACAGTAAAGCAATTAGTGCTGCATTGATGCTGATGGACTGCTTTGACTGATTATGTGGATTTAATCACTGCCCTAGCTGCTGTAGTCTGTAAGTCTGTAAGTCAACCTCATAGCCCTCAACGTCCTTGTGTGACCGTCACACCAATGCCCACTCAGCCAAACCATGCACACACACCACACACACACACACACACACAGACACACAGACATGCACGCACGCATGCACGCATGCACGCACGCACGCACGCACGCACACGCGCACGCACGCACGCACACACACACACACACACACACACACACACACACACACACACACACACACACACTCACACACACCACCCCAACGCTCTAAAAGATGTTTACCCTATTTGAATAATATATCAATTTCCGCAGAAACAGCAATGCTTCTGTAGATTCTCTCTCTCTTTTTCCGCCTGAAATAGAGTGCAGAAGAAGGCTGTTGCTATGGTGATACATCCACTGGCGTTGCCGGGACATTTTTAGCCACGCGATTCACGGGGGATTTAGCTCGCTGTAACTTTCTGTAATTTCCATTCTAATTATATCACTACACCACCATATGGGGTAAAACAGTGTATGGACGAGCAAGGACGATGCCACGGCTCTCTCTCTCCCTGGTGGCTTCACACTCTACTAAAGTATACACACTACTGATTAAAAACAGTGTGTGTCTGTGTGTGCGTTTGTGTATGTGTATGGGTGTGTGTGTGTGTGTGTGTGTGTGTGTCTATGTGTGTGTGAGAGAGAAAGAGAGGGAGATACATCATGTGTGGATAGAGCTACACGACATACGGGGTGGTCTTACCATGCAATATGAGACAGGGGCTTTGTAGCATTTGCTGATCAAATGAGGGACTAAATGAGATTAGTTTAAGTTCCATTGAAGCTGGTTAGAGTTATCATATGAAGCCAGCAGGGGATCCAGCCTATCTGGGAGAAGGAGACATGTCACCGCCGTATCACGGTTTTCCTCACTAATACCCAACTGTGTTGTATATTAACAGTGCATTATTTTGCATGAGATGTGGCGTATTATACCCCCTTTGGTTTTATCCTTCGGGATATCATTAGTCGCTAACAACCCAATTAATTACCATGAGAAAGACTTGTACAGGAAGTATTTACCAAAGTGAAAGATTATTCCAGAAGTGTTTGCGTAAATAATTCATCAACTTTAAAGGGCTTCTCGTTAAAACAGCGCCTTGGTCCTGTTCTGTGTTTTACCTCAAACACCACAGAAGAGACAAGCCACCAGAACACTGTTTAAAGTTACTCTGAGAGAGGGGGAGGCAAGGTCAGGAGGTGGATGGATGGATGGATGGAGAGATGGGTGGGTGGGTAAGATAGATAGATAGATAGATAGATAGATAGATAGATAGATAGACACAGTAGATAGAATGAGAGATAGAGAGACACAGACAGACAGTCAGACGGGAAGACAGGAAGACGTCCCAACAGTCCATCCTCCTCACCGAGGTGTCTGAAGCGTACAAACAACTAAAGGAACTGATGGATGTAGCGCCCCCCCCCCCCCCCCCCTCCCCACGCACCACCGTTGACCGCGACATCTTGTATTTCCTGGTGTCATTTTCCGCTTCATTAGTGCTTGTGATGTTCATTAAAGATGACGTCCCTTCAACAGATGTGGCTCTGCAAACTCATTACAACTTTCAGCTGCTCATCCCCAGTCAGCCAGGTACCTAGCTTGACGCTAACACCACGACACAGGCTCCTGTCTAGGGTTGCCAACTGTCCCGTATTAGTCAGGACGTCCTGTATATTGGGCTAAATTGGTTTGTCCCATATGGGACCTTTTCCCGTATATTCATCCAATCACAAGACCCCTCATGTGCATGATCTGTTGTACTTATAGTGTATCCCACCCTGGGAACGAACACTTTGTTCGGCTGCCCTCAGGCAGGCGGTTCAGGACCATGTCCGCAAGGACAAATAGACTGAAGCTCAGCTTCTACCCTAGGGCCATTCAGGCCCTGAACACAGCAAACACCCCCCCCCCCCCCCCCCCGATTTGCTACCGCTACTCCACCCCCCCAGGCCACTTTTGAGAGTTCATAGGGACTGA
>NC_137674.1:61147352-61154852 GCF_963989245.1 Nansenia antarctica | reverse complement strand
TCTCACACTTTATTTGATACTTTGATGGAGCTGCACTACCGTCCCTCCCCTGCTGTCTTTAAGAAGCAGACAATCCTGCATTATTACAATGGGATTGTGTAGTCTAGCCTGCGGACAGTACTGTACCAGTCCAACATGGCTGCCAGCCTCAAAACATCCCAACATGTCAGACAGGCTGTGCTGACCTTGACTCTGCCTTCCTGTGATTGTGATGAAGAGGAGGGGGGGAGAGGAGGTGGATGGTGAGAACGGGGGTGGGGGGGGGGGTGGAAAATGGGGAAGAGGAGGCAGAGGAAGAGAAGGAGGCAGAAGGGGAAGAAACAAGAAGAGGAGGAATAAGAGAAGGAGAAAGAAGAAGGGAAGAGGGAGAAGCTAGAGGAGGAGAGAGAGGAGAGGCAGAGATTGAGAAGAAGAAGAAGAAGAAGAAGAAGAGGACAAGAAGGGTTAGTTGGAGGAGGGAGAGGAGGAGGAGGAGGAAGAGGAGGATTTACACAGCCTCACACTGCCGTGCTGTTGGAGCTCAGAGATAAGATCGAACAGCAGTAAACTTTAGCAGACATCTAAAAGATCCCAACTGTCAGTTTGACTTAGCGTACCTCTCTGGGTCTGCGCTGAGACAGGCTCCTAATCAGAGTCCCTGGCAATGAGCCAAGAGGATTGGCAACTCATAAACACGCTCTGATATTTCATGTTCCCCTCTGATGTTTGTCACACAGCCACTGCTTATAAACTGCCGCGAAAAATATACATTGACTGCACTTAGTCATAACATCGTTCATCACGCTGATTGATTTATTCTGAATTGAAATCTTTATTGTTTATGCACACATTTCATACCGCTGTTCAATGCCGCCCAGCTGGAATGCCAAAAGAAAGAAGGCAACAGAGAATGATATGATTCTCTGATGACTTAGTTTGATTTATTTGACAATAACACCATAACGCAACAACAATAACTACCACAAACAAATCCGGTGCATGAATGCAATCTTTGAGGATTACACCATAGAGGAGGATGACATCAAAGACTTCTATTCCCAAATAACATTAAGAATGTGAAACTGTAACATTCCGCCCACTCGGAATGTCAGCATGTACATTAGAGAATGTAGAAAGTGTCAACATTCCTGTCTGTAGCGTACAGTTTCCTGTTTCCTGTGTCTTCTAGTCAGTCAGTGGCTGGAGCCTGCGGACAGACCCATCTGATCTCCTGCTTCTAGGCGCGCCGTTACCCTGGCAACCTGCTGACGCTCCGAAGGAGGAGGGGGGAAGGAGGGAGGGAGGGAGGAGGAGCGGAGAGGAGAGGAGAGGAGAGGAGGGCTCTGCTCGGAGACAATGGCATTCTTTCAGTGAACAGGACTAGTGCTAGGACCTGGCGGGAATGTTGGGACTCCTGTGGCGGGGCAGGCCAGGCTGAGCTGTGTGGAACACACAGCCCTCGCTCATAGAGAGAGAGAGAGAGAGAGAGCGAAGGAAAGAGAGAGAGGGAGAGGGAGCTCAGAGAGAGAGAGAGAGAGAGAGAGAGAGAGAGAGAGAGAGAGGGAAAGAGAGGAGAGACTAGAGGAACGCAGTCAGTTGCCTGTGTGCTCAGTGGCAGAAACGTGAGGCTGGGGCGGAAATGGAGGGGCTCAGGATCAGTGTTGGGAACTGACATTACAGCAGCGGAGAGGAGAGGAGAGGAGAGGAGAGGAGAGGAGAGAGGGAAGAGAGGAGGACAGAACTCACAGGCAGGAGAAGAAAAGGGGCTCGTCTGGACTACAGAAGGATTCTAAGGTGACTTATTTAGCCTTCTGTTGGTGGTGATGGGGGGGGGGGGGGAGTGTGTGTGTGTATGTGTGTGTGTGTGTGTGTGTGTGTGTGTGTGCGTGTTCTCTATAGTCTGGCTCTTTTGGCTGCCAGAGGGGGTTAAGTGTTGACATGTGCTGCTTCGCTGCACTTCTCAGTAGGGGGGAGAGAGAAAAAAAGAGAGAGAGAGAGAGAGAGAGAGAGAGAGAGAGAGAGAGTGTGTTTGTCTGTTTGTCTGTGTGTGTCTGTGTGTGTGTGTGTGTGTGTGTGTGTGTGTGTGTGTGTGTGTGTGTGTAAGAGAGTTATGTGGTTGTTCTTGGTGAGGTTATGGGGAAAAGTATGTGTGAGTATTGATAGTTGTGGACTGGAGTGAAGGGGTCCAGAGGAGTGCACACTTCTTAGGGAACAGAGTGATCTTTTCCACTCGAATGTGACTCAAGTTTAGAGGGAGAAGTCAACATCCCCTTTAAGAAGACAGTGTCTAGTTCCAGCCCTCTCTTCTCATCTTAGTGTGTGTGTGTGTGTGTGTGTGTGTGTGTGTGAGAGAGAGAGAGAGAGAGAGAGAGAGAGAGAGAGAGAGAGAGAGAGAGAGAGAGAGAGAGAGAGAGAGAGAGAGAGAGAGAGACGTGTGTGTGTGTGTGTGTGTGTGGTGTGTGTGTGTGTGTGTCTGCATGTGTGTGTGCCGGGGAGTTTTAATTGGAATAAGCCTCGTGGTGTGGTTGTTGATATACGATGTGTCCATGACAGGGTTGGAGAGAGAGGAGTTACTGTGTGTGTACGTCTGGGCAGCTTTAGGTAGTAATGCATTGTGATGAATAGCTCTGTATGCCATCGCTTTGGTAGATCTGGTTTAGGCTCTGTGATCTATGGGTACTGTAGATGTGAGCGGTGTGTTAGACTGAGTGTGTGTGTGTGTGTGTGCATGTGTGTGTGTGCATGTGTGTGTGTGTGTGACGGGCAGCAAACAGGTTGAGAGAGGCAGATCTGATCAGACGCACAGCAACAGTGGAAAGAGCGTGTGGCACAGGCTGAGCAGCGCACCACATCACTCACACACACACACACACACACACACACACACTCACACACACACACACACACACACACACGTGCGCGCGCACACACGCACACACACACATTAGTGCCTGTGGGAGTCTCTTAATGCAAGCATCTTTATTTGCACGTGCAAGGCTGTTTGTTTTTGAATTGTCTTATGTCAGTGTAAGTATGTGTGTGTGTGTGTGTGTGTGTGTGTGTGTGTGTGTGTGTGTGTGTGTGTGTGTGTCTGTGTGTGTGTGTGTCTGTGTACGTGTGTGTTTATATGTAAATATGTATAAACAGAGCAAGAGTTGATTCTCCTGTCAGACACTGAGAGAGTCTCCCTCTGTCTCTGTAGTCTGCTAGGTGATTGGCTGAGTTATTTTTATGTTTCCGTGAGAGCAAGGGAACAGGAGGAGAGAGAGAGAGAGAGAGGGAGAGAGGGAGGGAGAGAGAGAGAGAGAGAGAGGGAGGGAGAGAGGGAGAGAGAGAGAGAGAGAGCCTGTCATGATCTCCTCGGGAGGGCTGTGAGCTGTGAGAGTTCATTCATAATTCACCCCACCAATGGGAACGTTCATTCACATATTGACCCCCCATGGCCTCTCTCAATGAAGAACTCACCCCCATATCTGGCTGCAGTCTCCCTTCCAGCCCCCCCCCCCGCCTCCCCACATCACATAACCAGTCCGCTCACATAACCAGTCCCCATAGATATAGAATTAGACAGCCTATGATCTACACATTCTGGTGGGGAGGGGGGGGGGGGATGCCAGTATGGTGGCACATACATACAGTCGCCTCTAGACTGTATTATATTGTATGTGTTGACTGTGATGAGTCGTGTTTGAATAAATAAAAAAATACAAATTCACATCTGCTTATTGACCACATTATATATATAATGTATATATATATATATATATAATTTACAGCTTATGCCTGGTGATCGTGGGGGTCTGATGTAGTCTTTTTACAATTTGTATCAGTCACAGAGATCAAGTCCACGGGTCAATAATGCCTCTTACGCAGAGGTCAGGACTGACACGGACAAAGGCAATATTTCCCTCCTCTGGTTTCATCCCTTTCTTCTGTCGTTAATCAGTCGGTCCATTTGCTTGCGTTTAAGTGAGGTATATAAGTAGAGTCCATTCATTCTTAGCCTTTCTTCTTCTGCAGTTGAATAGTGTGTGTCTGAAGGCTGTCTAAGTGTGGTGTATTAGTGGAGAGAGGGATGTTCTTTATATCCCCCAGGTTATAATTGTCATTGACTCTTCAATAGCCACCCTGCTGTGCTGGAATGGACTCATTGTCCACAGCACAGCGCCCTCGGCTAAATTAGCTCGGCGCTAGTTAGAAGTGCTTTCTGCGCTACACACACGCACACATGCACGCCCACTCACACACGCACACTCACACACTCACTCTGTCCATATAAAGAAGCCAGCTGGGGCAAAAATAGAGCTTTTAAATAAAAAAAAAGGCTTCTTGGATATCTGGGAGTTGCTGTCATGGCTGCTGAGACTGAGTGAACCGAGAGCTGGCAGTTTGGTGAGCGTCTGTTCAGTTTGGGTTGTTTTTATGAGAGCTTTCTGGCGGTTCGCGCCCCTTAAAGGTGAATGCTGTTTGACAGGACGGAGAGGGTTCATGGCTAAAGGAGTGTGTATCGGACAGGAATGTCAGTGTTTGTTTGGAGAGGAGTCTGCCTCGTGTTTTTTGTCAGATGAGGTGTTCATTTTTCCATGCCTGACATGTCCAAGTGTTCATGTGTGTTCATGTGTGTGTGTGTTCATGTGTGTGTGTGTGTGTGTGTGTGTGTGTGTGTGTGTGTCTCTGTGTGTGTGTGTGTGTGTGTGTGTGTGTGTGTGTGTGTGTGTGCGCGTGTGTGTGTGTGTGTGTGTGTGTGTGTGTGTGTGTTTGTGTGTGTGTGTGTGTTCATTTGCATGTGTGTGTGTATTGTTGGAGGTATGCCGTGACGCTGCTCTGGTTGCTAAGTGAAGCAGGGACGTGGGTGGAGGATTTCCTGTCGACAGGAAACTTTGTTCATGTGGCTGTGCCGAGGGAAGTGTGTGTTCTCTGTGTTTCTCTCTGTTTCTGTGTTTCTATGTGTGTATGTGTGTGTGTGTGTGTGTGTGTGTGTGTGTGTGTGTGTGTTTGTCTTTCTGTCTGTGTGTCTGTGTGTGTTTTTGTGTATGGCTGCCTCCAGTGGAAGCATTGTAGATAATTCACTAAACAGCATTGCATGAGCACACACACACACACACACACACACACCCACACACACACACACACACACACACACACACACACACACACACACACACTCATACTATACCCTAGCAAAACCCTTCCAGTCTGTTGGGTTTTTATATGAGTTGTGTAATATCAAAGTCTAGCTGCTGGTGCTCCTGGCTGTACTCAACCCCCCCCCCCCCACACACACACACACACACATACACACAGACACACACATGAACACACACACGTTATGACGTGATGTTCTGTTCACGGACCTGTCTATCTGCCCGGTAATGATGTCATGCCTCTCTTATTGTCTAAGAGCATGTGATTGCCATATGCACTCATCATAGTTATGGCATGGGCCCTCCAGATTACGTAATTGACACTGAGTGAGTAGGGTGACGTCAGCCAGCCCAGCGAGCCACCCCCCGCCTCAATCTGCCCCTGTCCTCTCTGGCTCGCTACAGTGATGTCACATCGTTTGGAAGTAGCCATACAAAGGCATCGCAGCCAGGCGGAGCATTCTTAATACTACCTTACGACCTGTCCGCTTTATATAATATCCCCTCCTAAAACCTCTCATCCCCACTACTCCCCTGTACAGTTTCTGTACTATAAATAGATTTCAAAAATATTTACGTATATATTGTTACACACCCGAAGGTAGTAACAAATAAGGGAGTCCACACATGTGTTTAAATGATACAATTAAAGTTATATATATATTTCATCTTCGAGCTTTGGAACTGCTAATGGCCCCTTGTCATAGCATAGATTACTTTTTCTTATGATGACTGATGGATAGATGTTTCACTTACTTAGACAAATGTATTTTTTGTAAAGCGCTTTGGATAATGGCGTCTGCTGAATGCCAAAAATGTAATGTAAATGTAAATATAACGTGTTTACCTCTGTGCCTCTCCGCCACTGTTTTTTCTTTTAAGTCTCTGTGAGAGCAGGGTAGAGTAGTGGGCGGAGGTGTGTTAGTCTGGAGGATAGCCTGTCTGATAGACGCTTTGTTGTGTTCCTCTTGTTTGGGAGAAGATTAGAGTTTCTAATGTGGCACCGGGGCTCAGTCACTTGTAGCTGCTTTTGTACAGAGCGAAGGAGAGAGAGAGAGAGAGAGAGAGAGAGAGAGAGAGAGAGAGAGAGAGTCTTTGAAATGGATAGCCTTGTGATCATGGGCGTCAGCAGCTTTTTGAATGTGGGGGGGACACTTATTTTTCGGGGGGTCTGGGGGTCCTCCCCCCGAATTTTTTTAAATAGTAGATTCAATTTCCTGCATTCTGGTGCGTTTTACACACAAAATAATCTCCCCCTTTCTTTGTTTTTCCTTGGAGCTGGCATGGTCTGCAATTACTGACTACTATTATGTTTTGGTTTAACTCACAGAGGCCTGACACTGACACGTGGCACTTTTTAGGTACTTTATTAAATATGAAGATTCAAAAAGAATCAAAGAGTGAATTAGAAAAGAATGAGGTAACTTTGAGTCAACAAATTGAATAAAAAGTTATGAGGAAACATAAAATATGTACCTAGGCTACTCAGAGCCTATTACAATCAAACTTAGCCCTCTTCAGTGCATTGCAGAACATACAACTATAACAAACAAACAAAATCAAAGAGTGAATTAGAGCTGTCTCCACTGCCCCTGCCTGCTGCCCCTGCCTCTGACTCACTCTCACTCTCAACCACCTATATCAGGAGAAATGGGGATGCATTGAGCACTTGTTCATATTGTTTTTCTCTAATAGAACATTTGACATAGAAATACAATCATCAATACAAAAAATACAATCACAAGCATTTTAGAAATAGAAAAATAAATGGAACAGGTGTTTTCTTCTTATTTTTTAACCCTAGCTCAAGCAATCAGATGCAAAATTGATTCTTTGGGTGGGTGCAATGGCCAAATTAAATAGTGCAAATGCTCAGGGCAATGAAGACGGGCAGGAGATGCAATAATGACAGGACAGGTAAGCACTGTGAGGTGTTTGTCGCCATGCTGTGCTTTTGATGACATTTCGCCTGTGTCTGTTCTGCATTTAAACATGTCTAACCGCACTAGTAATGCCTAACAAAACTGCTAGTGCCATATAGCTGATCTAGCTCGTATTTGGTTGCTAGTAGGCTATGCTAATTCTATTGCTAATACAGAGAATGTCTCATAAGGTGCTAACATTCTTATCAGAAAAGCTGGCTGTGTTTGACCTTGGGAGAACGCAATGTTGCTGTTTGGCCACTCACGGGAAAACTTGGATGACTTTGACTTACTTTTCTCTTCTTAGAAAAAAAAAATCCTTATATCCATCTTGGTGGATGATCTAAATATCGTCTTGCCTCATTCTGAATGTTTAGAATCTGCGTGCGTGTCTGATGCTGCGTGCCGTTAAAAACAGAAGTAAAACGCGGAGTGGATTTCTGGATATAGGCAAT
>NC_137674.1:61137352-61139852 GCF_963989245.1 Nansenia antarctica | reverse complement strand
AAGGGCTGTTAAACACCTGAGCTGCCCTTAAGCCCTTCAAGCCCTCTTAAACGACACCCTTCTCTCATTGAAGTTCATTAACCCTCTCACCTCCTGGTAAGCAGTCACAGCTCCAGGCTCTCACCACAGAGAGTCGAGGGGTTGAAGGTGAATAACAAGAGGGGTGAAGGGTCACGATTGGCTTGAACCTGATCTGCTGGGAGTTGCTGTCAAAGAATGGGAGTGGAGTGAAGAATGGAGTGAAGTATGGTGGTGGCTCAATTATTTTATTGGCTCATTTCTATCAAGAGGATAATATCTTTGGTAGGATTTGTTTTGTGAGCATGTGTTTTTTTTATTTCATGGGAATTGTTTTCACTCAGATATGGCTGTTGTTTGACATTGCATTGATTCTGTGTGTGTGTGTGTGTGTGTGTGTGTGTGTGTGTGTGTGTGAGTAGAACTGGGCACTGGTTGGCCCCTCAGGCTTAAGTCACAATTGGATGCCAGTAGGACCAGTAGGATGCCACGGTCATCAAGGGCATAAGTAAGCCTTGAGAACCGATGGTTGCGGCTTGATGTACAAGTACACCCCCTGGACATGATGCTGGTACGTCGCTGGGTCTTACCCCCAATCCAGAGCTTAATGTTGAGTGCCAAGCAGGGAGGCATCGGGTACCATTTTGATGGTCTTTGGTATGCCTCACGACCTCCCGATCTCAGGGCGGACACTCTAACCGCAAGGCCACTGAGCTGGTCAAGGGCATAGAGGTCAGGTAAACAAACACAGGGCTTACAGCTTGATTAAACACCCGCTCAGACGTGCTGAAAACACACACCCCCACACACACACACACACACACACACAGGCTGTCAGTCTGTCTAGTAGACGCACACGTACACACACAGACACCATCAAGTCTGAACTTGAGAAATAACCGAGGTTGTCCTTTAATAGTTGCTCTTTAGAGAGTTATAAAAGTAGTGTAAAACTTTTGTCCAGAGCTCAACGTGTGTTAAGGAGAGGTTTATGAGATCCCCTGGGGACGCGCACACGACTCCGCCTGCTCACACAGGGCCCCGCAGCACTGGAGTTTGTTGTCATAGCAACAGTAAAATGAGATGACTTTACTGTCAGCCGTAATGTTTCACGGCCCCCACCGCCGCCGCCGCCGCCATGGCAACATAACAAGAGGAAGCTGAAGCCTTGCGCTGTACATTCTCCTCACAGACTCCCACAGGGGGGGACAATGTCACACGAGTGCCCTTCCCGTCCACACCTTGACGATGGCTGTCACACACGCTTTGTGTCTCAGCCCCGCACACCACCACCAGCACTGCCTTCATTCATCTGTCTGTCTGACTAGAAACTTTCTATTCGAAGCCTTGCAGGGGAGAAGCCCCACTATTGTCCCATGAGCAAATTGAATACATTACAGTCAATGTCAATATTAGTGCTGGCGACAATCTCGCCGACAGCTAGCTGTGGAATTAGTGGGATGCTGTCAGTCAGTGGAAGAAGGATGGAAGAAGAAGATCAAATATCTTATATCTGGAGGAAAGATACAGATATATACCGGTGAGGAGGTCATATATAAAACACACAGCCCTGTACATTAAGTCTATATTTAGCACAGTCCTTCGGCGTACAGCGATTCTGTGTTGTTGAGCAGAATTATGGCGAGCAGCCATAGAGTGCTGATGATGATGCACTGTTACTGTGGACACCAAGGCTCTGAGAGGGAGGGAGCCATGGCAACATGACATAGCGTCATAGCGAGGGGGGGCCTCGCCTGGGGAGGGGAGAGGCCGTGTGACAGCTGTCAGTCAATCAGCCGGAGTGAAGGCAGCTCAACGGCTGATCACTGTGGCTTATAGCATGATCACAGAGGCTGAGCTGGGACATACAGTATCTGGCTGGGCTTAATCTTACCCCTGTCCTAATGTGTGTGTGTGTGTGTGTGTGTGTGTGTGTGTGTGTGTGTGTGTGTGTGTGTGTGTGTGTGTGTGTGTGCGCGCGCGCGCATGTGGTGTGTGAGTGTCTGTGCGCCCTCCTCTTAATCTCTCTACTGTGATTGTTTTGCTTGCGTTGTGCCATAACCAAAGCTGTATCGTCTCTCTCCTCCATCCCTCCCCCTCCCCCCCCCTCCCCTCCCTTCCAGGAGTGAGCCTAGGGCTGGATGGGACCCACCATGCCCCCCAGTAAGAAGGCCCAGAGCCCCAGCAGTGGCGCCAGCGCGTCGCAGGGTCTGAACCCGCCGTACCGTGACCCCGAGGCGGCCGAGGCGGCCGACCTGTCCCTGTCGCTGTCCGCCTCCTTCTCCAAGGCTGAGGACGAGGAGCTGACCAGCCTCTCCTGGCTCCACGAGAGCACCGACCTGCTCAACAGCTTCAGCCACTCGGGCCTGCGCAGCGTCAGCCCCCTGCAGGACCCCGACGGACATCCCCTGGCCCCGCGCTCGCCCTCCTCCTCCTCCCCGGAGTCCCCGGACCCCTGCGACTCCTCGTCTCCCTACGACCT